>NC_136268.1:62914758-63511375 GCF_964187855.1 Myxine glutinosa | reverse complement strand
CCCCTCCCACTCCCCCTCCACTCCCCCTCCCCTCCCCCCTCCCCCCCTCCCCCCTCACCTCTCCCCCTCCCCCCTCCCCTCTCCTCCTCCCCCTCCCTCCTCTTCTCCCCTCTCCTCCTCCCCCTCCCTCCTCTTCTCCCCTCCCCCCCTCTTCTCCCCTCCCACCCTCTCCTCCCCTCCTCCTCCCGTTCCCCTCCCCTCCTCTTCCTCCTCCCCTCCCTTCCCCCGCCCAGCAATGCCGGGTACTTCCCATGGCCAGCTATACGTGGGCTGCTCGAGGGTTGGAAAACCAAGCAATCTTTATGTCTTGGCACCAAGTAAGAAAACCAGAAATGTTGTATACCAAGAGGTTTTGAGAAATTGAAAATTTACAAAACGTCATGTAGGAAATGTACTGTGATATTGCTCTAAAATATACATGTTCTTTTCATCATATATTTGTATTATTCTTATTCAACCCGGGCGAAGCCGGGTACCTCAGCTAGTATATATATTATATATATATATATATATATATATATATATATATATATATATATATATATATATATATATATATATATGTATATATATATGTATATATATATATATATATATATATATATATATTGTTACAGATCGCGGTTTAGATGTTATGATGACCGAGCGGTGGTGTATTACCGCGACCGTTACAGGATCCCCGACTCACCCGATTCCACCCAAACGTTGGCCGGATCGCACCGCAGCTAGTCAATGAGGGAAAAAGACGAAAACGATCGCAATGCAAAGAGGAAAACGAAGACAAAAAGGTTGGAAATACTACTAAATTTATTGACTATTTACACACAAGCAAAAAGAAAGCAGTCACGTTTATTTACAAGCACATAAGACACAGGTGACACAGGGAAAATACTAGCTTACCTACAGTCTTAATTAACCCAGGACAGAACAAACAAAAGACACTCACGCGGGGAATGACAGGAATGGCAGGAGGTGGATGACTGGAGGTGAACGCTTGGTGGAGCCAACGCGGAGCTTGGTGGAGCTTTGGTGGAGGTGAACGCTTGGTGGAGCCAACGCGGAGCTTGGTGGAGCCTTGGTGGAGGTGAACGCTTGGTGGAGCCAACGCGGAGCTTGGTGGATTGGTGTGACGGGTTCTCTCTCCTTCCTTAGTCCCACCCAGTCCAACAACTTCCTCTCTTGCTTAGTCCAACTCAAGGCCTTCCTGTCTTCTGATCTCCTCCCTCCTCGACTCCTCACCGCAACCAACGCAACCACTGACCGCCACCACCGACCTCCTCACCGCAACCAACTGACCACCGACTCCACTGACTGACTCTTCACGACTCTCTACTGGCAACCGACTCTCAACCAACTCAGACCAACTCTCTCTGGCAACCGACTCTCAACCAACTCAGACCAACTCTCTCTGGCAACCGACCCACTTGCTTCCTGGGTGCACGCCTTTATAACGCCTCCGGCGATTAAGCCGCCGGCCTTTTGGACACGCCCATCGGGGTGCTCACCTCGGCCCTGGTTGGTCGCGCGACCCTCTGGCTCCGCCCTTGATGACGACGGGCGGGCACGCCTTTCTTCTCCGACGAGAGCACATGGTCAATGGTGGCTTTTGGAGGGGAGGTAATATGGGCAATCGAGGCTCGGCAATGACGAGAGGGGATGTAAAGGAAATGGGGATTTTGGGGATGGGAAGGAAAGGGGATCTATTCTCTTTCACTGGTGCAATGGAGTACTTCAATTAATGGGAGACACAGCCTTACCCTAAAACACAGAATAAGAGATAACTATCAACAGGGGTATTCTATTACTTGGCTGATGTGTATGCTTGTGGACTAATTATGGGATGCCCTTTCACCTTTACACAGCTCCGGAGGTAGGGGGGCGCAGAATAACCAATAATAATAATAGTACAGCACACAATCAAAAAAATATACAGTCCTCATCTCCGCAACACTGCACCCTCCTCCTCTTAGGCACGTCCCGGGCCTACAACTTTTACTTTTAGTGTGACACGTAGGTGTAGTTCCCTCTACTTTTAACCTGACCCTGAGTGCGACAGTTTTAAAACATAAATAAATGTGTCCCGCTGCTCCATTGCACCCTGCCTAACAGACTTACGCCCACAGTTAACCGAATCGCGGAATGGTCTTCAAACTATACACTGACGGTGGGAAGCGTTATTTACAATTGACGCTACTTTTATTTACAAGACTAACCCAGGACCTGTGATTGTTCTTTCTGGGGGGGAGACAGTCTGCTCTGCATCAATGCACCATGAAAGCACCCAAAGACGCACCAATACAAGCACCCTCAAGCACCAATCGGTGCAGTCACCATTGTTCATCAATAAAAATAAACCAACAACCCCTAACCCTGCAGGTGATCTCTTGCTCTTCGGCTCCCTCTGCTGGTTATTATTATTTCTTCCAGTTGTTGTCTTTTCCTTCATTTTCTTACTGGCAGCCTATTTGCAATAAAAGAATGCACCTAACGTGTCCGTTTTTATTTTATTTATGGCCCACAGGGGCCGACTACGTGTGGTTCACCTGTGGGGCATCGGTGCCCTGTGGCCAAGGTCCGCCAGCAAGATTTCGGGCCCTCATGGCCGGTTCCAGCAGAGGGGCCATGCCCCAACCCATGGGGTCCATAAGTGGTGCTCGGCCACAGACATGTGGTCCATAATGTGGTGCATCGATGCAGACAGCTGGTTCTGGGAATTTCGGGCGCACAATGGAGGACTCACGCACGCTCCCCTCGGCACCCAATGGCGCACAGGTCATGTGGGAGACAAAAGGGGAAAGACAATTGAGCGAGGGGTAAGGTCACAAGGGTACACATCAATAAGGCAATGCAAGGCGAAATGCGTACGGAGGGCGAAGTGAGAAAGCCCGTCCCTACCGTACGTCACCCCCCTGTCACCTACCCTTACCCTTGCCCTTACCCCATATGTACAAAAATCTACACATTTACAAATTCGTCACTACTGTCACGTCTTCCCCATACTTCCCCTATACCAAATTCGTCTCCACAATCCCTCTACTTCAAAATTTGCCATCACCAATTCATCATCAATCCTCATAAGGAGGGAGAGATGGAATTACGCACAATGTCACACCCACGTCATGATGCGTCTTACATCCCAAAACATTTGCACAAAAAGAACCATGGCATGGTGTGGAGCACTGTCATCACCTCAGGTGAGTGGATGTAGATGGTGCGAGGAGCTTTCAATTCTATCTACCTTCTAAATGACATTAATACACTTTTACACTACCCGGGGTCTTTCCCAGCCCAACCATTGGCCACTTTACTCTATGCGGTTCTAAAAACCAAACTCCCATTGACCATCTGTGGTGCTCACCAATTTGGGGTCTCACTCCCCCGATTCAACTCCCTGTGCCTTTGCATAATTTCAGGACTGGGTCGTGTGGCGCTCCCAGCAGGTCCGCTCACCTGCACACCTCCACCACTGTGGTTGCCTCCGAGCTTACCTGCTCCTTACCCTAACCTATCTACCTGGGGAAGGCCCTCTGGCGCTCTCCCCACTCGGTGCCCTCTCTGGCACTGGGCTACCCGGGTCCGTCCTCCGGCTCCTCGGGCCCCACTGAACAACTCTACCGGCTCCCAGAGCCCATCTGCGGCCTCACCTGGCCGACATCCTCACAGTGGCGGAGTGCCCATTCAATTACACTTACTAACAGGCCACATGCCCAGCCATTTCCACTTCACTAATGCACCCATCCAAACACCATTCTACCACATGCACCACAGATGCCAATATCCAACATAATTTACGTATACCCTCTACCTACTCTTAAACTACCCTCCCCGGGTATTCGTGAAAGGGGTCCATCTTCCCCATCCACTCCTTTCGCACCAAGCACTTCCACTCCACATTTTCCACCATACTCACTCCACACCATCCATTCCATCCTCCATTTACTCCAGACCAGTTATTTCATTCAACCATTCTCCATACACCTGTTCACTTGCACACCTGTTCACTTGCACACCTGTTCCATCACACCTGGTGCTCCCTGCACCCTCCTTCCTCTGGGACCATTCACTCCATACAATGCACAATCACACCCTTTCACAATACTCTGCTCAATACGCTCTCTACACACACACACATCTCTCACGAGCAATTCCTCATTTCATAACCAGCACTACCGTGCACTTTCATACCAATTCCTCATTTCATCACTCTCACCACAAACACAACTGCATCATCTAAACTACCTGGTGCCCTTCTAACTTAGTGCATCCCCAGTCATCCCTTACACTATTGCACATATCACGTCATTAACAACCATCTAACCTCTCTACGGCCCCTCTTTACCTGTATGAAAGTCACTACTTAAATCTACCGTTACCTAAAGTCATTTCTAAATCCCTATCATTTTATCCTAACCTGCCCTCGGCGAGCTTACACTGCCAAACCCCATAAGTCTATAGCTCATGTGCCCGAACGGATGGAAGGGATGGCAGAGTTGCCATCCCTCCACATCGGGCATCTCCCACTATCAATTTTGCCCATCCAATTTTTCTGCCAATCAAATTTGCCAATCATTACTGCCAATCATTTTTGCCCATCAAATTTGCCAATCATTACTGCCAATCCTATTCACTACCCCCAATTTCGAATCAAAACACTATCATCATCACAGTCCATTAAACTTGAGCCTCTCGGTACGTCCATGCATGTTCAAAGCTCGGCTTCGCAAAGCCGAGCAATGAATTCGGGTGGTTTGGTCGCCTGCAGGTTGGGTCCGTCCGGCATTCGGTTCAGGGGAGGAGGTTTGGTTGGGCCAAGGTTTAAAGCACCATCCCTACGCAGGGCCTTTCGCTCCCATGCGCGGTGGGCCAACCTTGCCCGGGTAGAACGCCGCCACCACAAGGGGGCGCCGTTCCGATCCCTCCTACCTTCCCTCGAACCGGACCGATCGCCTTGCCCGGCAAAGCCCGGACTCGACCGTGCGGGGCGGGGCCCGGCCCGGATCGTGCACGACGCTCCGAACAGAAACGACGCTGCACCGATCCCCGCCGGCTCCCGCAATACCCACAGCACCGCACGGACCGAGAGCTCGCGTCGGCCAAACGTCGGTCTAACCGCTGCTCCGTTTAACGTCGATGCCTTACTCGCATGCTCACACGCATACGCGACCCCTCTCACACTCACCAGGCCCGGCGTCTCAGCGCCTCTCGTACATCCCACGCATTCTACCACTGTACTCGCTCGTGCGTTCTCTTTCGCTCCATACTCCGGTCTACTCATAATGCTCACCACACACTCTCGCGCACATTCTTGCGCATCCATTCCACCATTCGCACACCCTGTTACACACCACTCCTCTCGCACACCTTCTTGCACACACTCGTCGTTCACACACTTCGTTCCACACCTTTCTTCCCCCGTTACGTCCTCCGTAACACCACAGGTGTGCACTCTTCTGCACACCCAATCATCACCGCACACTCTCGCGCCAACTCTTGCGCATACTCTCTCGTTACATCCTCTGTAACACTCCCCATCACGTGCTCCGATGTGCTCTCCCGCACCCGTGCCACCACCAACTCACTCTCCGTGTCACACTCCGTACACCCTGTTTCAGACATACCCTCCGACGTGCATTCTCGCTCGCACTCGGTTTTACTCCCATACTCTGTCACACACTCACTCTCCGACGCACACTTTTTCCTCACAAGCGCCATTTCTACTCACACCACTCACAACGACCCTCCACCAATGCCCGGGTGCTTTCTCGATCCCAAGCGCGCGAAAATTCTTTTTGCGCCAAACATCCTCCTGAAAAATCTCCCCGCACAATATACAGCACGACTCACCTGGGCGCTTCTTCTTCTTCGCTCCAACACCACCTGCAAATCTTTATTGGGGTTATTAAGCACAGCATCGTGATGTGAGCACGGACTTTGCACATTTTCCATCTTTTCCTCCCGCTGTTGCCCTACCAAGTCCGTCTCTCCAATCCCAGTTACCACTATAATTAATTCGTTGATTTCTTTCTCTTCGACGACCGCTGGCTTTATTAAAATTTTCTCTTCTACCTCAGCGGTCGCCGGCTTCCCCACACCCCGGGTCGCGATTTCTATCCCGGTCATTTTAACCGCGCTCTGCTCCACCTTGCTCAACCCACGCTCCTCGACTCGCGTTACCTCGTCGCGTACCCATGTGCCCTTCCCGTTCAACATGCGATCCATGCTCTCCCCACATCTTTGTATGCTCTCACCCATTCTGTCCCCAAATTTACCTATTCGCTCCAAATTTTCTGTCTAACCCCTCAAATGTGTTGTCTAACCCCTTAAATTAGTTGTCTAACCCCTCTATTTTGCTTCCTAGGCCCCCAATTTGATTGCCCAATTGCTCACCCTGAGCCCTCGGCTCTTCCTTTTGGGTAACTAATTTACTTTCCAATCGCTCACCCATCTTGACCATAAGGGCCTCCATTTGTACCATGAAGAGGTTCAAATTCACCGGTGCTGTGGGCGTGGCTGCCGCGACCATGTGTGCGGCGCCATCTTGTGCCCCTCCTGTAACCTCGTGCGAGGCACCGCCATCTTGTGCGCCTGCAACCCCCTCTACCGCATTCTCATTGCTTTCCTCCTCTCTCTCTCCCAATTCCTCCCTGGGGTCCTGGGTTGCCTCTAACCCCTCTTCTACCTCCCCTACCGGCATCCGATCACCTTGATCATCCATGGCACGACTTCAATTTGGGTGTTATAATAAAAAAATTTGGCCGCTCGTAATTTTGGACCACATTTTTCAGATGGATAGAAATTTGGTTCAGGTCCAATCCCACTCCCAGACACCAATTGTTATGGATCTGGGGTACGGCACTCCCGTTAGCAAGGGGGGGCTAATCCCCTTGTCCTGTTAAGCTGGCCGTCCTACCGGTCATGGTACTTGTAACGCTCTTTTGCGGGGTGGGATTGATCAGGGTTATTAGTCAAGGTGTTATCCCGAATACCTTCACCAATCCCTCCGCAAAACAGGGAGACAAGTACCGCTCGCACCACGGACAAGATGGTATTTGCCGAGCGGTTTAGCAATCCGCGGTTCGAGCCGTTATCAATTGACTAAACCCGATTCCGAGCATTGGCCAAATCGTGCCACAGGTATTCAATCAGGAAAAGACTAAAGCGATCGGGGAAGAATGAAACCAAAAGGGGTAAGAAATAACAGGTATTTATTAATTATGTACAACAAACCAAAGGAAGAGAAACGAAAGTAATATACAGGACGAAGAAGAAGAAGATACACCGGGCAGCCTTAAACAGTCGTAATAATTGAAATCCCAGACAACAAAAAGGACGGACAACAGACTTACACAACAAAGGGAATTGCAGGCAGGAATGGCTGGAAGAAGGTTCGGAGGAAAAACACAGCGAGGAGGTCCGCTTCAAATCCACGCTCCGGGCTGGAAAACGAGCAGGCTCCACGTATCTGGTTTCAGCGGCGAAAACCCGGCAGGCAGCGCGGTTTAGGTTGCCGCTGTCTTGGCGACCCCAACGCACCGACTCTTGCACCCCAACGATGCTCGTGCTCAACAAGCTGCTCGGTGCTCCTCTCTCCCTCCTCTCTCATGAACCTCCTCACACGTCTCTGTGAAGCAGTCCCTTGCAGCCCTTTTTATTGCTGTCAGCCGTACCAAACCGCGGGCTCCGACGGCATGCCTACCGGTTCGCTCACCGCGGTGCTGGTTGGCCGGTCAGGGCTGGCTGACTCCACCTCTGATGACGACGACGTGCCACGCCCGTTCTGGTGGCTCCTCCCCCTTCTTCTCCGAGATGGAGCACATGGCAATGGCGTCTTGTGGGGATAGCAAACCACTCGCACCGCTTTTGAAGGGAACGAAAGGGACCTACCTTATTTGATTAATGCAACGCAGATTCAACTATTGGAAACACAGCCTTACCTGAAACATATAATAATGAAGTAACTACGAAGAGGGCCTATGGTTCGCTACGTGTTGTTCATGGACTAACTAGGGGACGACCTTAAAAATGAAATGGAGGTATTTACACAGATAATTATTTACAAAGGGTATGTTTACAACAATTACAATTTACTAAGTGCAGGGTTCTCAAAACCCCAACAATATATATATATATATATATATATATATATATATATATATATATATATATATATATATATATATATATATATATATATATATATATATATATAAAGGAGGAGTGTCTGTGTGTGTGTGTGTGTGTGTGGTGTGTGTGTGTGTGTGTGTGTGTGTGTGTGTGTGTGTGTGTGTGTGTGTGTGTGTGTGTGTGTGTGTCTGTCTGTCTGGATGTCCACTTATAACTCAAGAACTACACATCGGAGAAAAGTTTTAGACACAGATTCGGAATCAGCATAAAATCCCGGTGGTTTTAGGCTACGTTTTATTTTAATATCAATGGTTAAAAAAAACCGCACCAGCTGCAATTCCATGGTGTAGTTTGTGGCGGCGCTAGAGGTTCGGGGTGTATTGCAATGGTTTGTCGGGTTTGGCTGTGGGTCCAGAATAGCTCCCATTTCCTTATGTTCTTCCACTTTTATTTTGATTCTTCTGTTACAACGCCTTCCTTATCTACCTTATATCCCCCCGACGAGGCCTCTACATAATTTCATGTGGCAGAATTTCGTGCATTTTGAGTGAAAGAAGTGAGACGAAGTTGTAGGGGGAAGAAGAGGCGCGGTCACTGTGGAGGTCTCGATCGTGAGTGGAAATAGCGGGAATTGCGTTTGTATCGCAAAGTAAAGGATCTGCATTCATTTCTGAACTTGCATTGGTGGATTGTTATACATCTGCATTATTTTTCATAAAAAAACTTTATGTTGAACTTGAAGGCTCCAAGCACGGACTATATATATAGCCCTCATTGAGGTAAAAATAAAAGTAAAAAGCCTGCTATCGCTTGCCAAGCTAGCCGTTCCCCCCTCACCTCCCCTCCCCCCTTCCCCTCCCCTCCCCCCCTCCCCTCCCCGCCCCCTCCCCTCCCCCCTCCCCCTCCCCCTCCCCCTCCCCTCCCCCCTCCCACTCCCCCTCCACTCCCCCTCCCCTCCCCCCTCCCCCCTCCCCCCTCACTTCTCCCCCTCCCCCCTCCCCTCTCCTCCTCCCCCTCCCTCCTCTTCTCCCCTCTCCTCCTCCCCCTCCCTCCTCTTCTCCCATCCCCCCCTCTTCTCCCCTCCCCACCCTCTCCTCCCCTCCTCCCCCCGTTCCCCTCCCCTCCTCTTCCTCCTCCCCTCCCTTCCCCCGCCCAGCAATGCCGGGTACTTCCCATGGCCAGCTATACGTGGGCTGCTCGAGGGTTGGAAAACCAAGCAATCTTTATGTCTTGGCACCAAGTAAGAAAACCAGAAATGTTGTATACCAAGAGGTTTTGAGAAATTGAAAATTTACAAAACGTCATGTAGGAAATGTACTGTGATATTGCTCTAAAATATACATGTTCTTTTCATCATATATTTGTATTATTCTTATTCAACCCGGGCGAAGCCGGGTACCTCAGCTAGTATATATATTATATATATATATATATATATATATATATATATATATATATATATATATATATATATATATATATATATATATATATATATATGTATATATATATATATATGTATATATATATATATATGTATATATATATATATATGTATATATATATATATATATATATATATATATATATATATATATATATATATATATATATATATATATATATATATATATATATATATATATATATATATATATATATATATATATATTGTTACAGATCGCGGTTTAGATGTTATGATGACCGAGCGGTGGTGTATTACCGCGACCGTTACAGGATCCCCGACTCACCCGATTCCACCCAAACGTTGGCCGGATCGCACCGCAGCTAGTCAATGAGGGAAAAGACGAAAACGACGCAATGCAAGGAGGAAAACGAAGACAAAAAGGTTGGAAATACTACTAAATTTATTGACTATTTACACACAAGCAAAAAGAAAGCAGTCACGTTTATTTACAAGCACATGAGACGCAGGTGACACAGGGAAAATACTAGCTTACCTACAGTCTTAATTAACCCAGGACAGAACAAACAAAAGACACTCACGCGGGGAATGACAGGAATGGCAGGAGGTGGATGGCTGGAGGTGAACGCTTGGTGGAGCCAACGCGGAGCTTGGTGGAGCTTTGGTGGAGGTGAACGCTTGGTGGAGCCAACGCGGAGCTTGGTGGAGCCTTGGTGGAGGTGAACGCTTGGTGGAGCCAACGCGGAGCTTGGTGGATTGGTGTGACGGGTTCTCTCTCCTTCCTTAGTCCCACCCAGTCCAACAACTTCCTCTCTTGCTTAGTCCAACTCAAGGCCTTCCTGTCTTCTGATCTCCTCCCTCCTCGACTCCTCACCGCAACCAACGCAACCACTGACCGCCACCACCGACTCCTCACCGCAACCAACTGACCACCGACTCCACTGACTGACTCTTCACGACTCTCTACTGGCAACCGACTCTCAACCAACTCAGACCAACTCTCTCTGGCAACCGACTCTCAACCAACTCAGACCAACTCTCTCTGGCAACCGACCCACTTGCTTCCTGGGTGCACGCCTTTATAACGCCTCCGGCGATTAAGCCGCCGGCCTTTTGGACACGCTCATCGGGGTGCTCACCTCGGCCCTGGTTGGTCGCGCGACCCTCTGGCTCCACCCTTGATGACGATGGGCGGGCACGCCTTTCTTCTCCGACGAGAGCACATGGTCAATGGTGGCTTTTGGAGGGGAGGTAATATGGGCAATCGAGGCTCGGCAATGACGAGAGGGGATGTAAAGGAAATGGGGATTTTGGGGATGGGAAGGAAAGGGGATCTATTCTCTTTCACTGGTGCAATGGAGTACTTCAATTAATGGGAGACACAGCCTTACCCTAAAACACAGAATAAGAGATAACTATCAACAGGGGTATTCTATTACTTGGCTGATGTGTATGCTTGTGGACTAATTATGGGATGCCCTTTCACCTTTACACAGCTCCGGAGGTAGGGGGGCGCAGAATAACCAATAATAATAATAGTACAGCACACAATCAAAAAAATATACAGTCCTCATCTCCGCAACACTGCACCCTCCTCCTCTTAGGCACGTCCCGGGCCTACAACTTTTACTTTTAGTGTGACACCTAGGTGTAGTTCCCTCTACTTTTAACCTGACCCTGAGTGCGACAGTTTTAAAACATAAATAAATGTGTCCCGCTGCTCCATTGCACCCTGCCTAACAGACTTACGCCCACAGTTAACCGAATCGCGGAATGGTCTTCAAACTATACACTGACGGTGGGAAGCGTTATTTACAATTGACGCTACTTTTATTTACAAGACTAACCCAGGACCTGTGATTGTTCTTTCTGGGGGGGAGACAGTCTGCTCTGCATCAATGCACCATGAAAGCACCCAAAAACGCACCAATACAAGCACCCTCAAGCACCAATCGGTGCAGTCACCATTGTTCATCAATAAAAATAAACCAACAACCCCTAACCCTGCAGGTGATCTCTTGCTCTTCGGCTCCCTCTGCTGGTTATTATTATTTCTTCCAGTTGTTGTCTTTTCCTTCATTTTCTTACTGGCGGCCTATTTGCAATAAAAGAATGCACCTAACGTGTCCGTTTTTATTTTATTTATGGCCCACAGGGGCCGACTACGTGTGGTTCACCTGTGGGGCATCGGTGCCCTGTGGCCAAGGTCCGCCAGCAAGATTTCGGGCCCTCATGGCCGGTTCCAGCAGAGGGGCCATGCCCCAACCCATGGGGTCCATAAGTGGTGCTCGGCCACAGACATGTGGTCCATAATGTGGTGCATCGATGCAGACAGCTGGTTCTGGGAATTTCGGGCGCACAATGGCCGACCCACGCACGCTCCCCTCGGCACCCAATGGCGCACAGGTCATGTGGGAGACAAAAGGGGAAAGACAATTGAGCGAGGGGTAAGGTCACAAGGGTACACATCAATAAGGCAATGCAAGGCGAAATGCGTACGGAGGGCGAAGTGAGAAAGCCCGTCCCTACCGTACGTCACCCCCCTGTCACCTACCCTACCCTTGCCCTTACCTCATATGTACAAAAATCTACACATTTACAAATTCGTCACTACTGTCACGTCTTCCCCATACTTCCCCTATACCAAATTCGTCTCCACAATCCCTCGACTTCAAAATTTGCCATCACCAATTCATCATCAATCCTCAT
Source organism: Myxine glutinosa (assembly GCF_964187855.1). NCBI lineage: Eukaryota > Metazoa > Chordata > Myxini > Myxiniformes > Myxinidae > Myxine > Myxine glutinosa. The sequence continues at coordinate 63,499,116 of NC_136268.1, read as the reverse complement.
AAGGAGGGAGAGATGGAATTACGCACAATGTCACACCCACGTCATGATGCGTCTCACAATCCAAACATTTGCATCAAAAATAATTAAACATGGCATGGTGCGGAGTACCTGTCACCTCAGGTGAGTGGATGCAGATGGTGTGAGGAGATCCTTCTTCCTAACTATCCTCTAAATGACTTTAACACACTTTACACTACCCGGGGTCTTTCCCTGCCAATCCATTGGCCAACTTACACTATGGGTTCTAAAAACCAATTCCCATTGACCAAACTGTGGTGCTTCTCAATTTGGGGTCTCACTCCCCCGATTCATCTCCCGGTGCCTTCGCACAATTTCTGGGCTGCGACGTGTAGCTCTCCCAGCAGGTCTACCCACCTGCACACCTCCACCACTGCAGTTGCCACCCGAGCTTACCTAGCTCCTCACCCTAACCTAACTAACTGGGGAAGGCCCTCTCCTGGCTCTGTCACCCCTTGGTGCCCTCTGGCACTGGGCTACCCGGGTCCGTCCTCCGGATCCTCGGGCCCCATCCAGAACTACCGGCTCCCAGAGCCCACCTGCGGCCTCACCTGGCCGACATCCTCACAGTGGTGGAGTGCCCAACCAACTACACACACTAACAGGCTACACGCCCAGCCATTTCCACAACACTAATGCACCCATCCAAAGACCATTCTTTCACTCGCACCACAGATGCCAATATCCAACCACAATTTACCTGTACCCTCTACCTAACACTTACACTACCCGCCCCGGGTATCCGTGGTGGGGGTCCACTCTTCCCCCATTCACACCTTCGCACCATCCACTCCACTCCACAATTTCCACCATACTCACTCCACGACCATCCATTCCAATACTCCATACCATTTATTCCATACAACCATTTATTTCACACAACCATTCTCCATTCACCTGTTGTTGCACACGTGTGCAATCACACCTGGTGCCACCTGCACCCTCCTCCTCTTCCTGGACCAGTTGGTCAACACAACACACATCACCACTACTCCCTCATACACTGCTCCACACACCTGTTCAGTTGCACACCTGTGCAATCACACCTGTTCAATTCTCACCTGTTCAATCTTCACACACACGGCATCATTTCAGCTAACTACTCCCTTCTGAAACTTGCGCTTCCCAGTCGTCCCTTTAAACTATTGCGCTCCCACGTCATTATCAAGCACACTAAACTACCTGCGTCCCCACTACAGGTATCAGTCACTAACTAAACCTTAACGTCACCTAAGGTCATCTTCGCTAGATCCCTATCAATATCCTAACCCACCCGGGCTAGTTTTCACTGCCATACACCCCATAAGCTATAGCGCATTTGCCCCACTTTTCGTGAGGGATGGTGGATTTGCCATCCCAACACATCGGGGGTCTCCCACTATCAATTTCGCTCGTCCAAAATCCAACCAATCAAAAATTCTGCCAATCACCGTACCAATCATCAAATTTAGCTTTTTTTTCTAATTTCGGGGCCAAAACACTATCCTCATCACCCGTCTACTTATTACATCCTCTCGGTGCGCCAATTCCCTTCTAAAGCTCGGCTTCGTACAGCCGAGCCATGAACGCGGGTTCTTTTGTGCCAGCGGCTGGATACGTCCCGCATTCGTGGCAGGGGCGGGGGCTTACCCGGGCCGAGATCCCACGCACCACCTCGGCGTGGAGCCATCCAATGTCCCGATCTCGACCTGCCGGCACGTCTCAATAGAAAGTGGTCGCCATGACGACCCTTCCTATCGGGCTGCCCGCTCCGCCTAGTGGAGCCCGGACGCGGCCGTTCAAAGCGAGGCACAGCGTGGTTCGCGTACGGCGGTTCCTTTGAAACCGCCGTGGTTCGGATCCCCGCTGGTCCTCGCGGCACGCAAAGCTGCCCGACGCGCACCGAGGGCCCGATTCGGCTATAAGTCGTTCTAACCTCTAACCCGGTTACCGTCGATGCTTCACCTGGATGCTTACATGCATACGCTACCCCTTTCTTGCTCATACATGCAGCCGTTTCCATGCTCCTCGTTGTACCTTTTCTTACACACCTCGGTACACTCACTCCGCTCACCGACTTGGTCACACACCTGACCACCGAACACCTTGGCACACATTCGTCGCTCGCACACCTCACCAACACACCTCTTCGCGCCCCTTTCTCGGTCACCTCCTTTGTGACAATCACAGGTGTGCTCTCACCCGCGCACCCAACCACGTGCCTCACGACCAACTCAAGTGTGCATTCCCACACACGCTCTACCATTCCAGGTGTGCATCCTCGCTCACCTGTCACAACCAACTCACGTTCCGTTTCACTCTCACTACTCTCACCTCCACTCTTGACAACGCACTCACCCTTCCTCTCGACAGCGCACTCTTTCCTCATGCACCTGTCCGTTACACACCTTTCTCGCGCACACTCTTGCGCACACTCTCCCATTACACCCTCTGTAACACTCACCACAGGCGTACACTTTCTTGTTACATCCTCTGTAACACTCACCACCCCGCGCTTCCCTGTGCTCCCTCGCACACGCGCTACTACCGACTCACTCTCGACAGCACACTCACTCCTTGGCGTGCACTTTTTCCTCACACACCCCATGGTCGGACATTCTCGCACACCTCTTTTTTCGCACACCAGACCTGTCGCACACTTCACCAACGGCCTCTCACGAACACCCGGATCCAAACCAATCCCCAAGCCGACTGAAGCTTTCCTCACATCATATACATTGCCACTCACCTCCGTACCTCGTCTCCGCACCTCCTTTGCCACCTGCAAACTCTTTATTTGGTTAGTGAGCAGCACATTATGAGTTGAGCACCGACCTTGTACCAATTCCATTACCTCCTCCTGGATTTCTCTCTTAGTTTCTGTCCGTCTCTTCTTAATTTCACTCACCTCTTCTTCCACTTCCTCTAATTTTTGTTTAACCTCTTTTATTTCTCGGTGCGTCTCCTCAAGTTCGTCCTCTAAGGCTACCATGACCGTCTCTATGTGCATCCTCACCTCCCGGTCCTTTGTCTCCATTACCTCTGTCACCTCGTCCACCCTCATTGTCAGTTCCTCACGTACCATCTGACATTCCTTTTGTGTTGCTATTAATTCGTTTTTAATGTCCTTTTGTGTCGCTTTCAAACCCCCGATGATTGCAGTGTTCTTTTCCACTTGGTCCGCTAGTTCCCTTTGTCCGACTGTCAGCTGTTCTACTCCCTTCGTCAGATCTTCTATTCCCCCCTGTAACCTAGCCGTATTATTCCTCACCTCTTTCTCCATACGCTTCTCACCTCGCTTTACCTCCTCGCGTAGCCCCGAAACCTCCTCACTCACACCTCGTCGTATCTCCTCCATCTCCCTTGTAGATGCCACCCTCATCTGTCCCAATTCATCCCTCTGAGCATCCAGTTTACTTTCTAACCCGATTTGCACCTCCTCTATCTGGTTCCCCATTCGTTTGATTTCCCGGGCAGATTGTTCCCCTATTTCCCGCAATTTGTCCTCCATCCTATTTTCTAACCCCATTAACCCATTTTTCACCTCTTTTATCCCGTTGTCTATCCCCTCAAAATTATTGTCTAACTTCTCACCGGTACCCCTCGCTTCGTCCCTCATTACCCCCATTTGGTCCTCCAATCGCTCACTATCAGCCCTCATTCCCACAATTTGGTTTCCCAACCGCTCACCCATTTCTCTTCGCTCTCGGGTGGACTTATCATTTTGGGCATCCATTTTTGCCATCATTTGAATCATAAAGACTCGCAAGTACTCTGGCATCTCTGGCTCGGCTGCCGCGACCACGGGCGCAGCGCAATTTGGTGCCGCTACACCCACGTGCGCGAGGACGCCATCTTGTGCGTCTGATACTCCCTCAACCGCCTCCTCATTGCTCCCCTCCATCTGATCCTGGGTTACTCCTAACCCCTCTATCTCTCCCACCGGCATCCCGTCGCCTTGACCAGCCATGGCGCGATTTCAAAATTCGGGTTTTGCTTTAAAACAAACCAAATTTCGTCCGCTCCAAATTTTGACCAAATTTTTTTTTAGATGTTTTAAAAATTTGGTTTGGGCCCCGAATCTCACTCCCAGACACCAATTGTTACAGATCGCGGTTTAGATGTTATGATGACCGAGCGGTGGTGTATTACCGCGACCGTTACAGGATCCCCGACTCACCCGATTCCACCCAAACGTTGGCCGGATCGCACCGCAGCTAGTCAATGAGGGAAAAGACGAAAACGACGCAATGCAAAGAGGAAAACGAAGACAAAAAGGTTGGAAATACTACTAAATTTATTGACTATTTACACACAAGCAAAAAGAAAGCAGTCACGTTTATTTACAAGCACATAAGACGCAGGTGACACAGGGAAAATACTAGCTTACCTACAGTCTTAATTAACCCAGGACAGAACAAACAAAAGACACTCACGCGGGGAATGACAGGAATGGCAGGAGGTGGATGGCTGGAGGTGAACGCTTGGTGGAGCCAACGCGGAGCTTGGTGGAGCTTTGGTGGAGGTGAACGCTTGGTGGAGCCAACGCGGAGCTTGGTGGAGCCTTGGTGGAGGTGAACGCTTGGTGGAGCCAACGCGGAGCTTGGTGGATTGGTGTGACGGGTTCTCTCTCCTTCCTTAGTCCCACCCAGTCCAACAACTTCCTCTCTTGCTTAGTCCAACTCAAGGCCTTCCTGTCTTCTGATCTCCTCCCTCCTCGACTCCTCACCGCAACCAACGCAACCACTGACCGCCACCACCGACTCCTCACCGCAACCAACTGACCACCGACTCCACTGACTGACTCTTCACGACTCTCTACTGGCAACCGACTCTCAACCAACTCAGACCAACTCTCTCTGGCAACCGACTCTCAACCAACTCAGACCAACTCTCTCTGGCAACCGACCCACTTGCTTCCTGGGTGCACGCCTTTATAACGCCTCCGGCGATTAAGCCGCCGGCCTTTTGGACACGCCCATCGGGGTGCTCACCTCGGCCCTGGTTGGTCGCGCGACCCTCTGGCTCCGCCCTTGATGACGACGGGCGGGCACGCCTTTCTTCTCCGACGAGAGCACATGGTCAATGGTGGCTTTTGGAGGGGAGGTAATATGGGCAATCGAGGCTCGGCAATGACGAGAGGGGATGTAAAGGAAATGGGGATTTTGGGGATGGGAAGGAAAGGGGATCTATTCTCTTTCACTGGTGCAATGGAGTACTTCAATTAATGGGAGACACAGCCTTACCCTAAAACACAGAATAAGAGATAACTATCAACAGGGGTATTCTATTACTTGGCTGATGTGTATGCATGTGGACTAATTATGGGATGCCCTTTCACCTTTACACAGCTCCGGAGGTAGGGGGGCGCAGAATAACCAATAATAATAATAGTACAGCACACAATCAAAAAAATATACAGTCCTCATCTCCGCAACAATATTGTTACGGTACGCGGTTAAAGATGGTATGTTTGCCGAGCGGAGGCTCCGCGACCGAACAGTGCTTCCCTGACTAAAACCCGATTCACCCCAAACTTTGGCCATATCGCGCCGCAGCCACTCAATATGGAAACCTCTAAAGCGACCGAACGAGAATGAAGAAGAAGAAGTACGGAGGAATAACAGGATTTATTAAGTATTTTCACAAGCCAAAGCAACGAGAGCAGTCGGTTATATACAGAAAATGGAAGGAGCAGACACACAGTGAAATCATTAGCTTACCTATTCAAGCTTAATTAATAAACCCCAGGACAACATTAAAGACAGACGGACGATCACACTTACACGGGGAAATGCAGGCAGGAAGGAATGGCTTGGAGATGGGTGGCCTTTAGAGGCAAGGAAGGTTCAGCGGGTGCTGGGCACGGTCGGGCCAGAAGGCACCGCCGTCAAGAAGCCGAGCTTTGGTCCCAAACTGCGCGGGCGAAGTTCCTTTCTCCGTACTGCCTCGTGCGCTCCTTGCGTTGCCCCGGTCCGTTTCTCCTGCAGCGCGGCACGTCTCACGGCGGCTCAGTCACACCTGCTCGTCTCCAGCGCATCTCCTGGACCCAGAACTCATCCCTCCTCTCAGCTCATCTCCTTTTTGGGAGCATCTCGCAGCGGGTTATATAGGCCCCGCCCTTCACCCTTTTCGAACCTTCCCCAAATGTTCTCTCTCCGCCCCCTCAAGCCAAACCCCTCGTTCTGGGTTGGATGAGCGGGGCCGACTTACTCCTCCCCTCTATGACGAGGTGGAGACTGGAGACCCGCCTTTCTTCTTCGGCGTTACCTCGTGCGTAATGGAGTCAACTGCTGCAAAGTGGACGGCAGATGAAAATGCAGCAAAGTGCAAACCTGGCACTTGGAAGCTGCCATGGGGCGTCGGAGGGCCTACTCTTATTTAATTCGGTGCAATGAAGAGTCAAACTAGTGGGAAACACATCCTTAGCCTACACAGAGAATAAGGGACTAACTATTTAAAAGGATATATCGTGTCCTGTGTGTAGGTTTATGGAATTAACTAAGAGGACGAGCTGCGACCATTCTTTACTGTTACACACAACAAAACCATACTTTTCACATTCGTTACACTTTCTCAAAATTGTTACACTTCTCAAATCCGTTACACTTCTCAAATCCGTGACACTGCACCCTCCTTTCTTCAGGCCCGGGCTCGGGCCTACAAAACTTTAACTTAGTGTGACACGTAGGTGTAATTCCCTCTACAATTAACCTGACCCTGAGTGTGACAATCTTAAAACACAAATAAATATGTCCCCCTGCTGCATTGCACCCTGTCTAACAGATTTGCGCCCACAGGATAACCGAATTACGGAATTGTTTTCAAACTATACATTTATGGTGGGGAGTATTATTTACAGTGATGTTCTTTCTTATTTACAACGCAACCCAGGACCTGTTTTTTTTTTCTTTTTAGGGAAACAAAAAGAAGGAAATTCCTGTTGGGAGGGAGGAGACAGCACGCATAGCATCGATGCACCAGTACCAATAACACCAAAGCACCCAAAAGCCCCCAAGAGCACCAACCAGTGCACAGTCATTACTGTTTGTAATAAACACACAAAAAAAATAACTGGTGGTGGTCTTCCTCTTCTCTGCTGGGCCGATGTTCTTCCCGATGTCTTCTTGTTTCATGCGGCCTACTTGGAAATATAGAAAGCACAAACCGTGTCCATTTTTATTTAGGGCCACAGGGGCCAACTAAGGGTGGTCCACCTGTTTGGCATAGGTGCCACCTTACCGAGGTCTGCAAGCAAGATTCCCTGGCCACTATGGCCGGTCTCCAACAGAGGTGCCCTGCCCCAGAACCTGGGGTCCATCAAGTGGTACTCGGCCGCAGAACAGCGGTCCATAAAGTGGTACATCAATGCAATGCATGCTGGTTGAGAGGGTCCTGGCACACAAGACGACCTCCGCACGCTCCCCTCAACACCCAGTGGCGCACAGTCCTCAGGTGGGAGACATAAGGGGGAAGACAAATGAGCGAGGGGTAAGGTCACAAGGGTACACATCAATAAGGCAATGCAAGGTGAAATGCGTACGGAGGGCGAAGTGAGAAAGCTCGTCCCTACCGTACGTCACCCCCCTGTCACCTACACTACCCTTGCCCTTACCCCATATGTACAAAATCTACACATTTACAAATTCGTCGCTGCTGTCACGTCTTCCCCATATTTCTTCAATACCAAATTCGTCTCCACAATCCCTCTAACCAAAATTTGCCATCACCAAATTCATCATCAATCCTCATAAGGAGGAAGAGATGGAACATCAAGCACAATGTCACACCCACGTCATGATGCGTCTCACAATCCAAAACATTTGCATCATAAAATAATTAAACCAACCTGGCCTGGTGTGGAGGTACCTGTCACCTCAGGTGAGTGGATGCAGATGGTGCGAGGAGACTTCCTAATCCTAACTATCCTCTAAATGACTTTAACACACTTTACACTACCCGGGGTCTTTCCCTGCCAATCCATTGGCCAACTTACACTATGGGTTTTAAAAACCAATTCCCATTGACCAAACTGTGGTGCTGCTCAATTTGGGGTCTCACTCCCCCGATTCATCTCCCGGTGCCCTTGCACAATTTCTGGGCTGTGACGTGTAGCTCTCCCAGCAGGTCTACCCACCTGCACACCTCCACCACTGCAGTTGCCACCCAAGCTTACCTAGCTCCTCACCCTAACCTAACTAACTGGGGAAGGCCCCTCCTGGCTCTGTCACCCCTTGGTGCCATCTGGCACTGGGCTACCCGGGTCCGTCCTCCGGATCCTCGGGCCCCATCCACAACAACTCTACCGGCTCCCAGAGCCCACCTGCGGCCTCACCTGGCCGACATCCTCACAGTGGTGGAGTGCCCAAACCAACTACACACACTAACAGGCTACACGCCCAGCCATTTCCACAACACTAATGCATCCATCCAAATACCATTCTTTCACCTCGCACCACAGATGCCAATATCCAACCACAATTTACCTATTCCCCTCTACCTAACACTTACACTACCCGCCCCGGGTATTCGTGATGGGGGTCCTCTCTTCCCCCATTCACACCTTCGCACCATCCACTCCACTCCATTGTTTCCACCATACTCACTCCACGACCATCCATTCCAATACTCCAGATATTCCACACTACCATTTATTCCACATAGCCACTTACACCTGTTGTTGCACACCTGTGCAATCACCTGGTGCCACCTGCACCCTCCTTCCTTCCTGGACGATTTGGTCATCACAATACACATCACCTTCTCTCACTCATACACTGCTCCACACACCGGTTCAGTTGCACACCTGTGCAATCACACCTGTTCAATCACACCTGTTCAATCCTCACACACTGCTCAATACACTTGAATACACCTCCAACACTCACACGGCATCATCTGAACTACCTGTTGCCCTGCTAACTTAGTGCTCCCCATCTTCCCTTTAGACTAAGCACATACCACGTCATTATCATCCACTCTAAACTACCTGCGTCCCCACTACAGGTGTCATTGTCACTTACTAACCTTAACGTTACCTAATGTCATCTTCGCTAGATCCCTACACACAATATCCTAACCCACCCGGGCTAGTTTTCACTGCCATACACCCCATAACTCTAGTGCTCCTTTGCCCCCCTCTGTGAGGGATGGTGGATTGGCCATCCCTTCACATGGGGCATCTCTTACTGTAAATTTTGCTCGTCCAAATCCAACAAATCAAAAATTTGCCAATCATCTGCCAATCACCGTACCAATCATCAAATTTTGCCTTTTTCTAATTTTGGGTCCAAAACACTAACCTCATCACCCGTCTACTTGTGAGATCCTCTCCGTGCGCCAATTCACGTCTACAGCCCGGCTTCGTAAAGCCGAGCAATGAATGCGGGTTGTTTGGTGCCGGCGGCTGGATACGTCCGGCACTCGGTGCAGGGAAGGAGGTTTACCCGGGCCGAGACCCCACGCACCACCTCGGTACGGAGCCATCCAATGGCCCGATCTCGACCTGCCGGAAAGCCTCAACAAAAAGTGGTCGCCATGACGACCCTTCCTATCGGGCTGCCCGTTCCGCCTAGCGGAGCACGGACGCGGCCGTTCCAAGCGCGGCCCAGCGTGGATCACGTACAGCGGTCCTTTCGAACCCGCCGTAGTTCGGATCCCCGCTGGTCCTCGTGGCACGCGAAACCCGGCACGCACCGAGGGCCCGATTCGGCTATAAGTCGCTCTAACCGCTAACCCGGTTACCGTCGATGCCTCACCTGCATGCTCACACGCATACGCTACCCCTTTCTTGCTCATACATCCAGCTGTTCCCATGCTCCTCATCATTGCACCTTCTCTTACACACCCAGGTACACTCATTCCGCTCACAGACTTGGTCACACACCTGACCACCGAACACCTTTGCACACACTCGTCGCTCGCACACCTCACCAACACACCTCTTCGCGCCCCCTTCTCGGTCACCTCCTCTGTGACTATCACAGGTGTGCTCTCACTCGCACACCCAACCACGTGCCTCACGACCAACTCAAGTGTGCATTCCCACACACGCTCTACCATTCCAGGTGTGCATCCTTCCATTCCAGGTGTACATCCTCGCTCACCTGTCACAACCAACTCACGCTCCGTGTCACTCTCACTACTTTCACCACCACTCTTGACAGCGCACTCACCCTTACTCTCGACAGCGCACTCTTTCCTCATGCACCCGTCCGTTACACACCTTTCTCGCGCACACTCTCCCGTTACATCCTCTGTAACACTCACCACAGGCGTGCATTCTTCCTTACTTTTGACAGCGCACTCTTTCTCCATGCACACGTCCGTTACACACCTTTCTCGCGCATCCTCTTGCGCACACTCTTTCGTTACTTCCTCCGTAACACTCACCACAGGCGTGCATGCTTCCGTTACATCCTCTGTAACACTTCTCACTACGCGCTTCCATGTGCTCCCTCGCACACGCGCTATGACCGACTCGCTCTCGACAGCACACTCACTCGTCGGCGCGCACTTTTTCCTCACACACCCCATGGTCGGACATTCTCGCACACCTTTTTTTTCGCACACCAGACCTGTCGCACACTTCACCAACGGCCTCTCACGAACACCCGGGTCCACAACAACCCCCAAGCCGACTGAAGCTCCCCTCACATCATGTACATTTCCACGTATATCGCCACTCACCTTGGCACCTCTTCGTCGCACCTCCTCTGCCACCTGCAAACTCTTGATTTGGTTAGTGAGCACATCATCATGATTTGAACACAGACCTTGCACATACTCCATCACTTCCTCCCTTATCTCCTTTTTAGTTTCCCTCCGTCTCTTCTTAATTTCACTCACCCCTTCTTCCACCTCCTCTAATTTTCCTTTACCTCCTTCATCTCCCTGTGCGCCCCCTCTATCTCTTCCTCTAACGCCACTTTAACCGTTTCTATGTGCGTCCTCACCTCTCGGTCCTTCGTCTCCATTACTTCTGTCACCTCCTCCAACTTCTTCGTCAACCCCTCATGTACCATCTGACATTCCTTTTGTGTCGCTATTAATTCGTTCTTAATGTCTTTTTGTGTCGCTTTTAACCCCCCGATTATTGCCGTGTTCTTTTCCACCTGGTCCACCAGTTCCTTTTGTCCCACTGTCAGCTGTTCTACTCCCTTCGTCAGACCCTCTATTCCCCCCTGTAACCTAGCCATATTATTCCTCACCTCTTTCTCTCTGCGCTTTTCACCTCGCTTTACCTCCTCGCGTACCCCCGAGACCTCCTCACTTACACCTCGTCGTATCTCCTCTTTCATCTCCTCCCTCTCTTTTGTAGATGCCACCCTCATCTGTCCCAATTCTTCCCTCTGAGCATCCAGTTTGGTTTCTACCCCGATTCTCACCTCCTCTATCTGGTTCCCCATCTGTTCGATTTCCCGGGCGGATTGCTCCCCTATTTCCCGCAATTTGTCTTCCATCCTATTTTCTAACCCCATTAACCCATTTTTCACCCCCTCTAACTGATTCTCCTGGGCAGCCATTCTATTTTCCACCCCCTTTAACCCATGTTTCACCCCTTCTATCCCATTGTCTAACCCCTCAAATTTCTTGTCGAATCCCTTAAGATTATTGTCTAACCCCTCAAATTTCTTGTCTAATCCCTTAAGATTATTGTCTAACCCCTCAAATTTAGCTTCTAGCCGTTCCCCCATTTCTCCCATTTTGCCCCCCATTTCGCCCATTTTGCCCCCCATTTCGCCCATTTTGCCCCCCATTTCGCCCCTCATTGCCCCCATTTGCTCACTCTGAGCCTCCATCCTGTTCGTTATTGCTTCCATTTTGTTTAACAATCGCTCACTGTTCCTGTCCAAAAGGGCCTCCATTTCAGCCATAATTAATTGCATGTCTTCCACCGTTGGTACAAAGGGCGCGGCTCTATTTGGTGCCACTGTAACCACGTGCGCGAGAGCGCCATTTTGTGCACCTGAAACCCCCTCAACCACACCTTCTTTACTCTCCTCCACCATTTTCCCCACTTCTTCCCTGGGGTCCTGGGTCGATTCTACCCCGTCTATCTCTCCCACCGACATCCCGTCGCCTTGACCAGCCATGGCGCGATTTCAAAATTCGGGTTTTCCTTTAAAAACAAAAGCAATTTCGGTACTTTGTAATTTTGAGGGCGTTAAACGCTTCAGGTCCGAATCCGCCACTTCTGACACCAATTTTTACGGTACGCGGTTAAAGATGGTATGTTTGACGAGCGGAGGCTCCGCGACCGAACAGTGCTTCCCTGACTAAAACCCGATTCACCCCAAACTTTGGCCGTATCGCGCCGCAGCCACTCAATATGGAAACCTCTAAAGCAATCGAACGAGAATGAAGAAGAAGAAGTACGGAGGAATAACAGGATTTATTAAGTATTTTCACAAGCCAAAGCAACGAGAGCAGTCGGTTATATACAGAAAATGGAAGGAGCAGACACACAGTGAAATCATTAGCTTACCTATTCAAGCTTAATTAATAAACCCCAGGACAACATTAAAGACAGACGGACGATCACACTTACACGGGGAAATGCAGGCAGGAAGGAATGGCTTGGTGATGGGTGGCTTTTAGAGGCAAGGAAGGTTCAGCGGGTGCTGGGCACGGTCGGGCCGGAAGGCACCGCCGTCAAGAAGCCGAGCTTTGGTCCCAAACTGCGCGGGCGAAGTTCCTTTCTCCGTACTGCCTCGTGCGCTCCTTGCGTTGCCCCGGTCCGTTTCTCCTGCAGCGCGGCACGTCTCACGGCGGCTCGGTCACACCTGCTCTTCTCCAGCGCATCTCCTGGACCCAGAACTCATCCCTCCTCTCAGCTCATCTCCTTTTTGGGAGCATCTCGCAGCGGGTTATATAGGCCCCGCCCTTCACCCTTTTCGAACCTTCCCCAAACGTTCTCTCTCCGCCCCCTCAAGCCAAACCCCTCGTTCTGGGTTGGATGAGCGGGGCCGACTTACTCCTCCCCTCTATGACGAGGTGGAGACTGGAGACCCGCCTTTCTTCTTCGGCGTTACCTCGTGCGTAATGGAGTCAACTGCTGCAAAGTGGACGGCAGATGAAAATGCAGCAAAGTGCAAACCTGGCACTTGGAAGCTGCCATGGGGCGTCGGAGGGCCTACTCTTATTTAATTCGGTGCAATGAGAGTCAAACTAGTGGGAAACACATCCTTAGCCTACACAGAGAATAAGGGACTAACTATTTAAAAGGATATATCGTGTCCTGTGTGTAGGTTTATGGAATTAACTAAGAGGACGAGCTGCGACCATTCTTTACTTTACGAGGGTGTTACACACAACAAAACCATACTTTTCACATTCGTTACACTTTCTCAAAATTGTTACACTTCTCAAATCCGTTACACTTCTCAAATCCGTTACAATATATATATATATATATATATATATATATATATATATATATATATATATATATATATATATATATATATATATATATATTGTTACAGATCGCGGATTAAGATGTTAGTTACCGAGCGGTTTGGTATTGCCGCGACCGTTACAGGATCCCTGACTCACCCGATTCACCCAGAACTTTGGCCGTATCGCACCACAGCTGCTCAATGAGGGAAAAGACAAAAACGACGCAATGCAAGAGGAAAAGGAATAAAACGAGAAGACGTACAGACGAGTAATGGGGTTTATTATTTACACACACAAGCAAAAAGAAAGCAGTCACGTTTATTTACAAGCACATAAGACGCAGGTGACACAGGGAAAATACTAGCTTACCTACAGACTTAATTAAATACCCAGGGACAGAACAAACAAAACAAACTCACGTATACAAGAAGGATGGAATGGAATGAATGTTGGAAGGAGGAATGGGAAGGTTCAGCTGGGGCAGATGGTTCGGGCTTGATCCCGCACGGGACGTCGGCTGGACCTCGACGGCCACCGATGCCACCGCTATTTGGTCCCCGCGGGGTAACAGGTTGAAGCTGCCTGGTGGAGTCAACGCTGCCTCTCTGGCTCAGCTCAGGGCGCGTCTGCCGTCTCTGGCACAACTGCTGGTAATGGCCCTTGGCACCTTCTCTCTCTTGGCCCTGGTGTCTCCTCACCATTGACAACTCAACGCAACCAACGCAACCACTGACCCCTCGACGCCACCACTTCTCACCACCGCAACCAACGCAACCACTGACCCTCCTCTGGCAACCGACTCAGACCAACTCCCTCTGGCAACCGACTCAGACCAACTCCCTCTGGCAACCGACTCAGACCAACTCTCTACTCACTTCCGTTTGCGCCTTTTATAGCGCCTCCAGCGATTACGCCGCCGGCGTTTTGGACACGCCCATCGGGGTGCTCACCTCGGCCCTGGTTGGTCGCGCGACCCTCGGGCTCCGCCCTGGATGACGACGGGCGGGCACGCCCCTCCTCCCTGCTATGACGAGGTGGAGACACGCCTTTCTTCTCCGACTCAAGCACATGGTCAATGGCGGTTATTGGAGGGGAGGTGATTGAGAATCGAGGGCTCAGCAATGACGAGAGGGGATGTAATATGGAAATGGAGGTTTTGGGGATGGGAAGGAAAGGGGATCTATTCTCTTTCACTGGTGCAATGGAGTATTTCAATTAATGGAAGACACAGCCTTACACTAATACACATAATAAGGATATAACTGTCAAATAAGATATATCGTGTCCTGCATGTATGTTTTATGGACTAACTACGGGAACGCCCTTTGACCTTTATACAACCACAAACGGAGGGAGGAGGGGTGATATTTTACAACAACCTTTTACAACAACATTTTACCACAACAATAAAATAAAAAAACATTCTCATATCCACAACACTGCACCCTCCTCCCCTTAGGCACGTCCCGGGCCTATAACTTTTACCTTAGTGTGGCACGTAGGTGTAGTTCCCTCTACTTTTAACCTGACCCTGAGTGCGACAGTTTTAAAACATAAATAAATGTGTCCCGCTGCTCCATTGCACCCTGCCTAACAGACTTACGCCCACAGTTAACCGAATCGCGGAATGGTCTTCAAACTATACACTGACGGTGGGAAGCATTATTTACACTTGACGCTACTTTTATTTACAAAACTAACCCAGGACCTGTGATTGTTCTTTCTGGGGGGGAGACAGTCTGCTCTGCATCGACGCACCATTAAAGCACCCAAAAACGCACCAAAGCACCCTCAAGCACCAATCGGTGCACAGTCATCACTGTTCATGAATGTTCAACAATAAAAAATAACCAAACAACCCCTAACCCTGCAGGTGATCTCTTGCTCTTCGGCTCCCTCTGCTGGTTATTATTATATCTTCCAGTTGTTGTCATTTTCTTTGCTTTTCTTACTGGCGGCCTATTTGCAATAAAGTGTGCCCCATGTGTCCTTTTTTTTTATTTGATTTTATTTATGGCCCACAGGGCCGACTAGTGTGGTTCACCTGTGGGGCATCGGTGCCCTGTGGCCAAGGTCCGCCAGCAAGATTTCGGGCCCTCATGGCCGGTTCCAGCAGAGGGGCCATGCCCCAACCCATGGGGTCCATAAGTGGTGCTCGGCCACAGACATGTGGTCCATAATGTGGTGCATCGATGCAGACAGCTGGTTCTGGGAATTTCGGGCGCACAATGGCCGACCCACGCACGCTCCCCTCGGCACCCAATGGCGCACAGGTCATGTGGGAGACAAAAGGGGAAAGACAATTGAGCGAGGGGTAAGGTCACAAGGGTACACATCAATAAGGCAATGCAAGGCGAAATGCGTACGGAGGGCGAAGTGAGAAAGCTCGTCCCTACCGTACGTCACCCCCCTGTCACCTACCCTACCCTTGCCCTCACCCCATATGTACAAAAATCTACACATTTACAAATTCGTCACTACTGTCACGTCTTCCCCATATTTCCCCTATACCAAATTCGTCTCCACAATCCCTCTACTTCAAAATTTGCCATCACCAAATTCATCATCAATCCTCATAAGGAGGCAGAGATGGAACATCAAAGCACAATGTCACACCCACGTCATGATGCGTCTCACAATCCAAACATTTGCACAGTAAAAAATAATTAAACATGGTATGGTGCGGAGTACCTGTCACCTCAGGTGAGTGGATGCAGATGGTGCGAGGAGACTTCATCCTAACTACTTCCTAAATGACATTAACACACTTTACACTACCCGGGGTCTCTCCCTGCCAATCCATTGGCCAACTTACACTATGGGTTCTAAAAACCAATTCCCATTGCCCAAACTGTGGTGCTTCTCAATTTGGGGTCTCACTCCCCCGATTCATCTCCCGGTGCCTCGCACAATTTCTGGGCTGCGACGTGTAGCTCTCCCAGCAGGTCTACCCACCTGCACACCTCCACCACTGCAGTTGCCACCCGAGCTTACCTAGCTCCTCACCCTAACCTAACTAACTGGGGAAGGCGCTCTCCTGGCTCTGTCACCCCCTGGTGCCCTCTGGCACTGGGCTACCCGGGTCCGTCCTCCGGATCCTCGGGCCCCATCCACAACTACCGGCTCCCAGAGCCCACCTGCGGCCTCACCTGGCCGACATCCTCACAGTGGTGGAGTGCCCAAACCAACTACACACACTAACAGGCTACACGCCCAGCCATTTCCACAACACTAATGCACCCATCCAAATACCATTCTTTCACCTCGCACCACAGATGCCAATATCCAACCACAATTTACCTGTACCCTCTACCTAACACTTACATTACCCACCCCGGTATCCGTGATGGGGGTCCACTCTTCCCCCATTCACACCTTCGCACCATCCACTCCACTCCACAATTTCCACCATACTCACTCCACGACCATCCATTCCAATACTCCATACCACTTATTCCATACCCCTGTCCTCCATTCACCTGTCGTTGCACACCTGTGCAATCCTACCTGGTGCCACCTGCACCCTCCTCCTCTTCCTGGACCAGTTGGTCAACACAACACACAATCACCACTACTCCCTCATACACTGCTCCACACACCTGTTCAGTTGCACACCTGTGCAATCACACCTGTTCAATCCTCAAACACACGGCATCATCTCAGCTAACTACTCCCCTCTGAAACTTGCGCTTCCCAGTCGTCCCTTTAAACTATTGCGCTCCCACGTCATTATCATCCACACTAAACTACCTGCATCCCCACTACAGGTATCAGTCACTAACTAACCTTAACGTCACCTAATGTCATCTTCGCTAGATCCCTATCAATATAACCAAGCCCTCCCTGGCTCGGTTGTCATAGCCACCCCATAAACTATTGCGCATTTGCCCCCCTCATGTGAGGGATGGTGGATTTGCCATCCCACCACATCGGGGGTCTCTCCCTATAAATTTTGTTCGTCCAATTTCAACAAATCAAAAATTTGCCGATCATCTGCCAATCACCATACCATCATCAAATTTTGCTTTTTTCTAATTTCGGGGCCAAAACACTATCCTCATCACCCGTCTACTTATTACATCCTCTCGGTGCGCCAATTCCCTTCTAAAGCTCGGCTTCGTACAGCCGAGCCATGAACGCGGGTTCTTTTGTGCCAGCGGCTGGATACGTCCCGCATTCGTGGCAGGGACGGGGGCTTACCCGGGCCGAGATCCCACGCACCACCTCGGCGTGGAGCCATCCAATGTCCCGATCTCGACCTGCCGGCACGTCTCAATAGAAAGTGGTCGCCATGACGACCCTTCCTATCGGGCGGCCCGCTCCGCCTAGTGGAGCCCGGACGCGGCCGTTCCAAGCGAGGCACAGCGTGGATCGCGTACGGCGGTTCTTTTGAAACCGCCGTGGTTCGGATCCCCGCTGGTCCTCGCGGCACGCGAAGCTGCCCGACGCGCACCGAGGGCCCGATTCGGCTATAAGTCGTTCTAAACTCTAACCCGGTTACCGTCGACGCCTCACCTGGATGCTTACAAGCATACGCTACCCCTTTCTTGCTCATACATGCAGCCGTTTCCATGCTCCTCATCGTACCTCTTCTTACACACCTCGGTACACTCATTCCGCTCACCGACTTGGTCACACACCTGACCACCGAACACCTTGGCACACATTCGTCGCTCGCACACCTCACCAACACACCTCTTCGCGCCCCTTTCTCGGTCACCTCCTTTGTGACAATCACAGGTGTGCTCTCACCCGCACACCCAACCACGTGCCTCACTACCAATTCCAGCGTGCATTCCCACTCACGCTCTACCATTCCAGGTGTACATCCTCGCTCACCTGTCACAACCAACTCACGCTCCGTGTCACTCTCACTACTCTCACCTCCACTCTCGGTCGCGCACTCACCCTTACTCTCGACAGCGCACTCTTTCCTCATGCACCTGTCCGTTACACACCTTTCTCGCGCATCCTCTTGCGCACACTTTTTCGTTACTTCCTCCGTAACACTCACCACACCGCGCTTCCCTGTGCTCCCTCGCACACGCGCTATGACCGACTCACTCCTGACGGCACCCTCACTCCTCGGCGTGCACTTTTTCCTCACACACCCCATGGTCGGACATTCTCGCACACCTCTTTTTTCGCACACCTGACCTGTCGCACACTTCACCAACGGCCTCTCACGAACACCCGGATCCAAACCAATCCCCAAGCCGACTGAAGCTTTCCTCACATCATATACATTGCCACTCACCTCCGTACCTCGTCTCCGCACCTCCTTTGCCACCTGCAAACTCTTTATTTGATTAGTGAGCATCACATCATGAGTTGAGCACCGACCTTGTACCAATTCCATTACCTCCTCCTGGATTTCTCTCTTAGTTTCTGTCCATCTCTTCTTAATTTCACTCACCTCTTCTTCCACTTCCTCTAATTTTTGTTTAACCTCTTTTATTTATCGGTGCGTCTCCTCAAGTTCGCCCTCTAAGGCTACCGTGACCGTCTCTATGTGCATCCTCACCTGCCGGTCCTTTGTCTCCATTATCTCTGTCACCTCGTCCACCCTCATTGTCAGTTCCTCCCGTACCATCTGACATTGCCTCTGCGTCGCTATTAATTCGTTTTTAATTTCTTTTTGTGTCGCCTTTAACCCTCCGAGTACTGCAGTGTTCCTTTGAACCTGCTCCACTAACTTCGTTTGTCCCTCTGTCAGCTGTTCCACCTCCTCCGTCAGATCTTCTATTCCCCCTTGTAACTTTGCCGTATTATTTCTCACCTCTTTCTCCATACGCTTCTCACCTCGCTTTACCTCCTCGCGTAGCCCCGAGACCTCCTCACCCACACCTCGTCGTATCTCCTCCTTCATCTCCTCCCTTTCTTTTGTAGATGCCGCCCTCATCTGTCCCAATTCATCCCTCTGAGCATCCAGTTTGGTTTCTACCCCGATTTTTACCTCCTCTGTCTGCTCTCCCATTTGTTTAATTTCTCGGGCGGATTGCTCCCCTATCTCCCGCAATTTGTCCTCCATCCTATTTTCTAACCCCATTAACCCATTCTTTACCTCTTTTATCCCGTTGTCTAACCCCTCAAATTTGTCGTCTAACTTCCCAAATTTCTTGTCTAATCCCTTAAAATTATTGTCTAACCCCTCACCGGTACCCCTCGCTTCGTCCCTCATTACCCCCATTTGGTTTCCCATTACCCCCATTTGCTCACCCTGAGCCTTAATTTGCTCACTCTGAGCATCCATAAGGGCCTTCATTTGGATCATAAAAAGGCCCCCAATCCATCGGCGGTGCTGCCACGGTCACGGGCGTGGCAAAATTTGGTGCCGCTACACCCACGTGCGCGAGGACGCCATTTTGCGCGCCTGATACTCCCTCAACCGCCTCATCATTGCTCCCCTCCATTTGATCCTGGGTTACTCCTAAACCCTCTATCTCTCCCACCGGCATCCCGTCGCCTTGACCAGCCATGGCGCGATTTCAAAATTCGGGGTTTTTTTTTTTTTTTTTTTAAACAAATTTCGGCAGCTCGTAATTTTGACCAAATTTTTTTTTTCCTCTATTTGTTTTAAAAAAAATTTGGTTCGGGCCTCGAATCCCACTCCCAGACACCAATTGTTACAGATCGCGGATTAAGATGTTAGTTACCGAGCGGTTTGGTATTGCCGCGACCGTTACAGGATCCCTGACTCACCCGATTCACCCAGAACTTTGGCCGTATCGCACCACAGCTGCTCAATGAGGGAAAAGACAAAAACGACGCAATGCAAGAGGAAAAGGAATAAAACGAGAAGACGTACAGACGAGTAATGGGGTTTATTATTTACACACACAAGCAAAAAGAAAGCAGTCACGTTTATTTACAAGCACATAAGACGCAGGTGACACAGGGAAAATACTAGCTTACCTACAGACTTAATTAAATACCCAGGGACAGAACAAACAAAACAAACTCACGTATACAAGAAGGATGGAATGGAATGAATGTTGGAAGGAGGAATGGGAAGGTTCAGCTGGGGCAGATGGTTCGGGCTTGATCCCGCACGGGACGTCGGCTGGACCTCGACGGCCACCGATGCCACCGCTATTTGGTCCCCGCGGGGTAACGGGTTGAAGCTGCCTGGTGGAGTCAACGCTGCCTCTCTGGCTCAGCTCAGGGCGCGTCTGCCGTCTCTGGCGCAACTGCTGGTAATGGCCCTTGGCACCTTCTCTCTCTTGGCCCTGGTGTCTCCTCACCATTGACAACTCAACGCAACCAACGCAACCACTGACCCCTCGACGCCACCACTTCTCACCACCACAACCAACGCAACCACTGACCCTCCTCTGGCAACCGACTCAGACCAACTCCCTCTGGCAACCGACTCAGACCAACTCCCTCTGGCAACCGACTCAGACCAACTCTCTACTCACTTCCGTTTGCGCCTTTTATAGCGCCTCCAGCGATTACGCCGCCGGCGTTTTGGACACGCCCATCGGGGTGCTCACCTCGGCCCTGGTTGGTCGCGCGACCCTCGGGCTCCGCCCTGGATGACGAGGTGGAGACACGCCTTTCTTCTCCGACTCAAGCACATGGTCAATGGCGGTTATTGGAGGGGAGGTGATTGAGAATCGAGGGCTCAGCAATGACGAGAGGGGATGTAATATGGAAATGGAGGTTTTGGGGATGGGAAGGAAAGGGGATCTATTCTCTTTCACTGGTGCAATGGAGTATTTCAATTAATGGAAGACACAGCCTTACACTAATACACATAATAAGGATATAACTGTCAAAAAAGATATATCGTGTCCTGCATGTATGTTTTATGGACTAACTACGGGAACGCCCTTTGACCTTTATACAACCACAAACGGAGGGAGGAGGGGTGATATTTTACAACAACCTTTTACAACAACATTTTACCACAACAATAAAATAAAAAAACATTCTCATATCCACAACAATATATATATATATATATATATATATATATATATATATATATATATATTGTTGCGAATATGGAATTTGGCCTCCATATCCGCTTGTAAATATTCCCCTATTTTCTCCAATACTCCCCAACTTTCCCCGATCCCCCATTCCCTAGTCCCATTGCATGTAAATAACAATCAGTAGAGCCGACCTTCCCCTTATTCCCCCATTAAATGTCGTGCCCAGGTCCACCGCACCACACGTAGACAACTTTCGGACATCTTCCTAGTTATTCTTATTCTATGTCAGTTAAGGCCTCGTCCCCATTAATTATGACTCTTCGTTGCACCAGAATGTGATTATATGGCATCAGTAGTGAGTTTAGGACCTTTCCCATACCTCCTTCCATCTTCTTCCCCAACAATTACAACAACAACAGAGGAGATGGCGGCGGAGCGGGGGAGGATGCGTCCTCACACCGGCTCGATTAGCGCCATAGACCATGCGCTCCACGGGGTTACCACGAAGGGGCTCCTTGTCAGCTCCTCGTCAAGGGCGGAGCCTGGTAAACCCCCCGCACGCACCCAATGAGAAGCAACGTGCCGATTCCACGAGGCGGAGCTAACGAGCCGAGGGCGTGTCACTCCCCGCCGGATATACGCGGCCCCGCGCCGGATGTGAGGTGAGATGCGCACCCAGCTTGGAGAAGGAAAGCCACCTGCGAGCGCTGAGTCAGATGCGCCCCCAGCTTGAGCAGACAAGACGCCATCCGAGCGCTGCGACCTCCCCGCATCTCTGGACCGGACCGAGTCGATTCTGACCTTTGAGCCCAGGTGCACCTGGAGCCATCGCTACCCGCCTGTCCTTTGCATCAATCCCCGTGTGAGTCAGCCGTTGTCCTGTTTACCTGTCGTCTGTTGGGAATAATATAAGATTGTGTCTAAGTGCTTGTCTTTCTATGCTGTCCCTCTTGTAGTTGTAATCTAACCTTCCGCCTTAATATAACCTCCT
Source organism: Myxine glutinosa (assembly GCF_964187855.1). NCBI lineage: Eukaryota > Metazoa > Chordata > Myxini > Myxiniformes > Myxinidae > Myxine > Myxine glutinosa. The sequence goes on along the minus strand of NC_136268.1, from coordinate 63,476,787 downwards.
CCGGAGGTCTTGAGAACTGAACCCCTGGTGTCGTATTGTGTTATTGTAATCCAGCCGGGTGTCTTCTTTTTCTTATTGAGCCAGCATAGCGCGACTAGTCAACGTTCGGGCACAATCGGGTAACTTGTGCAGACGTGGTCATACCAATAAACCGCTCGGTAAATAACATCCAAGCCACGTCTGTAACAATTGGTGTCAGGAGTGGGATTCGAACCCGGGACTAAATTTATTAGGCCCAAATTGGTAACAAGTAGAATCGATTCGGAGCGCGTTTCCCGCGCGAAATTATAACGGCGAAATTTGTATTTGTTTTACGAAACTCGAATTTTGCAAGTCGCGCTATGGCGGATCAACACGGCTGGGGTCCGGTTAGGGAGAGTGAAGCAGGGTCGGTCCAGGACCAAATTGAGGGACATGAGGGACATGAGGAGAGCGAAACAGCGGGGGTAGCAGACGCGCGAAATGGCGCCTCGCACATAGCTACGGCGGCCGCACCCGCTGCACAAGTGGGAGGGATGGCCCAGATGCAGGTCCTCATGGAGCAATTTATGGCGCAAATGCAGGCGTCCCTCAAACTGCAGAGTAACCAATTGGGGAACCGGATGGATGCTCAGGGTGAGCGATTGGAGGGCCAAATGGGGGTAATGGGAAACCAAATGGGGGTAATGAGGGACGAAGCGAGGGGTACCAGTGAGAAGTTAGACAATAATTTTGAGGGGTTAGACAACGGGATAAAAGAAGTGAAAAATGGGTTAACGGGGGTAGAAAACAGAATGGCCGCTCAAGAGAATCAAATGGAAGGGATGCAAAAGGGGTTAGAGGGGGTAGAAAATAGAATGGCTGCCCAGGAGAATCAGATAGAGGGAGTGAAAAATGGGTTAGAGGGGTTAGAAAACAGTATGGAAGGCAAATTGAGGGACATGAGGGACCAAGCGGAAAGGGAAGTTAAACAAATGGAGCAGCAGATAGAGGGGGTCAGAATGGGGGTAGAAACCAAACTGGATGCTCACAGGGAGGAAATGGAGCAGATGAGGGTGGCATCTGGGCAGGAGATGCAAGTGATGGGAGAGGAGATCAGAAGAGGAGTGAGTGAGGAGGTCGGAGGAGTGCGCGAGGAGGTGAGGCACTGTAAGGAGCGCATGGAGAAAGAGGTGAGAAAGGGGACTGTAAAATTGCAAGGTGGTATAGAGGAGTTGACGCTGGGAGTAGAACAACTGACAGTGGGACAAAAGGAGTTGGGGGATCAGGTAAAGAAGAACACAGCGGTAATAGAGGGTTTAAAATCGACACAGAAGGAGATGAAAAAGGACGTAGGGGTAATTAAAAAAGAGTGTCAGACGGTACATGAGGACCTGACGAGGAAAATGGACAAGGTGGTAGAGGTAATGGAGGTTAAAGAGCGGGAGGTGCGGGAGCACATAGAAAAAAATAAAGTGGAGTTAGAGGAAGAACTTAAAGGGGCGCACGAAGAGATGAAGGAGATGAAGCAAAAATTAGAAGAAGTGGAAGAAGGGGTGAGCGAAATTAAAAAGCGACGGAGAGAGGATAAGAAAGAGATAAAAGAAGAGGTAAAAGAATTGGTCCAGAGTCTGTGTTCGGATCGTGATGATGTGCTCATTAACCGGATGAGGGATTCGCAGGTGATGGAGGAGAAGCGAAGAGAAAGAGGACCCGGTGTAAGTGGTGACCAATATGGTCGTGCGTATGATGCGCCAGGGGATTTAAGGAGCTTGGGGGTCGAGATGGACCCGGGTGTTCGTGAGAGGCCACTGGTGAAGTGTGCGAAAGGTCTGGTGTGCGAAAAAGGAGGTGTGCGAGAATGTCCGACCATGGGGTGTGTGAGGAAAAAGTGCGTGCCAAGGAGTGAGTGTGCTGGCGAGAGTGAGTCGGTCGTAGCGCGTGTGCGAGGGAGCACGTGGAAGCGCGGTGTGGTGAGTGTTACAGAGGGTGTAACGGGAGAGTGTGCGCGAGAAAGGTGTGTGACGGACAGGTGCATGAGGAAAGAGTGCGCTGTCAGAAGTAAGGAAGAGTGTCCACCTGTGGTGAGTGTTACAGAGGGTGTAACGGGAGAGTGTGCGCGAGAAAGGTGTGTGACGGACAGGTGCATGAGGAAAGAGTGTGCTGTCAAGAGTAAGGGTGAGTGCGTTGTCAAGAATGGAGGTGAGAGTAGTGAGAGTGACAAGGAGAGTGAGTTTGTTGTGACAGGTGAGCGAGGATGTACACCTGGGATGGAAGGATGCACACCTGGAATGGTAGAGCGTGAGTGGGAATGCACGCTGGAGTTGGTGGTGAGGCACGTGGTTGGGTGTGCGAATGAGGGCACACCTGTGATTGTCACAGAGGAGGTGACAGAGGAGGGGGCGCGAAGCGGTGTATTGGTGAGGTGTGCGAGCAACGAATGTGTGCCAAAGTGTTCGGTGGTCAGGTGTGTGACCAAGGCTGTGAGTGGAATGAGGGTACCTGGGTGTGTAAGGAAGGGTACGAGGAGCATGGGCACAGCTGGATGTGTGAGCAAGGAACGGGCTGCGGGGTGTAAGCATGCAGGTGAAGCATCGACGGTAACCAGGTTAGAGGTTAGGTCGACTTTTAGCCGAAGCGGGCCCTCGGTGCGTGCCGGGCCTCGCTTTGAACGGCCGCGTCCGTGCTCCACTAGGTGGAGCGGGCAGCTGGATAGGAAGGGTCGTCATGGCGACCACGTTTTGTTGAGACGCGCCGGCAGGTCGAGATCGGGGCATTGGATGGCTCCGTGCCGAGATGGTGCGTGGGATCTCGGCCCGGGTAAACCTCCTTCCCTGCACCGAATGCGGGACGCACCCAGCCGCTGGCACAGAACAACCAGCATTCATGGCTTGGCTTTACGAAGCCTGGCTTTGGACAGGAATTGGCGCACCGAGAGGTATTAGTGAGTAGACTGGGTGATGAGGTTAGTGTTTTGGACCCAAAATTAGAGAAAAGCAAAATTTGATGATTGGCAGAGGATTGGCAGAGTGATGATTGGTAATGGTACAGTGATTGGCAGATGATTGGCAAATTTTTGATTTGTTGAAATTTGATGTGCAAAATTGGTAGTGAGAGACCCCCGATGTGGTGGGATGGCAAATCCACCATCCTTCCCATGGGGGGGCAAAGGAGCACTAGGTTTATGGGGTGTATGGCAGTGAAAACTAGCCCGGGTGGGTTAGGATATGGTGTGTAGGGACCTAGCGAGGATTGACATTAGGTGACGTTAAGTTTAGTTAGTGACTGATACCTGTAGTGGGGACGCAGGTAGATTAGTGTGGATGATAATGACGTGGGAGCGCAATAGTTTAAAGGGAAGACTGGGAAGCGCAAGTTTCCGAAGGGAGTAGTTAGCTGAGATGATGCCGTGTGTGTGAGAATTGAACAGGTGTGATTGCACAGGTGTGCAACTGGACAGGTGTGTGGAGCAGTGTATGAGTAGTGAGTGTGTGGATCAGCGCGAATGCGCTTGGGGAGAGAAGGGTGCCGGTGGCACCAGGTGTGAGAGCACAGGTGTGCAAGTACCGGTGTGTGGAGAAAGTTGGAGTAAGTGGTACGGAGTGGTGTGCATGGTGCGAAGGTGTGGATGGGGGAAGAGTGGACCCCTTTCACGAGTACCCGGGGCGGGTAGTGTAAGTGTTAGGTAGAGGGTGCAGGTAAATTGTGGTTGGATATTGGCATTTGTGGTGCGGTTGCAGAATGGTGTTGTGAATGGGTGCATTAGTGTTGTGGAAATGGCTGGGCGTGTAGCCTGTTAGTGTGTGTAGTTGGTTGGGCACTCCACCACTGTGAGGATGTCGGCCAGGTGAGGCCGCAGGTGGGCTCTGGGAGCCGGTAGAGTTGTGGATGGGGCCCGAGGATCCGGAGGATGGACCCGGGTAGCCCAGTGCCAGAGAGGGCACCGAGTGGGGAGAGTGCCAGAGGGCCTTCCCCAGGTAGTTAGGTTAGGGCAAGGAGCAGGTAAGCTCGGAGGCAACTGCAGTGGTGGAGGTGTGCAGGTGGGTAGACCCACTGGGAGAGGTACACGCCGCAGCCCAGAAATTGTGCGAGGGCACCGGGAGATGAATCGGGGGAGTGAGACCCCAAATTGAAGAGCACCACAGTTTGGCCAATGGGAATTGGTTTTTAGAACCCATAGTGTAAGAGGGCCAATGGTTTGGCCGGAGAAAGACCCCGGGTAGTGTAAAGTTGTTAAAGTCATTTAGGAAATAGTTAGGATTGAAGAACCTGTCGCACCATACGCAGCCACTTACCTGTGGTGATGATGATGACTCCACACCTGTGTTTTCTTTGTTCTGTGTGCAGGAAATGAGATTGCTGTGGATTTGTGAGACGCATCACGACGTGGATGAGACATTGGGGTGATTCCATCTCTCCCTCCTTAGGAGGGACTGATGATGAATTGGTGATGGCAAATTTTGATGTGCAGTTGGAGATGGCAAATTTTGATGAGAGTTGAAAATGGCAAATTTGATTGGTTAGGAGGGAGAGAAGACGAATTTGGTTTATGGGAGGAACGGGGAAGACAGTAGGGATGTTTGTCGATTTGTAAAGTAGATGTTTATGGGTAGTGTTGTGTTTTGTGGATGCAGTAAGGGGTAAGGGAGGGGCCATGTAGGTTACCTGGTGGGGGGGGGGGGCGTACGATAGGAACGTACCTGTCTCACCTGGTTCCCATGTGCCCCCAGTGTGCATCACCTTACATTGCGTGCACTTTTGCGCCCTTACCACCTTACTCACTTGTTTCTTCTTTTGTCTCCCACCTCCGAGGATCTGGCTTTGGGGTAGAGAGAGAGGAGAGAGAGGTGCTGGCTGCGCAGTTGTGGGCCTGCACTTTCGCTGTTTGCTGCCGGGATCGATACACCATATGGACCGCAATGTTTGTGGCCACCCACAATGGACCGCAGTTCGTTTGCGGCCAAGCACCACCCGGGGATGGACCTATGGGTCAACGTGGCACCTATGCCATAAAGGTGAACCACTGTTAATTGACACCAAGTGCACCACAAGAAGAGCAAGAGACACCTGCAGGGTTAGGGGTTGTCGCATTTATTTTTAATCATTGAACAATGGTGACTGCACCGATTGGTGGTGGGGTGGTGCTGTTGATGCTCGGAAAGGGTGCTCTGCACGTTATTAAAGGCCGTCGGCCACAGAGCACTCGTGGGTTGGTGTATCGATGTTGGCAAGCGCGCTCTCTCTCTATGCATAACATCTGCATGTGTTCCTCCAAAAACAGGTCCTGGATCGTAGTGTAAATAGCAGCGTAGTCTTGTAAATAATGCTCCCTACCGGCTGTATGTTTAGTTTGAGAATTCTTTCCGGATTCGGTTATCCTGTGGGTGTGTTTCTGTGAGGAGAAGGGTGCAACGTCGCAGGGGGACATATTTACTCATTTGTGAATATCTGTAAAACTGTCGCACTCAGGGTAGAGTTAATAGTAGAGGGAACTACATTGCGTGCCACACTAAAGTAGGTAAAAATTTATCGGGTCGGGACGCCCCGAGGGTAGAGAAGGGTGCAATGTTGCGAATATGGAATTTGGCCTCCATATCCGCTTGTAAATATTCCCCTATTTTCTCCAATACTCCCCAACTTTCCCCGATCCCCCATTCCCTAGTCCCATTGCATGTAAATAACAATCAGTAGAGCCGACCTTCCCCTTATTCCCCCATTAAATGTCGTGCCCAGGTCCACCGCACCACACGTAGACAACTTTCGGACATCTTCCTAGTTATTCTTATTCTATGTCAGTTAAGGCCTCGTCCCCATTAATTATGACTCTTCGTTGCACCAGAATGTGATTATATGGCATCAGTAGTGAGTTTAGGACCTTTCCCATACCTCCTTCCATCTTCTTCCCCAACAATTACAACAACAACAGAGGAGATGGCGGCGGAGCGGGGGAGGATGCGTCCTCACACCGGCTCGATTAGCGCCATAGACCATGCGCTCCACGGGGTTACCACGAAGGGGCTCCTTGTCAGCTCCTCGTCAAGGGCGGAGCCTGGTAAACCCCCCGCACGCACCCAATGAGAAGCAACGTGCCGATTCCACGAGGCGGAGCTAACGAGCCGAGGGCGTGTCACTCCCCGCCGGATATACGCGGCCCCGCGCCGGATGTGAGGTAAGATGCGCACCCAGCTTGGAGAAGGAAAGCCACCTGCGAGCGCTGAGAGAGATGCGCCCCGAGCTGGAGAAAGAAGGACCTGCGAGCGCTGAGAGAGAAAGGCCCGCCTGTGAAAGAACGTCCCCTCCGAGCGCTGTGAAACCTCCTGCATCTCTGGACCGGACCGAGTCGATTCTGCCTTGAGCCAAGAGTGCACCTTGAGCCATCGATACCCGCTGTCCTTTTCATCAACCCCCGTGTGAGTCAGCCTTTTGTCCCGTTTATCTGTCGTCTGTTGGGGTTAATATAAGAGTGTGTCTAAGTGCTTGTCTTTCTATGCTGTCCCTCTTGTAGTTGTAATCTAACCTTCCGCCTTAATATAACCTCCTCCGGAGGTCTTGAGAACTGAACCCCTGGTGTCGTATTGTGTTATTGTGATCCAGCCGGGTGTCTTCTTTTTCTTATTGAGCCAGCATAGCGCGACTAGTCAACGTTCGGGCACAATCGGGTAACTTGTGCAGACGTGGTCATACCATAAAACCGCTCGGTAAATAACATCCAAGCCACGTCTGTAACAATATATATATATATATACATATATATATATATATATATATAATATATATATATATATATATATATATATATACATACATATAGTATATATATATATATATATATATATATATATATATATATATATATATGTATATATATATATATATATATATATATATATATATATATATATCAAGTAATGAACGGCGGTTGGGAATTATATTCACGATATCCATTTTTCCGTTCTCCAACCTATAGCTTTGTCTTTAAAAACTCAACGTTTCGGCCAGCAACCCAGCGTGCGCTGAGCCTCCACTAGCCTTCATCAAGAGAAGTTCCCTTGTTCACCTCCTCCCAGATATATCTGGGGGGAGGGGTGGGCCTATTCTATCAACCAATCACAAAGCTGCGTTGCGAGACCTCGTGACCATGGACCCATGCTCGGCTTATGTTGCAAGTGTTTTGTGCGTGTTTGAGCGGTGTATTGTTTTGTTGTCCGTGTTGCCTGTGTCGGCTATGTCCCACTTTGTCTTTGTCCTCCTCCACGCATCGGTGTCTCTCTGGTGTATTTATGCATGAGAGGTCCGTATGCCTGTGGTAACGCCAGGAGACAGGAGCTCTTTATAGCGCCTCAGGCGATCAAGCCGCTGGTGTCCAGGACACGCCCATCGGTGAGCTCACCTCGGCCCTGGTTGGTCGCGCGACCTCCCGACCCCGCCCTTAGAGGAGGCGTTGGCAAGGCCACGCCTTGTTCCCGGCGCTGGGCCGACTCCTCCCACCTTCGGCTCCGAGATCACCTCATGGCTAATGGAGTCTTGGGGTGAAATCAACAACCCACAGCTGTAGCAAACCTGACAAACTGCCCAGTGCAGTTGGCAATTGAGGCTTGGAGGGGATGTAGTTGGCAATTGACTATAGGGGAATGTGAATGGAATCTACTCTTATTTCACTTGGTGCAATGGAGTGTCATCTTAATGGAAGACAACGCCTTACCCTAATACACCTAAAAAGGAAATAAACTACTGAACAGGGATATTATGGTGTCCTTCATGTATGCTTTATGGAACTAACTATGGGAACGCCCTTTGACCTTTATACAACACTGGAGTAAGGAGGGCGATATTTCAACAACAATTTACACAATAACAACAACAAAAAAAAAAACATTCTCATATCCACAACAATATATATATATATATATATATATATATATATATATATATATATATATATATATATATATATATATATATATATATTGTTACGGTCCGCGGATTAGATGTTATTTTGACCGAGCGGTGGTGTAACCGCGGCCGAACAGTTATTCCCCAACTAAACCCGATTCAACCCAGACGTTGGCCGTATCGCGCCACCGCTATTCAATCGGGAAAAGACGTAGACGACGAATGCAAAGAGGAAAAGGAATAAGACGAGAAAAGGGTTGAAAATACTACTAAATTTATTTACTATCTACAGGCTCAAAGTAACCAAGGAGAAGGAAAGATAATAAAATAATATACAGAAGCTTTTAGAGACACAGGGAAAATACTAGCTTATCTAACAGGCTTACTTACTACCCAGGACAGAACAAACAAAGACACTGACTCACGCGGGGAATTGCAGAGTGGATTGCTGGAAGGAGGTGTGTGGCTGGATGGGGAGGACGGCACGGAGCTGGCTGGAGCTTGATCCCACACGGGACGTCGGGCTGGACCTCGACGGCCGCTGATGCCACCGAGCCTGTCGTGTGCGCGGAGTCACGGGTCGGAGCTGCTTGTCTCAGTAAAAGTGCATCTGCTCTGACAACCCAGCTCTTTCTTTGGACTCAGTAAAAGCGCATCTGCTCTGACGACCCAGCTCTTTCTTTGGACTCAGTAAAAGCGCATCTGCTCTGACGACCCAGCTCGTTCTTTGGACTCAGAAAAAGCGCAACTCTCTGACGACCCAGCTCTTTCCTTGTACTCCTCTCTCCTCTGTAAAAGCTCATCTCCCCGGGGAACGCCCCCGCCGGCGGGTTATATAGGCCCCGCCCCTCAACCTTTGCGAACCTCCCCCAAACGCTCTTCCTCCGCCCTCTCAAACCAAACCCCTCGTGCTCAGTTGGTTGTTCGGGGCTGGCTCACTCCTCCCCTCTATGACGAGGTGGAGACACGCCTTTCTTCCCCAACCCTGCCTCGTGGCCAATGGTGGTTGAAGAAAACCACCCAAAATACAGTTGGCCATTGAAATGAAATGAAAGGGGACCTATTCTTATTTCACTCGGTGCAATGGAGTATTTCAATTAATGGGAGACACAGCCTTACCCTAAGACACATAATAAGATATAAGCTACTGAACAAGGGTTTTATCGGGTCCTGCAATGTGGTGTTTATGGAATAACTACTGAGACGCCCTTTTTATCTTTACACAACTCCGGAGGCAGGAGGCGCAGAATAAACAATAATAATTGTAATGAAATCGTCATCCAAATTACGACACTGATGTTATTCGCCTCATGGCCGCTACGCGACCCTTTCTCGGTTCCTATATATATATCAGCGCGGACAGGCGATGTAGATCCGTCACCATGATGTAACCCTAGCGATGTACCTCTAGAGCTTCTCTGGGCTTCCCTTAGAAAGGTAACGTGTCTGCAATATGTATCAAAGCTTTTATAGTCATACAGCCTGTCCGCACCTGTATTCACCTGTATGTATTATTAATACCATGTTCATTGGTTTCTCTCTAGATGATGTTGAGAACGAATTACGATTAAACCTACTTTGGGTTGCTGTTGAATCTTGATTTTCACAACACTTAATCGTAATTCCTCTCCTGACATCGCTCCTGCACTGCTCTCCTCGGAGAAGAATGCCCAGCGGAGGACCCGTCGAGCTAGCTCCAGCAACGGAGCTCCGACTACTCTCGCTGCCGGCCTACCTCGAAAGACGGGACGTCGCAAGCCTTTTCGCGGGACCGCGTCGACAAAAAGCGACCTGCTCTCATGAGACCCGAACGCCAGAGCAGGCGTGACGGACTCCGGCTCGATGCCTGGAGCACGATGCTACTGGGCAACGTCCTGCGGTTGAAACCCTGTCGGAACGACGGACCCGCTTGGAGCCGCCGGCCTACCCGTCCGATCGCAGCTCGGAAGCACTAACGGCTCCGTCCGAGGGATTCATCCTAGATATGCGTGCCTCGGCCCGAGTTGAGATTCCTACGCGAGTGATCACGTCTCCCATGTCGGCCATGCCTCCACACGGACGGCACACTCCGACCACTCGCTACTCTGTGGCCCATCTCCTCCGCGCGAACGCACGCTGCTCGTCGGAAGCACGCCGTGCCTCTCACGACCGGCTCACCCCGACCACTTGATACTCGGTGGAACCACCTCCTCCACGCGAATCGACGTGCACTGCACCCATCGCGTGCTACTACTCTGGGAGGCCCGCGATCCCATCCTGATTCCGATCACCTCCTACACGTGGCACCCTTCGCGTGGCACCGCACCGTCACTGGAAGGAATCACTACAAATGCACGACGCGCCAGTTGCGCGCGCCGCCTCTTCACTGGATGGACCCCTTTGCATGCGGTTCCTCCCGCGGGCACTCTGTGAGGCCGGCGATTCTGATCGCGGCTGTCGCAATCCCACCTGCATGTAGCAGCTACTCCCCGAGGCCGGCGAACTCCGCTGCCCGGAATCGCCTCCATGGAGGCTCGCTTGGCGCCATGCGACGAGCACTCGGTGAGGCCGGCGATTCTGATCGCGGCCGTCTCAATCCCACCTGCGATAGCAGCTGCTCCCCCGAGGCCGGCGACTCCGCTGCCCGGATTCGCCTCAATGGAGGCTCGCTTGGCACCATGCGACGACTCGTCGCAGCACGGATGAGTTTCTATGGACGTCGAGCGGGACCTTCATAGCCTTTCACGACACACGGGTGTGAAGAAGCAGCTCTTCGTTTGCAAAAGAAGTCCACAATAGCCTGAAATGACGCAGCTTTATTAAAAACCAACTTATACAGATCCGGAAGAAGCCAAGACATCTACAGCAAGAGCCAGTCTCATGCCACGTCAAGCCTTCCTGGAAACGCATTGATTCTCATTCACTTATATATGAATACGATTATCAGAAAATCTCCGAGAGAACAAAGCGACTGGCGAGAGTCCCTCCCACCGTTATCCGCTGTTCGGGGGAGTCAGCCCTTCCTTATCATTCGGACCAAATGTTTCTCTGGGCTCCGAGAAAACAGAAATGTAACTCACAAAGAGGAGAGTGTATGCTTGGCCAAACAACCCATATATTTTATGGGTTTGTTTACATGAGTAATTCAAAGCATGTTTATACAGAGTCATGCGTTGCTGTGATTAATACAAAATATATATATGGTAAAAACAATAGGTTTATGTCTGCAATCTAATCATTCTACTTGCGTTACACAAAATCACGCGCATGTGAGCGTGGTTTTACGACCGGCCTTATCTAGCCTCGAAAAAGCACACGTATACAATTTGTCCAGCATGACCTCAGCGAGCCTTTCCTCATCCAAAACTAAAACGAAGCAAAAACCCTTTATTAACTTTATGAAAATAGCTTTTTTAAACAACATTTAAATCATAACACATTAGCAACCAACGTCTATAACTGAACTTTAGGCAATAACAAATCTACTACTTGACATTCCTTCCTCTTGTCTCGTCGAGACAAAGTATCTTAAGAGACAACGTGCCACATCGGGCTTTATTGAAAAATAATTGTGTAATGCGGGTATTGAAAAAATAATTGTGTAATGCGGGTATCTCCCAAGGGCATATCGTGCGCCCAAAGCGCCTCGCCCGTGCATTTGGCGAACGTGTCGTGTGGTGCGTGCTCGGAGCCTGAGGGCTCAGAACATGAAAGTCCATTAACGTTTCGGATCCACAACGAAGGTGTCTGGTCCAGATGAGGTTCTGCTCCGCCAGAGGGCCCGTCACCTCCCCTGCGGAACTTGCTCCCCCCACCCTTTGCAGACTCAGTCCTTGCAGATCTTCGAAGTTAATCAACGATCATGCCCATGAGGTCCCTCACGTGCTGCTGTTCTGGGGAATACATAGTATTGTCAGTATCTTGTGTCTCAATTTCCTGGTCAGGGTACAGAGCGTAAAAATCCGATTCACTTGAAGCATTTGAACTTAATACATATGAAGCAAAGAGAGGAACTTCCTTTATGTCAAAGTCTCCCATGGGCGCCTGGTCGGCTTGCGGGTCTAGGACATCCGCGTCGGGTCCCTCGACCGCCAGACCCAGTGTCGCAATCAGATCCATAGTTGGGTCGGAAGGGGGCGTGCAGCTGTCAGCTTGTAATACATAAGCAGCGTTAGCCAGTACACGCAAGGGGTTTATAGCACAAGTATCACAGACATCACATACACCGTTACAGGCAGCAGCCAGTTCCCACATGGGATCCGCACAAGTATCACAGTCATTACAAAATTCAATGCAATTTTCTGGAGCGCCGGTCGCAACTGCCTTGTTGAAGGACCCGTTCAGGTCGACGGCCTCTGTGGTCAGAGCCATAGTCGTTGTCGGCGGCTTTTTCACTTTCCATCCTGTAAAATACTTTCTCATACAGAGGAGGACTAGAGATTTCATTAGTGCCCCCCAAATTACTACCCCGATTATCACAGCCAGTGCGGTCAATAACCACTTCACTATGGTGCCCGTCCATCCCTGGAACCAGTCAGTGAGCCAGCTAAATGTATAAGAATTTTCACGCGCGATCCGATCGATCGTCAGGGCGTGGCTAGTTTCCCTTAGTCTCACTATTGTGGCTGACACTCCTTCAGATGGATCGGGTATGTAAGTGCAACATTTTCCCTCTATAATTCCGCATACCCCTCCTTTCTCTGCCAGGAGCATGTCCAAAGCCACCCGATTCTGCATCACCATTGTACGCATGTGAATTACCGTGTCCAATAGTATGTCATGAGCCGTAGCGGTGTCGTTTGCCACCTTTTCTAGGGTCAAAGCCAATTTGTCTATTCGGAAACTATCCATGACTGTGCCCGCTCCTGGGAAGAAGAAACCAAACACCTTTTCCCATAGACTCCCGTGTAGTTTAGTGGTTCCATCTTCGTTCATGACTGACCTCTTATTACGCCTGTCCAAGGACTTTGGGTCTAGCTCATCCAGTATCTCAACGTCAGGAAGGACTGAACCCAGATAACATGTGCCCCCCCAATTATTTGGTAAATAGGGGTAAGCCTTGTCGCCGCATATAAACATTGTCCCATGGGGTGGGACCAGGTGGGTGGATAGGCACTGGAGTCCCTTTACCACCCCATTAATCCTACTAACCCCCCTAGAGAATGTTATAGCCGTTATGTTGTGGTTGTGTTTATCTTGCAGTACTATTCGTAATGTAATCCCCGAGCTCCCTTGTCCCAGCTTCCCGGGGAGAGTGTAGGCGCATTCTGATTCTCCCATACGCAAGTGGCCGGAACCCTGGAGGCAGACCTTCCCTTTCTGTGGTTTGACCCAGACGGGGGCAGGCCTCTCGGCCACATGGGCAATCATTGACGGGCGATAATTAAATTGTCGATTGCAACTCTTGCCGTTGTCAACCCCTTCTCTTTCCAGCGTGGTGACTAAACATGGGGAATCGATAGGTTGTGAGCAGAGGTCATTGAGGGACAGAGGTAGCACTATCATGTGTATTCCTGTGGTGCCTGCTTGGGGAAAGCGCATGCACGACCAGCAGTGTGTCCTATTTTGAATTGTTGCCACCTCCCTGGCCACTTTCCAATATGTGTTTTCACCCTTCTTTGGGGCCTTATTCTGGGGTTGTGGCGTGAGTATGTATTCGATGCATGGTATGTAGTTCCTTTCGCCACCGGCCGCGCCAGGGGTCCAGACGCTGCACCGGACCTGCATGGTCATGTCTTTCCCTAGGCGTGTGCGTGTTTGTAGCTTAAAATCAGGGGTTCCCCATTGGTATCCTGGTTGGGCCAAGGTCTTAATGCTAGCTTGCCCGTCTTCCCGGAACTCTCGTTGCTTTTGTAGTACCATGCCAACGCGTCCAGGCCCTGCCGACAGTGCTAGCCAATTTATGTTCACCCAATTTGTGTGCAGGGCTTTCTGTTCGAAACATGGTAGTGATACTCTTTGTCCCCATGTTACGGTGAGGTGTCGGGTTTCGTTTTCGCATCTATTGGAATCGGAGTTTCCCCTAGCTGCTGTCGCTATCAATAGTATTGTACCTATGATTAGGCCCATCCTTACTGTGGTTGCTGTGGTGTAGTGTCTGGTGCTTGTATGGCCAACTTACAGTGCGTGGCGTGGATCCACGAGGTCTTGCCCTCGCAAAAGACTGCCGTTGGTGTAGTCAGCAACACCTGGACTGGTCCCTTCCACCTTGGTTCCAAGGCGTTCTTGCAGGTGAAGTGCTCCACGAACACCTGGTCCACAAGTCTCCTGGGAGCGCCTGGTCTACAGGTCTCCAATTCATAGATTCAATTCATTCAATTCATAGTTTCATAGAACACCTTTTCTCTAATTTCCTAATCCACTTTTTTCAAGTGGATCCAATTTTATCCAATATTCAATTTTTAAATTCAATCCCATTTAATCCAGTCCAATTCAAATTAAATTCAATCCTTCTCTCAGCATCCCATTACCTGTTTCCAACATCAATAAAAATAAAATTATAAAATTAATAAAAAATCAATCATCTCAACTCTCAAATCGAATCAAAAAATAAAAATAAACGAAAATTACTTCAGCGAGAGTTTCAACTAGAATTAACACAAACAAACCACCATTAACCTCCATTAACACAAACAAACCACCATTAACCTCCATTAACACACACAAACCACCATTAACCTCCATTAACCTCCCCCTATTATTTATTTATTTTCACGAATAAACAAATAATAGAAATAACCTGGTCTACTTCCAATTTCAATTCTGGTCAGTTCTGGTGTCTGGTCACACACAATGTTTTCCTCACCCACTGTGATTCGCTCAAAATAGATTCTCACTGTTATGTCTGAAATTCGTCTCATGAAAACCCATTCAAGAGTCCGGTGTGACAGACAGCCAAACACATAGACACGCCGAAGACCCCAGGGTACCCATCAAACTAGCTTGTCCGCAGATCCACAACACAGCGAAACATGTAACTTTACTAAAATAATCACTTACTCATAACTAATACTCATAATAACTCATAATTACTTATGTAATTACTCATACCAATACTTACTTAAAATAATGTAATATCCCAATCTTCACCCCCTATGCAAATCGAAGCACCCCGGACGATCCACAACCAATATCAACCACTGTAGCCGTCTTCCCGACTCCAGGCAGCCACACGCAGCCACATACATCTCCATCCACGTCACACAAGACAACAGCCAACGAGTGTGTCCACCACACAGAAACCTTTGGCAATGCAACAACCGAACTCCCAGACAACCAACAACAAAACCCAATCCATCTCCATGGCTCATCAAGCAGTTCCAACTTAATCCAGCTTCACATACCGATTTCCCCAAAAACTCGTGAAACTTCACCCCCATTTTGGAAAAACCCTGGACTAAACCCTGACACCCTAAATAACTTCAGACTCATCTCCAACCTACCCTTTCTGTCAAAAGTTTTGGAACGTGCTGTGGCCACTCAACTCAAACATCACCACTCTGCCAATAACCTGTATGAAACATCCCAATCCGGATTCTGCTCCAGCCACAGTACTGAAACTGCTCTCCTCAAAATCACCAGCGACCTTTTCTCTCCTCTGATGCCGGCAACCTCAACATTTTCATCCTCCTCACCTCAACGCCTCCTTTGACATCATCAATCACACCATCCTCCTCACCCTGTTTAGACCAGCTTGTGCCTATTAAACCCAAATTAGTTCACCCCCAAGCCTACAAGGACCACCTACAGCACTGCAAAGATGTCCTCTACTCCACCTACTACCCTCAAATTATCCACTCTGGCTCCGGAATCCCAAAAGCACTCTTCTCTACAATAAACAAACTAAATAAACAAACTTTACAACGTGAACAAACTCCTCAGCGCCCTGGATACCGCCACCTGTCATTCAGAGTAGACAACAGCATCTCCTTTCTGGCTTTCAGCATCTCCTTTCTCCTTTCTGGCATCCAAATGAAATTCTGGCTTCAAATCAACTTCCTCGAACTTAACTATGATAAATCTAAATTAATCTTCGTTTGCCCACAACCACTCACCAAATTCACCCATAACTTTGCCCCCAACATCGATGGTCATTTGAACACAAATTGAACAAAATTAATCGAACAAAACACTTCCATTAACTCGACATTCTTTTCACAGCACAAAGTTCACTTGAACATCTTTTTCCTGGATACTCCCTCTTTATTTTTATACCATACCATGCTTCTCCACTTGCAACCCAAATATTTTCCATGAAATAAATAAAATGAATTTTATGAATCTTCTCATTATTCGAAAGTTTACAAAATGTCCCAAATCTGTATATTATTTTCTACTGTGGTTATATTAAACCATTATTTTACAAAATCCAACTTTCAATAAACTGGAAAATGCTTCGCCATGGAATAGTCCACCACTCATATAAATAATCATAAGAGTTCTGCGAAACATCTCCATCTTTAAAACTTAGCCAACCAATTTTAAACCACATGTTTTCCCCCCAAAAAACAAGTCACATTCTTTGTATATTGCCAACATTGTTCATCGTTTAAGTATCATCCAGAACTAAATTTTTATAAACCATCAACTTGTAGATGCATTTATTTATATCCCATTAACCCAAGAACTCTCAATTGCTTGGTTATATTTTAGTAATGTCATATATCCATATTTCTTTCCAAAATGTTCCTGATATACACATTAATCCCATCTGTCTTTGTTTCCAGATGAACTCAAATCAGGAAATCAACACAAATCCTTATTACCTCCAATCAATCACACTGCACATCATTCCCCGTCCTTGATGGATAATTTTACATCCAGATGGGCACAGCATCCCATTTTTGGCGACCCAGCCCTGAAACAAGCCCCTGGACTCCTTGCAGGCTGGACCAAAACCCCTGGACGAGGTTGCATCCCAGTACTGACTCTGCTACCTTTTTGCAAACCACTTCAACTCCATGAATTTTACATGTTTCGTGAACGGAACAAAGCACTCTGTAATCGTCAGATTGAAACTGCCCCAAACCCGTCCATATAAACTCCATTGTTGTCCTGTCCATCTCTCTGTGTTACATTTACCTTTTGTGACTCACAGTACCTGCCTCCATGGAACAATGACGCCTGAGCACTCAATTAGCCCTCCCAGTACCAAAGACTTACAATCAGACCGACAGACAGACAAATAACAGAGGCATGTCGCCAGCCCCAGCACAGGACATCACCTTTCCGGGCAGGCACAATATAATCCACAGCATCGAAATGCCAATTTCTATCCGGAGCCTCGCAAAGCCAAAATCCATGCATGCGTGCTCCATCATGCAACCCGATCTGTACTCGGTGCGCCCGGCGCCCCCTATAATCAGTGAGTTATAATAACCACAATATCTCTGGCACCCAACTCGTGATACCACAATTTAATCCACGTTACTTGCATCTCTTCATCCTCCCAAATGTCCTCCATTTAACGTGACTCAAATCCATCTCAAATCCCCACAGCTCGATCGAACACGTCACTGTACTCGGCCCGGTTAAATTAAATTCCAAGCGTACTGTACCTGACGCTTCCACAACAACAAAAAACTCGATATTCTCTGTCCACTAATTATGTACATGACTTCAGTTTAACCAACAATATAATGTCCTTTCCTTCCAGATTTAGGTTCTATATCCTGTCGTTAAAGCAACACCTCGTAGACTGACTGCCTGTCGTTCTTCCAAGGTTAGTGAATTACCTCTGACCTTTCCCTTGCATATCTCGAACAAGGGTCAACTAAACTTTAAAAGGTCAAACTTCGAATTGGGGTAACCAGCGCTTTATTTTTCCGCAAATAATACAAGTCCGGCGTCATTCCCTGCAAGAACCACATCCAGACAGACAAATGACCCTTATTGAGGCTCTACATCGCAAAATGCTAGCTCCTACGAATCCAACAACCGTCACAATCCGTCCAGGAACTTCCGTACGAGGCGTGCTTCACAATGCATCACCTTTACTACCTGGTGCACACCTTTCGCACATCCTTCCTCGTTCGCACAACGCTTCATCAACACACCTCCTCGCGCCCACACCTTGGCACAAGCCACACCACATACCGACAGTTGAAACCTCAACCGTCCTCCTTCCTCGGATCAGCGTTCTGTTGAAACGTGACATTTCTGCTCAAATTATTGAATTTCCAATTTTAATAACTTAACCTTACCAGCATACTAAATCTGTGTCCGCATCGATCAACACAAATGCATCGATGCATCTTCCAGCCGCCACTCCGCACTGTACCTTACTGTATGAACAAGACTTCCTGTTGGAACTTGGCTCCGGAAATTAATTACTCTGTCTTGAAATCGTTTATTTTAGCCATCTTAAATAAATCCATCCATCTATCCATCTTATAAATCCATCTTAAATAAAAATCCATCTTATAAGTCCATCCATCCATATAAATCCATCTTAAATAACGTATTCGTCCTGTGACATTGCCTGGCATATATGTCGCAGCCGGCCACTATTCCGACATGGCTCGTCTGACATGAACGTCCGACATCCAGCGTCCGATATTCAGCAAAGTCGCAATGACCCACAATGCATTTGGGCACACATCCTCCGAGCAACCTCATACAGCACACCCGTGACTCGCGGCTCGCTCGGCTCTTGCCTGAACACACAATAACTCTACTCTAACTTCCACGGAGCCGCACGGCGGAAACGCAGGTTTGTACCACATTTTAATTAAACGAACATTGCCAGGATTCTCGGATAGACGTTTAATTTCACAACACACATGACAAAAATCCGATTTAAATTCAGAGATCGCCGATCGACCTGGCACAACCATCTCAACGCGACGACGCCACGCCGCCCCCCCCCGTCTTGGCGCGCACCCTCGTGCCTCCGCACGAATCTCAACACTCCCTGCACGCCGCTCTATTCGCGTTCACGGCGGGGTTTACCTCACGTTGGGACATGCAGTCGGCTGCCATAACATTGAATTGTCAATAAAGAATCTACGACTTGGCATGTAGTGAGCTGTCAGAACATTGAGCTGTCAGAACTCATCCCTAGCTCGTAAACATCGCAAAAAAAACAGGATCTCCGACGCTTGACCTCTCTGACCCAAAATGCACTATATGACACCAATTCCAAAGGTGAGCTGCCTCAGCGATACATCCCACACATACAATCCACAATATCTGCCATTGAATGAACTCTTCAATTCAAGTAAAACACACATATTGATTCGAATTCTGAATTTAGTTCAACAAATTCAAAATCTCCGTCCGACTGCCGCTCGAAAGAAAAAAAAACAGCCCATCCTGCAACCATCTCCAAGAAACCGCTTCATATCAACAGTAGATCGACAAGGGCACTCCGGGTGCTTTCCTGACCCGATTTATATCAATTCGCTTCCCAAACAACTCCCAAACAGATGACAGACAAATGCATTGGCCAGATACACACGTCAATTAACATCCCAATATACATTCATTCCTCATTCATATACGAGTGAGTCTCCCATTCTTCGCGCGAAACTCAGATCGACTCAAATCATGCCTTTCTCCAGCCACTCCCAAACAGTCTTTGCTCATTCATGTTACGTCTCTCATTCAAGGAAAAGGATTTTTTGGGACGGGTTGGACGGGGGTGGGTTGAGGTGAAAAAGGGAAGGCAGGGCGGGGGTGTTGGGGTGTTGCCTAGAGCCCCGGGACTGAGCTCAGGTCTTGGGGGGGTGGGGGGTGTTGCCTAGAGCCCCGGGACTGAGCTCAGGTCTTGGGGGGTTGGGGGGTCTTGGTCTGGTATCTGGTCCCGCGGCATCACTCGCTGTTTTACTTGTTTAACTGCTTACTTACTTGTCCTCTGGCCAGGGATTATTTAAATCTTTAGTTAACACAGCCCAGTCCTTTAATGGTCTTACCGCGGCAAAATGATGCCTCTTAAACATGAAAGATGCCGGGGTTCCCTTAAGGGGTTCCCCTTCTTTCATTAGCTTGCTTCCCATCTTATTGCTCTGGGCTGATCCTTCCTGGAAAGTTCTCGGCCTGGCTCAACCTTTACGGCTGTCCGACCTCACTTTCCCCCTTCCCTTGTACCGAACGTTATCTTCACCGATATCCTGCGCAAATCCTTTTACTGGCCATGTTCCTATGGCCTTCTATGTTCCTATGGCCTTCTATCTAAGTTAGCCACAGCCCTTCGTTCCCTGGCATGCAATGGCATACCCCATCTTGTCTCTGGGCTGTTCCTTCCTGGAAAAATCTTGGCCACCTGGCTTCAGCCTATATGGCTGTCCGACCTCATTTTCCCCTCCTGGTGCTAACTGTAACTTTAAGCTTACTGTTAAGTCCTTCCTGGTATCCTTACTTGTTTATCCTGGCTTTAACAAAACCACGTCATTCTGAGGCCTAAATGAGCCTTTACTTACAATTTCTGTTCGAGTGCAGGCAGCGCGGATGACAGGGAAGCGGACTGAACCCGTTCGAAGAAGCAAGGTACAAATTTGGAAAGATAGCCCTCTGGTATAAAACAATTGCTCACCTTAATCAAATTAGAGTGCCAGCGTCCCGGCCTCGGGCAGCCTTTCTTCTGTCGCCCGGGTTCCGCTTCCCGTCCTCCGCGTCTGTTGACACCCCACTCCTGGTACCATTTGTGAAGAAGCAGCTCTTCGTTTGCAAAAGAAGTCCACAATAGCCTGAAATGACGCAGCTTTATTAAAAACCAACTTATACAGATCCGGAAGAAGCCAAGACATCTACAGCAAGAGCCAGTCTCATGCCACGTCAAGCCTTCCTGGAAACGCATTGATTCTCATTCACTTATATATGAATACGATTATCAGAAAATCTCCGAGAGAACAAAGCGACTGGCGAGAGTCCCTCCCACCGTTATCCGCTGTTCGGGGGAGTCAGCCCTTCCTTATCATTCGGACCAAATGTTTCTCTGGGCTCCGAGAAAACAGAAATGTAACTCACAAAGAGGAGAGTGTATGCTTGGCCAAACAACCCATATATTTTATGGGTTTGTTTACATGAGTAATTCAAAGCATGTTTATACAGAGTCATGCGTTGCTGTGATTAATACAAAATATATATATGGTAAAAACAATAGGTTTATGTCTGCAATCTAATCATTCTACTTGCGTTACACAAAATCACGCGCATGTGAGCGTGGTTTTACGACCGGCCTTATCTAGCCTCGAAAAAGCACACGTATACAATTTGTCCAGCATGACCTCGGCGAGCCTTTCCTCATCCAAAACTAAAACGAAGCAAAAACCCTTTATTAACTTTATGAAAATAGCTTTTTTAAACAACATTTAAATCATAACACATTAGCAACCAACGTCTATAACTGAACTTTAGGCAATAACAAATCTACTACTTGACACGGGCATATGCTTCTAATGGTTGCTCGTATACCTGACTACCATGTGTATTCTATAAGTGATCGTTCTTCTTCGTCCTTTGTTTTACTTGATCAAACGGCGTATGCGTTAACCACCTGCGACCATTGTAAAAATGCTGTGCATGGAATGTATGTGGACCGAATGCTTTCATTCTTTTTTTTTTACACCCCGCGTTTCACCCAATTATTTAATTCGATAAGCTGTTGGATTGCGTTATATTGCGTTTATGTAGTGTTGGTGTAGAGCAGGCTTGTCGGACTGAAAGGCCTCCTCTTCATCCTTCATGCTCGATGCACCTCATATGAGATGCTACTTCAGGGCGTTGTATGTGATCGCTCCTTAGACCCGACAGCCAGGCAGGCGGGGCGCTGCTTCGGGTCGTGCGGTCTGTCGCTGCCGGGCGTGCTCGCCATCTCGACTCGGCGTGCTCGCCCCTCGGCTCGGCGGGCTCGCCCGCTCTGGATCAACGGGCCGAGACGCGGCTTTCGGTTTCCCTCGTACGCGGTGCGCCCTAGATGATGCTTTCGCCGTCGGCCGGGTTCGTGTGCCGTGTGCCGATCTCGGGCTCGCTCGGGTGCTGCTGCGCGCGAGACGTTGGATTTCGGTGTGCTGCTTTGCTCCGTCTGGGGATGCCGCTCGGCTGGAGCTCGCCGTCAAACCCGCCCGACCTACTTGATGACGTCATCGACTGTATCACGCGTACGCTTTACAGCATCTTAGACGCGTTCGCTTCACGGCGTCATTTGCGTAATGGCGTGCTTCCCGCGGTCTCATCGGGGATTCGTTACCTTTCTATGTACTAATTGTCCTTTACGTAACGACGTGTACAACGTACCGCGGCGCTCCCTCAGGGTCACCGCGGTGGGAGTACACGGTGACCTCGTGACATTGAGCGTCGCGCCCGACTCCCTCGTCGCCTGCGCATGTAACGAGGACACCGTACTGCGTGCTCGTCCTTGACTCTGGGCTCGTTGTTATCGGACAGAGCTCTTGCCTCGTACAGTTCGAGTTCGAGACTGCGAGACGCCTCGTCTGTTTCCGTTTCCCTATGCCCCAGTCTGACTGTGACTCAGCCTGACCCAGACTGTGAAGGTCGTCTGTCTTCGGTATGCAGCGCACTGCAGCCACCTCTTTAACAGATGTTTTGTCTACCTCGTTATTCTTGCGGTTTGTGGATAGTATGTCCTAGGGATATGACCATGTTGCTAATCTGCCGCGCTCCCCTGAGGTCGCGCTGGTCTCACTGGGTACACCGTCACCCATGGCCCCTGCGACCTTTTGTTTTCTCGACATGGCCCATCCCTGTGATCGGGCCACCTCGACTCTTGTGGGGACCCGGGAGGTTCTTGTTGCTCGCCCGGGTGGCGACTCCCTCCTCGCCCCTTTGTGGGTTAGTTATGCGATGCGCCAATTGATTATGAAAATATTTTGTGATAATCTTTTATTGATTTTAAATATACAATTAATCAATCAAATAGAGTACACCTCTCCCTCCCAATGCAGCCTCAATGAGCTGCACTGCGGTATTGCGTCCGTGGATGGACGATCCAACCGCGGTCCGGCTGGATCCGTGCCATGCCACGATGGCGTCAACTGGATGGATCGGTCGGACATCCGGGATGGCCAATCCATCCGGGCCTTCTCTGTGCCATTGCGTCCGTGGATGGTCGATCCATCCGCGGTCCGGCTGGATCCGTGCCATGCAACAATGGCGTCAACTGGATGGATCGGTCGGACATCCGGGATGGCCAATCCATCCGGGTCATCTGGCGTGACAATCATGGCAATCAATCATAACGATCCGGGACGACGCTGGGACAAACATGGTTTGTCCAGCTGGAACTCTCTCGGTCTGCCGATCTTCTCCGATCCGCGTGACAATCATGACAATCAATCATAACGATCCGGGACGACGCTGGGACAAACATGGTTTGTCCAGCCGGGACTCTCTCGGTCTGCCGATCTTCTCCGATCCTCCCCGCGCGGTGCAGATGGACAAGCTTGCCATATGCATCCCGGCGGTCCTGCGCGCTTCGCTGGAGAGGCGCGTTTCGACCGTTTGTGCGTCGTCGTAATCGGCCATGCCGGTCGTCCAGGCAGCCTTCAGAGGCCGCTCGTGACTCGTGCGATCGCTGCCAACGGTAGATTCGCGTGCCGCTACATGCGCTTGTACTGCGTATGTACCCTTGGGAGCCACGGGTACAGACCTACTGTAATGGTCTTCTTACTTACTGTTATGGTTTACTGAATTACACATCTGCCACACCGACATCTGCCTGTAATGCGTTGCTTTGCGTCGTATGGCCAGTCGCTCTTCGTCATGGCACACCTTATGTAATGAGTTGCGAATCTCAAAGGTACACCTTATCCATCTAGCTACTGAGCCGTTTCTCACTGTTCAACGAGGTACACTTATCTACTCAGACTACCCCACAGGAAGACTACTACTACCCACGGGCTCAACGTCTTCTCCCTGGGATGACCACTGCTTGCTCGGTCCGATATCTTCTTGACTGGGACTTCCTCCAGATGTAACACATCGCCATGTCATGTGACCAGATCCTCAGTTCTGATTGGTATACGTTTGAGGGGACATACATACATACATACATACATACAGATGGACCAGCACTGTTCTTGACGGCATTGCCCAATGGGCTACGCCATAAATACATACATACATACAGATGGACCAGCACTGTTCTTGACGGCATTGCCCAATGGGCTACGCCATAAACATTAAAGTACCATACATAATAATAGTTTTCTATTCGATTGCAGAGGTAGATGTATACATACCATTCATCCATCATCTCTAATTATCATGAGGGCTATATCTATAGCTGGAGATTGATTGCTAACCGGGCTAACTGGCTGAAATGCAGTAACCCTGCCATCGGGATTGATGGCCCCTTGGACATTCGACCGGCAGTGACATCTTTCCAATGTATTTCGTTCTTTGCATTTCTATGTATTCCTCTGCATGTGTCTGCTGTTCTTCACCGCCGAGTTTGGATCTAAGCGCGGGGAGAATGTAATGAAATCGTCATCCAAATTACGACACTGATGTTATTCGCCTCATGGCCGCTACGCGACCCTTTCTCGGTTCCTATATATATATCAGCGCGGACAGGCGATGTAGATCCGTCACCACGATGTAACCCTAGCGATGTACCTCTAGAGCTTCTCTGGGCTTCCCTTAGAAAGGTAACGTGTCTGCAATATGTATCAAAGCTTTTATAGTCATACAGCCTGTCCGCACCTGTATTCACCTGTATGTATTATTAATACCATGTTCATTGGTTTCTCTCTAGATGATGTTGAGAACGAATTACGATTAAACCTACTTTGGGTTGCTGTTGAATCTTGATTTTCACAACAATAATAATACAGCACACAATAAAAAAAATACAGTCCTCATATCCGCAACACTGCACCCTCCTCCTCTTAGGCACGTCCCGGGCCTACAACTTTTATTTAGTGTGACACGTAGGTGTAGTTCCCTCTACTTTTAACCTGACCCTGAGTGCGACAGTTTTAAAACATAAATAAATGTGTCCCGCTGCTCCATTGCACCCTGCCTAACAGACTTACGCCCACAGTTAACCGAATTGCGGAATGGTCTTCAAACTATACATTGACGGTGGGGAGCATTATTTACAATTGACGCTACTTTTATTTACAAGACTAACCCAGGACCTGTGATTGTTCTTTCTGGGGGGGAGACAGTCTGCTCTGCATCGACGCACCATGAAAGCACCCAAAAACGCACCAATACACCCCCAAGCACCAATCGGTGCAGTCACCATTGTTCAATGAAAAATAAAAACAACAACCCCTACCCCTGCAGGTGATCTCTTGCTCTTCGGCTCCCTCTGCTGGCTATTATTATTTCTTCCAGTTGTTGTCATTTTCTTTGCTGGCGGCCTATTTGTATTAAAACTTGCCCAAACCTGTCCGTTTTATTAATTTTATTTATGGCCCACAGGGCCGACTACGTGTGGTTCACCTGTGGGGCATCGGTGCCCTGTGGCCCAGGTCCGCCAGCAAGATTTCGGGCCTTCATGGCCGGTTCCAGCAGAGGGGCCATGCCCCAACCCATGGGGTCCATAAGTGGTGCTCGGCCACAGACATGTGGTCCATAATGTGGTGCATCGATGTAGACAGCTGGTTCTGAGAGTTCCGGGCGCACAATGGCCGACTCACGCACGCTCCCCTCGGCGCCCAATGGCGCACAGGTCATGTGGGAGACAAAAGGGGAAAGACAAATGAGCGAGGGGTAAGGTCACAAGGGTACACGTCAATAAGGCAATGCAAGGCGAAATGCGTACGGAGAGCGAAATGAGAAAGCTCGTCCCTACCGTACGTCACCCCCCCCTGTCACCTACATTATCCTTGCCCTTACCCCATATTTACAAAATCTACACATTTACAAATTCGTCGCTACTGTCACGTCTCCCCTTATTTCCCTTATACCAAATTCGTCTCCACAATCCCTCTACTTCAAAATTTGCCATCACCAAATTCATCATCAATCCTCATAAGGAGGAAGAGATGGAACAACAAAGCACAATGTCACACCCACGTCATGATGCGTCTCACAATCCAAAACATTTGCACATAAAAAATAATCAAAACATGGCATGGTGTGGAGTACCTGTCACCTCAGGTGAGTGGATGTAGATGGTGCGAGGAGATCCTTCATCCTAACTACTTTCTAAATGACATTAACACACGTTACACTACCCGGGGTCTCTCCCTGCCAATCCATTGGCCAACTTACACTATGGGTTCTAAAAACCAATTCCCATTGACCCAACTGTGGTGCTTCTCAATTTGGGGTCTCACTCCCCCGATTCATCTCCCGGTGCCCTTGCACAATTTCTGGGCTGGGGCGTGTAGCTCTCCCAGCAGGTCTACCCACCTGCACACCTCCACCACTGCAGTTGCCACCCGAGCTTACCTAGCTCCTCACCCTAACCTAACTAACTTGGGAAGGCCCCTCCTGGCTCTGTCACCCTACTCGGTGCCCTCTGGCACTGGGCTACCCGGGTCCGTCCTCCGGATCCTCAGGCCCCATCCACAACTACCGGCTCCCAGAGCCCACCTGCGGCCTCACCTGGCCGACATCCTCACAGTGGTGGAGTGCCCAAACCAACTACACACACTAACAGGCTACACGCCCAGCCATTTCCACAACACTAATGCACCCATCCAAACATCATTCTTCTACCCACACCACAGATGCCAATATCCAACCACAATTTACCTATACCCTCTACCTAACACTTACACTACCCGCCCCGGGTATTCGTGATGGGGGTCCACTCTCCCCCCATTCACACCTCTGCACCATCCACTCCATAGTTTCCACCATACTCACTCCACGACCATCCATTCCAATACTCCATATACTCCACACTACCATTTATTCCACACCTGTTCCTCATACCTGTTGTTGCACACCTTTGCAATCATACCTGGTGCCACCTGCACCCTCCTCCTCTTCCTGGACCAGTTGGTCAACACAACACACATCACTATTACCATCACTCAAACACTGCTCCATACACCTGTTCAGTTGCACACCTGTGCAATCACACCTGTTCAATCACACCTGTTCAATCCTCACACACTGCTCAATACACTTGAATACACCTCCAACACTCACACGGCATCATCTGAACTACCTGTTGCCCTGCTAACTTAGTGCTCCCCGTCTTCCCTTTAAACTAAGCACATACCACGTCATTATCATCCACACTAATCTACCTGCGTCCCCACTGCAGGTATCCTTGTCACTAACTAATCTTAACGTTACCTAATGTCATCTTCGCTAGATCCCTACACACGATATATCCTAACCCACCCGGGCTAGTTTTCACTGCCATCAACCCCATAAATATAGTGCTCCTTTGCCCCCCGCCGTGAGGGATGGCAGAGTTGCCATCCCACCACATCGGGGATGTTCCACTACCAATTTTTCTCACCAAATTCCAACCAATCAAAAATTTGCCAATCATTACTGCCAATCACTGTACCATTACCAATCATCACTCTGCCAATCCTTTGCCAATCATCAAATTTTTCCTTTTTCTAATTTTGGGTCCAAAACACTAACCTCATCACCCGTCTACTTACTAATGCCTCTCGGTGCGCCAATTCATTTCCACAGCCCGGCTTCGTAAAGCCGAGCAATGAATGCGGGTTGTTTTGTGCCAGCGGCTGGATACGTCCCGCATTCGGTGCAGGGACGGGGGCTTACCCGGGCCGAGATCCCACGCACCACCTCGGCACGGAGCCATCCCATGGCCCGATCTCAACCTGCCGGAACGTCTCAACAAAAAGGGGTCGCCATGACGACCCTTCCTATCGGGCTGCCCGCTCCGCCTAGCGGAGCACGGACGTGGCCGTTCTAAACGCGGCCCAGCGTGGATCATGTACGGCGGTCCTTTCGAACCCGCCGTGGTTCGGATCCCCGCTGGTCCTCGCGGCACGCGAAGCTGCCCGACGCGCACCGAGGGCCCGATTCAGCTAAAAGTCGCTCTAACCTCTAACCCGGTTACCGTCGATGCCTCACCTGCATGCTTACACCCCGCAGCCCGTTCCTTGCTCATACATCCAGCTGTCTCCCTGCTCTTGGTCGTACCTTCTCTAACACACCCAGGTACACTCATTCCGCTCACAGACTTGGTCACACACCTGACCACCGAACATCTTGGCACACATTCGTCGTTCGCACACCTCACCAACACACCTCTTCGCGCCCCCTTCTCGGTCACCTCCTCTGTGACAATCACAGGTGTGCTCTCACTCGCACACCCAACCACGTGCCTCACTACTAATTCCAGCGTGCATTCCCATACACGCTCTACCATTCCAGGTGTGCTTCCTTCCATTCCAGGTGTACATCCTCTCTCACCTGTCACAACCAACTCACGCTCTGGGTCACTCTCACTACTTTCACCTCCACACTCGGTCGCGCACTCACCCTTATTCTCGACAGCGCACTCTTCCCTCATGCACCTGTCCGTTACACATCTTTCTCGCGCACACTCTTGTGCACACTCACCCATTACATCCTCTGTAACACTCACCACAGGCGTGCATTCTCCCTTACTCTTGACAGCGCACTCTTTCCTCATGCACCTGTCCGTTACACACCTTTCTCGCACATCCTCTTGCGCACACTCTCTCGTTACTTCCTCCGTAACACTCACCACAGGCGTGCATGCTTCCGTTACATCCTCTGTAACACTCCTCACTACGCGCTTCCATGTGCTCCCTCGCACACGCGCTACGACCAACTCACTCTCGACAGCACACTCACTCCTCGGCGCGCACTTTTGCCTCACACACCCCAGAGTCGGACATTCTCGCACACCTCCTCTTTCGCAGACCAGACCTGTCGCACACTTCACCAATGGCCTCTCACGAACACCCGGGTCTACACCACCCCCCAAGCCGACTGAATCTCCCCTCACACCATATGCATTTCCGCGTATATCGTCACTCACCTTGGTACCTCGTCGTCGCACCTCCTCTGCCCCCTGCACACTCTTTATTTGGTTAGTGAGCACATCATCATTATTTGAACACAGACCTTGCACATACTCCATCACTTCCTCCCTTATCTCCTTTTTAGTTTCCCTCCGTCTCTTCTTAATTTCACTCACCCCTTCTTCCACCTCCTCTAATTTTCCTTTACCTCCTTCATCTCCCTGTGCGCCCCCTCTATCTCTTCGTCTAACGCCACTTTAACCGTTTCTATGTGCGTCCTCACCTCTCGGTCCTTCGTCTCCATTACTTCTGTCACCTCTTCCAACTTCTTCGTCAACCCCTCATGTACCATCTGACATTCCTTCTGTGTCGCTATTAATTCGTTTTTAATGTCTTTTTGTGTCGCTTTTAACCCCCCGATTATTGCCGTGTTCTTTTCCACTTGGTCCACTAGTTCCTTTTGTCCCACTGTCAGCTGTTCCACCTCCTCCGCCAGGTCCTCTATGCCCCCTTGTAACTTTGCGTCCCATTTCTCACCTCTTTCTCTATACGCTTTTCACCGCGCTTTACCTCCTCGCGTACCCCCGAGACCTCCTCACTCACACCTCGTCGTATCTCCTCTTTCATCTCCTCCATCTCTTTTGTAGATGCCACCCTCATCTGTCCCAATTCATCCCTCTGAGCATCCATTTTACTTTCTAACCCGATTTTCCCCTCCTCTATCTGGTTCCCCATCTGTTCGATTTCCCGGGCGGATTGCTACCCTATTTCCCGCAATTTGTCTTCCATCCTATTTTCTAACCCCATTAACCCATTTTTCACCCCCACTAATTGATTCTCCTGGGCAGCCATTCTATTTTCCACCCTCGTTAACCCATTCCTTACCTCTTTTATTCCGTTGTCTAACCCCTCAAATTTCTTGTCTAATCCCTTAAAATTATTGTCTCGCCCCTCAAATTTAGCCTCTAGCCGTTCCCCCATTTCTCCCATTTTGCCCCCCATTTCGCCCCCCAATCGCTCACTATCAGCCCTCGCTCCGTCCCTCATTACCCCCAATTGCTCACTCTGAGCATCCATCCAGTTCCCCATTTGTCCCTCCAATCGCTCACTATTAGCCCTCATTTCGTCCCTCATTTTGTCCATAAGGGCCCCGATTTGTAGCAACAAAAGGTCCGAATCCAACGGCGGCGCTGCTACTGTCGCGGGCGCGGTCGCCGTGGCCATGTGCGAGGCGCCATTTTGCGCGCCCGTAACCTCGTGCGCGAGAGCGCCATTTTGTGCGCCTGATACCACCTCAACCACCTCCTCCATATACATTTCCCCGAGGTCCTGGGTCGATTCCACCCCGTCTATCTCTCCCAACGGCATCCCGTCGCCTTGACCAGCCATGGCGCGATTTCAAAATTCGGGTTTTCCTTTAAAAACAAACAATTTCCAGCAGCTTGTAATTTTGAGCGCGTTAAGCGCGCTTCGGGTCCGTATCTCACTCCCAGACACCAATTTGTTACGGTCCGCGGATTAGATGTTATTTTGACCGAGCGGTGGTGTAACCGCGGCCGAACAGTTATTCCCCAACTAAACCCCATTCAACCCAGACGTTGGCCGTATCGTGCCACCGCTATTCAATCGGGAAAAGACTAAGACGACGAATGCAAAGAGGAAAAGGAATAAGACGAGAAAAGGGTTGAAAATACTACTAAATTTATTTACTATTTACAGGCTCAAAGTAACCAAGGAGAAGGAAAGATAATAAAATAATATACAGAAGCTTTTAGAGACACAGGGAAAATACTAGCTTATCTAACAGGCTTACTTACTACCCAGGACAGAACAAACAAAGACACTGACTCACGCGGGGAATTGCAGAGTGGATTGCTGGAAGGAGGTGTGTGGCTGGAGGGGGAGGACGGCACGGAGCTGGCTGGAGCTTGATCCCGCACGGGACGTCGGGCTGGACCTCGACGGCCGCTGATGCCACCGAGCCTGTCGTGTGCGCGGAGTCACGGGTCAGAGCTGCTTGTCTCAGTAAAAGCGCATCTGCTCTGACGACCCAGCTCTTTCTTTGGACTCAGTAAAAGCGCATCTGCTCTGACAACCCAGCTCTTTCTTTGGACTCAGTAAAAGCGCATCTGCTATGACGACCCAGCTCGTTCTTTGGACTCAGTAAAAGCGCAACTCTCTGACGACCCAGCTCTTTCCTTGTACTCCTCTCTCCTCTGTAAATGCTCATCTCCCCGGGGAACGCCCCCGCCGGCGGGTTATATAGACCCCGCCCCTCAACCTTTGCGAACCTCCCCCAAACACTCTTCCTCCGCCCTCTCAAACCAAACCCCTCGTGCTCAGTTGGTTGTTCGGGGCTGGCTCACTCCTCCCCTCTATGACGAGGTGGAGACACGCCTTTCTTCTCCAACCCTGCCTCGTGGCCAATGGTGGTTGAAGAAAACCGCCCAAAATGCAGTTGGCCATCGAAATGAAATGAAAGGGGACCTATTCTTATTTCACTCGGTGCAATGGAGTATTTCAATTAATGGGAGACACAGCCTTACCCTAAGACACATAATAAGATATAAGCTGCTGAACAAGGGTTTTATCGGGTCCTGCAATGTGGTGTTTATGGAATAACTACCGAGATGCCCTTTTTATCTTTACACAACTCCGGAGGCAGGAGGCGCAGAATAAACAATAATAATAATAAAGCACACAATAAAAAAAATACAGTCCTCATATCCGCAACAATATATATATATATATATATATATATATATATATATATATATATATATATATATATATATATATATATATATATATATATATATATATATATATATATATATATATATATATTGTTGCGGATATGAGGCCTGTATTTTTTTGATTGTGTTGTATTGTGGTAAATTGGTGATGATTATTGTTTATTCTGCGCCCCCCTGCATCCGGAGCTGTGTAAAGGTGAAAGGGCATCCCATAATTAGTCCACAAGCATACACGTCAGCCAATAATAGTATACCCCTGTTTGATAGTTATCTCTTATTCTGTGTTTTAGAGTAAGGCTGTGTCTCCCATTAATTGAAGTACTCCATTGCACCAGTGAAAGAGAATAGATCCCCTTTCATTCCCATCCCCAAAATCTCCTTTCCTTTCACATCCCCTTTCATCATTGCCGAGCCTCGATTGCCAATTACCTCCCCTCCAAAACCACCATTGAACAAGTGCCCGCCCGTCGTCATCAAGGGCGGAGCCAGAGGGTCGCATGACCAACCAGGGCCGAGGTGAGCACACCGATGGGCGTGTCCTGAAGGCCGGCGGCTTGATTGCTGGAGGCGCTATAAAGGCGCGCGCGCAAGAAGCGTAGTCAGTCAGTGGAGTCGGTGGTCAGTTGGTTGCGTTGGTTGCGGTGAGGAGTCGGTGGTGGTGGTCAGTTGGTTGCGTTGGTTGCGGTGAGGAGTCGGTGGTGAGGAGTGAGTGGACCAAGAAAGAGTTGAGGGTTGGACCAGACGGACCAGACGAGTCCTGGCAAAGCACGTGACGTCCACAGCAGCCACAACAGCAGCTTGGGGCCTGAACGGCGGTTTTGAGCAGGGCCGCAAAGGAACGGCGGCTGCTAAACGCGCCGATCGGGCTGCAGGACCCCCTTGGACCTTCCTCTCCCTCCAGCCATCCACCTCTTGCCTTTCCACCCTTATTGTGTACGTGAGTTTGTTTTGTTTGTTCTGTCCCTGGGTTAATTAAGTCTGTATAAGCTAGTATTTGCACTGTGTCACCTGCGTCTTATGTGTTGTAAATAAACTTGATTGCTCCTTTTTGCTTGTGTGTGTACAATAAATCCAATTACTCTTCTGTCCGTCTTCTCGTTTTATTCCTTTTCCTCTTTGCATTTCGTCGTTTTAGTCTTTTCCCAGATTGGGCAGCTGCGGTGCGATACGGCCAAAGTTCTGGGTGAATCGGGTGAGTCGGGGATCCTGTAACGGTCGCGGTTGGACCATCCGCTCGGCCCATCATAACATCTAAACCGCGATCAGTAACAATTGGTTGTCAGGAGTTGGGATTCGGACCTGGGACTAAATTTGTTAGGCCCAAATTTTGGAACACCAATTGTGTTATCAGTAACAACTGGTTGTCAGGAGTTGGGATTCGGACCTGGGACTAAATTTGTTAGGCCCAAATTTTGGAACACCAATTGTGTTATCAGTAACAATTGGTTGTCAGGAGTTGGGATTCGGACCTGGGACTAAATTTGTTAGGCCCAAATTTTGGAACACCAATTGTGTTATCAGTAACAATTGGTGTCGGGAAGTGGGATTGGACCCGAAGCGCGCTTAACGCGCTCAAAATTACGAGCTGCTGAAAAATTGTGTTTTAAAGAAATAAAACCCGAATTTTGAAATCGCGCCATGGCTGGTCAAGGCGATCGAATGCCGGTGGGTGAGCTAGAGGAGGGGTTAGGAGTAACCCAGGATCAAATGGAGGGGAGCAATGAGGAGGCGGTTGAGAGAGTATCAGACGCACAAAATGGCGGCCTCGCGCACGTGGTTACAGCGGCACCAAATAGAGCCGCGCCCTTTGTACCAACGGTGGAAGACGTGCAATCATTTATGGCTGAAATGGAGGCCCTTATGGCGGAGATGAGGGAGCAATTCAAAAATGACTTGGGAAACAAAATTGATGCAAAAACGAACGGAATGAGGGCCGATATGGAGCAGAGGGACAGAGACCGCATGGTGGGCGAAAGGGTCCCAGGGGTGCACGAGGAAGTAACGCGGGTCGAGAAGCGCCGGTTGAACGAAGTTGAGAAAAGCACGGGTACAATGACAGGGGTAGAAATCGCGACCCGGGGTTTGGAAAAGCCGGCGACCGCTGAGGTAGAGGAGGGTGTTTTATTAAAGCCAGCGGTCGTCGAGGAGAATAAAGAAAAAGCAGTGCTGGGAATTAAAATTGAAGAGATGACGGAGGTAGCCCGGGAATTGCAGGGAGAAATGGATTATGTACAAAGTCCCTGCTCACATCACGATGCTGTGCTTAACCCGAATGGAAGTTTGCAGGTTCGCGTGGAGAAAAGGATCCCCCAGGTGAGTCGTGCTGTGTATTGTGCGGGGAGATTTTGTAAGAGGATGTTTGGCGACAAAAGAATTTTCGCGCGCTTGGGATCGAGGAAGCATCCGGGCGTTGGTGAAGGGTCCCGTGTGAGTGGAAATGGCACGCGTGGGAGGAAAAAGTGTGCGTCGGCGAGTGGGTGTGTTATAAAGTGTGGGAGCGAAACCGAGTGCGAGCGAGAATGCACGTCGGTGTGTACGGAGTGTACGTGCGAGGGTGAGAGTGACACGAGGAGTGAGTTGGTGGTGGAGCGGGTGCGAGAATGCACGCTTGGAATGGTTGAGGGTGTGCGAGGAAGCACACCTGAGTTGGTCATGGCGCGAGTGTGGGAGAGCCCATCTGAGCGCGTTAGTGGGTGGATGCCAGAGTGCACGCCCATGGTGAGTGTTACGGAGGACGTAACGGAGGAGAGGTGTGGACCGAGGTGTGCGAGCGGTGAGTGTGCGCAAGAGTGTGCGCGAGAGGTGTGGTTTGTAACAGGGAGTGCGTTGGTGGAATGTACGGACGGCGTTGGAACGCCGGGTTTTGTGAGGGTGAAAGGGGTAGTGTATGCGTGTGAGCATGCAAGTGAAGCATCGACGGTAACCGGGTTAGCGGTTAGGGCGACGGATAGCCGATGCGAGCACTCGGGGCGCGGGGTGCTTGGTTGGGTGCGAGGCCCGGCGCGGGTCGATGCTGCGTCGCTTCTCTTCGAAGCGTCGTTGCCGATTCGGGCTTGGCTCCGCCCCGCACGGTCGAGTCCGGGCTTTGTCGGGCGAGGCGACCGGTCCGGTTCAAGGGCGAGTGGGAGGAAGCGGAACGGTGGCCCCTCGTGGGGACGGGGTTCCGACCGGGGGAGATTGAGCCATCGGGCCCGGGCCCGCAAAGTGCCGCGCCGAGATGGTGCGTGGAACCTCGGTCCAACCAAACCACCTCCCTTGAACCGAAAGCCGGACGGATTCAACCTGCAGGCGACCAAACCACCCGAATTCATTGCTTGGCCTTACGAACCAAGTTTAATGATGTCACGACGCACCGAGGCTAGGATATAGCGGACTGTGATGATGGTGATAGTGATAGTGATAGTGATTTGATACGAAATTTAGAAAAGTGAATAGAATTGGCAGTAATTGGAAAATTTTTGATTTGTTGGAATTTGGACGAGCAAAATTGATAGTGGGACCTCCCCGATGTGGTGGGATGGCAACTCTGTCATCCCTCACAACGGGGGGGGGGGGGGGCAAAGGAGCACTAGCTTATGGGGTTGATGGCAGTGAAAACTAGCCCGGGTGGGTTAGGATATCGTGTGTAGGGCCCTAGAAGATGACATTAGGTAACGCTAAGATTAGTTAGTGACAATGACACCTGTAGTGGGGACGCAGGTAGATTAGCGTGGATGATAATGACGTGGGAGCGCAATAGTTTAAAGGGACGACTGGGAAGCGCAAGTTTCAGAGGGGAGTAGTTAGCTGAGATGATGCCGTGTGTTTGAAGATTGAACAGGTGTGATTGAACAGGTGTGATTGAACAGGTGTGATTGCACAGGTGTGCAACTGAACAGGTGTGTGGAGCAGTGTATGAGTGAGTGAAGGTGATTGTGTATTGTGCTGACCAAATGGTCTAGGAAGAGGAGGAGGGTGCAGGTGGCACCAGGTATGATTGCACAGGTGTGCAACGACAGGTGAATGGAGGACAGGTGTATGGAATAAATGGTATGGAGTATTGGAATGGATGGTCGTGGAGCGAGTATGGTGGAAATTGTGGAGTGGAGTGGATGGTGCGGAGGTGTGAATGGGGGAAGAGTGGACCCCCATCACGGATACCCGGGGCGGGTAGTGTAAGTGTTAGGTAGAGGGTATAGGTAAATTGTGGTTGGATATTGGCATCTGTGGTGCGGGTGGAAGAATGGTATTTGGATGGGTGCATTAGTGTTGTGGAAATGGCTGGGCGTGTAGCCTGTTAGTGTGTGTAGTTGGTTTGGCCACTCCACCACTGTGAGGATGTCGGCCAGGTGAGGCCGCAGGTGGGCTCTGGGAGCCGGTAGTAGTTGTTGTGGATGGGGCCCGAGGATCCGGAGGACGGACCCGGGTAGCCCAGTGCCAGAGGGCACCGAGTGGGGTGACAGAGCCAGGAGGGGCTGTCCCCAGTTAGTTAGGTTAGGGTGAGGAGCGAGGTAAGCTCGGGTGGCAACTGCAGTGGTGGAGGTGTGCAGGTGGGTAGACCTGCTGGGAGAGCTACACGTCACAGCCCAGAAATTGTGCGAAGGCACCGGGAGATGAATCGGGGGAGTGAGACCCCAAATTGAGAAGCACCACAGTTTGGTCAATGGGAATTGGTTATTAGAACCCATAGTGTAAGTTGGCCAATGGATTGGCAGGGAAAGACCCCGGGTAGTGTAAAGAGTGTTAAGGTCATTTAGAGGATAGTTAGGATTGGAGTCTCCTCGCACCATCTGCATCCACTCACCTGAGGTGATAGGTACTCCACACCATGCCATGTTTTGATGATTTTTTATGATGCAAATGTTTGGATTGTGAGACGCATCATGACGTGGGTGTGACATTGTGCGTAATTCCATCTCTTCCTCCTTATGAGGATTGATGATGAATTTGGTGATGGCAAATTTTGAAGTAGAGGGATTGTGGAGACGAATTTGGTATAAGGGAAATAAGTGGAAGACGTGACGGTAGCGACGGATTGGTAATGTGTAGATTTTGTAAATATGGGGTAAGGGCAAGGGTAGTGTAGGTGACAGGGGGGTGACATACGGTAGGGACGAGCTTTCTCACTTCGCCCTCCGTACGCATTTCGCCTTGCATTGCCTTATTGATGTGTACCCTTGTGACCTTACCCCTTGCTCAATTGTCTCTTTTGTCTCCCACATGACCTGTGCGCCATTGGGTGCCGAGGGGAGCGTGCGTGAGTCCTCCATTGTGCGCCCGGAACTCTCAGAACCAGCTGTCTGCATCGATGCACCACATTATGGACCACATATCTGTGGCCGAGCACCACTTATGGACCCCATGGGTTGGGGCATGGCCCCTCTGCTGGAACCGGCCATGAGGGCCCGAAATCTTGCTGGCGGACCTTGGCCACAGGGCACCGATGCCCCACAGGTGAACCACACGTAGTCGGCCCTGTGGGCCATAAATAAAGAAAATAAAAAGGACACATTGGGCACACTTTATTGCAAATAGGCCACCAGTATGAAAATGAAAGAATGACAACATCTGGAAGAACAAATAATGATAACCAGCAGAGGGAGCCGAAGAGCAAGAGATCACCTGCAGCGTTAGGGGTTGTTGATTTCATTTTGATTGAACACTGATGAACTATGGTGACTGCACCGATTGGTGCTTGAGGGTGCTTGTATTGGTGCGTTTTTGGGTGCTTTCATGGTGCATTGATGCAGAGCAGACTGTCTCCCCCCCAGAAAGAACAATCACAGGTCCTGGGTTAGTTTTGTAAAAAAAAAAAAAAAAAAAAATAGCGTCATTGTAAATAATGCTTCCCACCGTCAGTGTGTAGTTTGAAGACCATTCCGCAATTCGGTTAACTGTGGGCGTAAGTCTGTTAGGCGGGGTGCAATGGAGCAGCGGGACACATTTATTTATGTTTTAAAACTGTCGCACTCAGGGTCAGGTTAAAAGTAGAGGGAACTACACCTACGTGTCACACTAAATAAAAGTTGTAGGCCCGGGACGTGCCTAAGAGGAGGAGGGTGCAGTGTTGCGGATATGAGGCCTGTATTTTTTTGATTGTGTTGTATTGTGGTAAATTGGTGATGATTATTGTTTATTCTGCGCGCCCCTGCCTCCGGAGCTGTGTAAAGGTGAAAGGGCATCCCATAATTAGTCCACAAGCATACACGTCAGCCAATAATAGAATACCCCTGTTTGATAGTTATCTCTTATTCTGTGTTTTAGAGTAAGGCTGTGTCTCCCATTAATTGAAGTACTCCATTGCACCAGTGAAAGAGAATAGATCCCCTTTCATTCCCATCCCCAAAATCTCCTTTCCTTTCACATCCCCTTTCATCATTGCCGAGCCTCGATTGCCAATTACCTCCCCTCCAAAACCACCATTGAACAAGTGCCCGCCCGTCGTCATCAAGGGCGGAGCCAGAGGGTCGCTTGACCAACCAGGGCCGAGGTGAGCACACCGATGGGCGTGTCCTGAAGGCCGGCGGCTTGATCGCTGGAGGCGCTATAAAGGCGCGCGCGCAAGAAGCGTAGAGTCAGTCAGTGGAGTCGGTGGTCAGTTGGTTGCATTGGTTGCGGTGAGGAGTCGGTGGTGGTGGTCAGTTGGTTGCGTTGGTTGCGGTGAGGAGTCGGTGGTGAGGAGTGAGTGGACCAAGAAAGAGTTGAGGGTTGGACCAGACGGACCAGACGAGTCCTGGCAAAGCACGCGACGTCCACAGCAGCCACAACAGCAGCTTGGGGCCTGAACGGCGGTTTTGAGCAGGGCCGCAAAGGAACGGCGGCTGCTAAACGCGCCGATCGGGCTGCAGGACCCCCTTGGACCTTCCTCTCCCTCCAGCCATCCACCTCTTGCCTTTCCACCCTTCTTGTGTACGTGAGTTTGTTTTGTTTGTTCTGTCCCTGGGTTAATTAAGTCTGTATAAGCTAGTATTTGCACTGTGTCACCTGCGTCTTATGTGTTGTAAATAAACTTGATTGCTCCTTTTTGCTTGTGTGTGTACAATAAATCCAATTACTCTTCTGTCCGTCTTCTCGTTTTATTCCTTTTCCTCTTTGCATTTCGTCGTTTTAGTCTTTTCCCAGATTGGGCAGCTGCGGTGCGATACGGCCAAAGTTCTGGGTGAATCGGGTGAGTCGGGGATCCTGTAACGGTCGCGGTTGGACCATCCGCTCGGCCCATCATAACATCTAAACCGCGATCAGTAACAATATATATTGTTACAGACGCGGTTTAGATGGTATGATGGGCCGAGCGGATGGTCCAACCGCGACCGAACAGTTACTCCCCGATTAGAACCCGATTCCACCCGACGTTGACCAGATCGCACCGCGGCTGCTCAAT
This sequence comes from Myxine glutinosa, assembly GCF_964187855.1. Taxonomy (NCBI): domain Eukaryota; kingdom Metazoa; phylum Chordata; class Myxini; order Myxiniformes; family Myxinidae; genus Myxine; species Myxine glutinosa. The sequence goes on along the minus strand of NC_136268.1, from coordinate 63,437,941 downwards.
GAGGGAAAAGACTAAAACGACGAATGCAAAGAGGAAAACGAAAGCAAAGAAAGGTTTGGAAATACTACTGAATTTATTGACTATTTACACACATCTATCTATAATGCCAGTAATCTCTGTGTGTCTGTCTGTGTGTTTGTCTGTGACCGCTGTTTCTCGACAACCACGGGTCCGATATACTTGAAACTTGCCAGGTATATTGCTGGGGACCCGAGGATGTGCCTTTTCAAGGTTTGAAATTAATCGGACAAGTACCTACCGAGCTATGTCCAAAAAACGCTTCAACCAATCAGAGAGCAGCGAGCTATCACGTGTGCCGAACGTGGCGATCGGACTCTGCCTCGGACGGCACATTTGACAGCGTATTCATTTATTTCACGTTGGAAAACTATGTTGCCGTTAAACTATGTTTTAAAACGAATTCAAACTGCGATTAAATTAAAACGATTCATCCTAACTGCGATTTGCGAACTTCCGGACAGTGACGACTGTCCGGCAGCACGCTTTCCGGCAGCCAATCACAGAACGCTTTGTTGCGTAGGCGTGGCCGATGTGAGACGAGCACGAGCGGAGCTGAGCGCGTTACGAGCTGACCGCCATTACGGTACGTAATTCGATTTCTTATGCGCATTATTTCTCCCAATTCATTCATCTCCCAATTTCTCCCAATTCAATTCGTATCACTAATAAAAACGAATTTGCGATTCATTCGCTTTCCTGCGCGTTTGTGCACGCGATGGCGATTGCTTTACCAAACTCCGGAAGCCGTTCGCTTTGGACCAAACCATTGCATGAGGGGGGGGTTCTGTGGTCGTTGCGAATGGACCAAACCATTCATGTAAATAGAGGGGGGGGATTGTCACTGTACTCGCAAGCCGTTCGCCGTTCGCTTTGCCGTTGCGAATGAACCAAACCATTTCATGTAAATAGAGGGGGGGGGGATATAATTTTAGATAGATATATAGTACGGGCATATATATAGTACGGGCATGCCCTAGTAAGCAAAAAGAAAGCAGTCACGTTTATTTACAAGCACATAAGACGCAGGTGACACAGTGAAAATACTAGCTTATACAGACTTAATTAACCCCGGACAGAACAAACAGAACAAACTCACGTACACAAGAAGGGTGGAAAAAGCAGGAGGTGGATGGCTGGAGGGAGAGGAAGGTCCAAGGGGGTCCTGCAGCACAACCGGCGCGTTTAGCAGCCGCCGTTCCTTTTCGGCCCTGCTCCAAACCGCCGTTCAGGCCCCCAAGCTGCTGTTGTGGCTGCTGTGGACGTCGCGTGCTTTGCCAGGCCTTGTCCGACTCGTCTGGTCCAAACCCTCAACTCTTTCTTGTGCGTTCGTTCGCTCTTTACCACCGACTCCTCACCGCAACCAACGCAACCAACTGACCACCACCACCGACTCCTCACCACAACCAACGCAACCAACTGACCACCTACTCCACTGACTGACTCCTCACGACTCTCTCCGACGACCAACTCACAACTCTTTCTCTTGCTTCTTGCGTGCGCCTTTTATAGCGCCTCCGGCGATTAAGCCGCCGGCCTTTTGGACACGCCCATCGGGGTGCTCACCTCGGCCCTGGTTGGTCACGCGACCCTCTCGCTCCGCCCTTGATGACGATGGGCGGGCGCGCCTTTCTTCCCCGACTCGAGCACATGTTCAATGGTGGTTTTGGAGGGGAGGTAATATGGAATCGAGGCTTGGCAATCACCAGAGGGGATGTAAAAGGAATGGAGATTTTGGGGATGGGAATGAAAGGGGATCTATTCTCTTTCACTGGTGCAATGGAGTACTTCAATTAATGGGAGACACAGCCTTACTCTAAAACACAGAATAAGAGATAACTATCAACAGGGGTATTCTATTATTTGGCTGATGTGTATGCTTGTGGACTAATTATGGGATGCCCTTTCACCTTTACACAGCTCCGGAGGTAGGGGGGCGCAGAATAACCAATAATAATAATAATACAGCACACAATCAAAAAAATACAGTCCTCATCTCCGCAACACTGCACCCTCCTCCTCTTAGGCACGTCCCGGGCCTACAACTTTTATTTAGTGTGACACGTAGGTGTAGTTCCCTCTACTTTTAACCTGACCCTGAGTGCGACAGTTTTTAAAACATAAATAAATGTGTCCCGCTGCTCCATTGCACCCTGCCTAACAGACTTACGCCCACAGTTAACCGAATTGCGGAATGGTCTTCAAACTATACACTGACGGTGGGAAGCATTATTTACAATGACGCTATTTTTATTTACAAACTAACCCAGGACCTGTGATTGTTCTTTCTGGGGGGGAGACAGTCTGCTCTGCATCGACGCACCATGAAAGCACCCAAAAACGCACCAATACAAGCACCCAAGCACCAATCGGTGCAGTCACCATTGTTGAAGAGTGTTCAACAATAATAAATTCAACAACCCCAAACCCTGCAGGTGGTCTCTTGCTCTTCGGCTCCCTCTGCTGGTTATTATATTTGGTCTTCCAGATGTTGTCATTCTTTTGCTTTGCTTACTGGCGGCCTATTTGTATTAAAACTTGCACCCAATGTGTCCATTTTTATTTATTTTATTTATGGCCCACAGGGCCGACTAGTGTGGTTCACCTGTGGGGCATCGGTGCCCTGTGGCCAAGGTCCGCCAGCAAGATTTCGGGCCCTCATGGCCGGTTCCAGCAGAGGGGCCATGCCCCAACCCATGGGGTCCATAAGTGGTGCTCGGCCACAGACCTGTGGTCCATAATGTGGTGCATCGATGCAGACAGCTGGTTCTGGGAATTCCGGGCGCACAATGGAGCACTCACGCACGCTCCCCTCGGCACCCAATGGCGCACAGGTCATGTGGGAGACAAAAGGGGAAAGACAAATGAGCGAGGGGTAAGGTCACAAGGGTACACATCAATAAGGCAATGCAAGGCGAAATGCGTACGGAGGGCGAAGTGAGAAAGCTCGTCCCTACCGTACGTCACCCTCCTGTCACCTACACTACCCTTGCCCTTACCCCATATGTACAAAATATACCCATTTACAAATTCGTCACTACTGTCACGTCTTCCCCATATTTCCCCTATACCAAATTCGTCTCCACAATCCCGCTACTTCAAAATTTGCCATCACCAAATTCATCATCAATCCTCATAAGGAGGGAGAGATGGAACATCAAGCACAATGTCACACCCACGTCATGATGCGTCTCACATTCCAAACATCTGCATCAAAAATAATTAAACATGGCATGGTGTGGAGTACCTGTCACCTCAGGTGAGTGGATGCAGATGGTGCGAGGAGACTTCATCCTAACTACTTTCTAAATGACATTAACACACTTTACACTACCCGGGGTCTTTCCCTGCCAATCCATTGGCCAACTTACACTATGGGTTCTAAAAACCAATTCCCATTGACCAAACTGTGGTGCTTCTCAATTTGGGGTCTCACTCCCCCGATTCATCTCCCGGTGCCTTCGCACAATTTCTGGGCTGTGACGTGTAGCTCTCCCAGCAGGTCTACCCGCCTGCACACCTCCACCACTGCAGTTGCCACCCGAGCTTACCTAGCTCCTTACCTAACCTATCTAACTGGGGAAGGCCCTCTCCTGGCTCTGTCACCCCTCGGTGCCCTCTGGCACTGGGCTACCCGGGTCCGTCCTCCGGATCCTTGGGCCCCATCCACAACAACTACTACCGGCTCCCAGAGCCCACCTGCGGCCTCACCTGGCCGACATCCTCACAGTGGTGGAGTGCCCAACCAACTACACACACTAACAGGCTACACGCCCAGCCATTTCCACAACACTAATGCACCCATCCAAAGACCATTCTTTCACCCGCACCACAGATGCCAATATCCAACCACAATTTACCTGTACCCTCTACCTAACACTTACACTACCCGCCCCGGGTATCCATGATGGGGGTCCACTCTTCCCCCATTCACACCTTCGCACCATCCACTCCACTCCACATTTCCACCATACTCACTCCACGACCATCCATTCCAATACTCCATTTATTCCACACTACCATTCTCCATACCTGTTGTTGCACACCTGTGCACTCACACCTGGTGCCACCTGCACCCTCCTTTCTTCCTGGACCATTTGGTCAACACAACACGCAATCACCACTACTCCCTCATACACTGCTCCACACACCTGTTCAGTTGCACACCTGTGCAATCACACCTGTTCAATCACACCTGTTCAATCCTCAAACACACGGCATCATCTCAGCTAACTACTCCCCTCTGAAACTTGCGCTTCCCAGTCGTCCCTTTAAACTATTGCGCTCCCACGTCATTATCATCCACGCTAATCTACCTGCGTCCCCACTACAGGTATCAGTCACTAACTAACCTTAACGTTACCTAATGTCATCTTCGCTAGATCCCTACACACGATATATCCTAACCCACCCGGGCTAGTTTCCACTGCCATACACCCCATAAGCTAGTGCGCATTTGCCCCACTTCCGTGAGGGATGGTGGATTTGCCATCCCACCACATCAGGGGTCTCTCCACTATCAATTTTGCTCGTCCAAATTCCAACCAATTCAAAAATTTTCCATTTACTGCCAATTCTACCCACTATTCTAAATTTCGTATCAAATCACTACCATGATCATCACAGTCCGCTATATCCTAGCCTCGGTGCGTCGTGACATCATTAAACTCGGTTCGTAAAGCCGAGCAATGAATTCGGGTGGTTTGGTTGCCTGCAGGTTGAATCCGTCCGGCGTTCGGTTCAAGGGAGGTGGTTTGGTTGGGCCGAGATTCCACGCACCGTCTCGGCGCGGCACCTTGTGGTCCCGGGCCCGATGGCTCAATCTCCCCCGGTCGGAACCCCGTCCCCACGAGGGGGCACCGGTCCGCTTTGTCCCACTCGCCCTTGAACCGGGCCGGTTGCCTCGCCCGACAAAGCCCGGACTCGACCGTGCGGGGCGGGGCCAAGCCCGAATCGGCAACGACGCTTCGAAGAGAAGCGACGCAGCATCGACCCGCGCCGGGCCTCGCACCCAACAAAGCACCCCTCGCACCGAGTGCTCGCATCGGCTATCCGTCACCCTAACCGCTAACCCGGTTACCGTCGATGCTTCACTTGCATGCTTACAAGCATACGCTACCCCTTTCACCCTCACAAAACCCAGCGTTCCAACGCCGTCCGTACATTCCACCAACGCTCTCCCTGTTACACACCACACCTCTCGCGCACACTCTTGCGCACACCTCTCCTCCGTTACGTCCTCCGTAACACTCACCATAGGCGTGCACTCTGGCATCCACCCACTAACGCGCTCATACGGGCTCTCCCACACCCGCGCTACCACCAATTCAGGTGTGCTTTCTCGCACACGTTCCACCACCACCTTACTCTCCGTGTCACACTCCGTACACCCCGACGTGCATTCTCGCTCGCACTCGGTTTCACACTCGCGCTCCGATGTGCCCTCTCGCACCTGCGCCATCACCAACTCACTATTCGTGTCACACTCCGTATACCCCGACGTGCATTCTCGCTCGCACTCGGTATCACTCCCACACTTTATAACACACCCACTCGCTGACGCACACTTTTTCCTCCCACGCGTGCCATTTCCACTCACACGGGACCCCTCACCAACGCCCGGATGCTTCCTCGATCCCAAGCGCGCGAAAATTCTTTTGTCGCCAAACATCCTTTTACAAAATCTCCCAGCACAATATACAGCACGACTCACCTGGGGGATCCTTTTCTCCACGCAAACCTGCAAACTTCCATTCGGGTTAAGCACAGCATCGTGATGTGAGCAGGGACTTTGTACATTTTCCATTTCTCCCTGCAATTCCCGGGCTACCTCCGTCATCTCTTCAATTTCAATGCCCACTTCCGCTTTTTCTTTACTCACCTCGACGACCGTTGGCTTTAATAAAATTCCCTCTACCTCATCGGTCGCCGGCTTTTCCAAACCCCCTGTCGCGATTTCTACCCCTGTCATTGTACCCGCGCTTTCCTCCGCTTCGCTCAACCAGCGCTTTTCGACCCGCGTTACCTCGTCGTGCACCCCTGGGACCCTTTCGCCCAACTTGCGGTCTCTGTCCCTCTGCTCCCTTTCCTCCCTATCGGCCCTCATTCCGTTTATTCTGTTTTCCATTTCTAGCATGAGGGCCTCCATTTGTAGCAAAAGGTTCGAATCCAACAATACTACGGTCACGGGCGCCGTCGCCGTAGCCATGTGCGAGGCGCCATTTTGTGCACCTGATACCCCCTCAACCACACCTTCTTTACTCTCCTCCACCATTTTCCCCACTTCTTCCCTCTGATCCTGGGTTACTCCTAACCCCTCCTCTAGCTCACCCACCGGCATTCGATCGCCTTGACCAGCCATGGCGCGATTTCAAAATTCGGGTTTTATTTCTTTAAAACACAATTTTGCAGCAGCTCGTAATTTTGAGCGCGTTAAGCGCGCTTCGGGTCCGATCTCACTTCCCGACACCAATTTGTTACTGTAATAACACAATTGGTGTTCCAAAATTTGGGCCTAACAAATTTAGTCCCAGGTCCGAATCCCAACTCCTGACAACCAGTTGTTACAGACGCGGTTTAGATGGTATGATGGGCCGAGCGGATGGTCCAACCGCGACCGAACAGTTACTCCCCGATTAGAACCCGATTCCACCCGACGTTGACCAGATCGCACCGCGGCTGCTCAATGAGGGAAAAAACTAAAACGACGAATGCAAAGAGGAAAACGAAGGCAAAGAAAGGTTTGGAAATACTACTGAATTTATTGACTATTTACACACATAAGCAAAAAGAAAGCAGTCACATTTATTTACAAGCACATAAGACGCAGGTGACACAGTGAAAATACTAGCTTATACAGACTTAATTAACCCCGGACAGAACAAACAGAACAAACTCACGTACACAAGAAGGGTGGAAAAAGCAGGAGGTGGATGGCTGGAGGGAGAGGAAGGTCCAAGGGGGTCCTGCAGCACAACCGGCGCGTTTAGCAGCCGCCGTTCCTTTTCGGCCCTGCTCCAAACCGCCGTTCAGGCCCCCAAGCTGCTGTTGTGGCTGCTGTGGACGTCGCGTGCTTTGCCAGGCCTTGTCCGACTCGTCTGGTCCAAACCCTCAACTCTTTCTTGTGCGTTCGTTCGCTCTTTACCACCGACTCCTCACCGCAACCAACGCAACCAACTGACCACCACCACCGACTCCTCACCGCAACCAACGCAACCAACTGACCACCGACTCCACTGACTGACTCCTCACGACTCTCTCCGACGACCAACTCACGACTCTTTCTCTTGCTTCTTGCGTGCGCCTTTTATAGCGCCTCCGGCGATTAAGCCGCCAGCCTTTTGGACACGCCCATCGGGGTGCTCACCTCGGCCCTGGTTGGTCACGCGACCCTCTCGCTCCGCCCTTGATGACGACGGGCGGGCACGCCTTTCTTCCCCGACTCGAGCACATGTTCAATGGTGGTTTTGGAGGGGAGGTAATATGGAATCGAGGCTTGGCAATCACCAGAGGGGATGTAAAAGGAATGGAGATTTTGGGGATGGGAATGAAAGGGGATCTATTCTCTTTCACTGGTGCAATGGAGTACTTCAATTAATGGGAGACACAGCCTTACTCTAAAACACAGAATAAGAGATAACTATCAACAGGGGTATTCTATTATTTGGCTGATGTGTATGCTTGTGGACTAATTATGGGATGCCCTTTCACCTTTACACAGCTCCGGAGGTAGGGGGGCGCAGAATAACCAATAATAATAATAATACAGCACACAATCAAAAAAATACAGTCCTCATCTCCGCAACAATATATATATATATAGATAGATATATATATATATATATATATATATATATATATATATATATATATATATATATATATATATATATATATATATATATATATATATTGTTATGGTTTTTAGAACCTTCACATGTAAATTTAGTAGTAAATTCCCTTATAAATGACCCCTGTGTACATGTCCCCTTAATTGGTTGTTAATTAAAAATTGCACCTTCGTTCGTTCATGTACAACACGTAGCGAACCATAGGACCTCTCAATAGTTATGTCATTAGTATGTGTTTCAGGTAAGGCTGTGTTTCCAATAGTTGACTCTACGTTGCATCAATCAAATAAGATAGTTCCCCTTTCAATTTTCCCCAATCGTCTCTGCAAGGTGCCTTCCCCAATCATCTCCTCTCTGCAAGGTGCCAGTAACAGTTAGGCTGTTTTCGGCGGCGTTCGCCGCCGTTGCATTGGGCTGTTTCGTTGGCATTACATCGCCCCTGACTCCATTACACACGAGGTCATCTCGGAGAGAGGATGAGAGGAGCCACCAGAGCACGGGCGTGGCACCACCTCGTCATCAAAGGTGGAGCCAGAGAGCCTTAACGACCAACCAGGGCTCGGTGGGCATGGCTTGATAGGGCGTGGCAAGAAACGTCTGGTAGGTTCGAGAGGGTTCCAAGGCGTGGATATAAAACCCTTGGCGTGAGGCCCCCACCAGAGACGCGGGAGGAGGTTCATGAGAGAGGAGCACCGAGCAGCTTTGTGAACACGAGCATCGTTGGGGTGCAAGAGTCGGTGCGCTAGGATCGCCAAGAGAGCGGCAACATAAACCGCGCTGCTGACCAGGTTTTCGCCACTGAACCTGGAGCAGACCTCTCTGCTACTCATTTTGCCCGGACCTTCCTGCCCTATCGTCTGTCTGGACCTCATCCCTTCCGCCATTTCCTGCCTGCAATTCCCATTCGTGTACGTGAGTTTGTTCTGTTTGCGTATACTGGTCCCTGGGTATAAGTAAGAGTGTCTAAGGATTTGCGCTATGTCTTCTTCTTCTTCTGTATATTGCTTTCGTTTCTCTTTTGGTTTCTTTGGTTTTGTATAGTAGTTAATAAATCCCTGTTCCTTCTTATTATTTGGCTTCTTTCTCGTCCGGTCGCTTTAGTGATTTCCCCATTGAGTATCTGTGGCACGATTTTGGCAGAACCGCTTATAATCGGGTTTAGTCTGTTGTTAACGGCCCGCGTCGCAGCTCGCTTCGCTCGGCGCAATCCATGAATTACGCTGCGGCCCGGGCGGGAGTATTTCCTTGCGTACCGGAAGGCGCTGGTACTTAGGTCATAGGACGAATCGGCCTACTACCCTATTCAGCGCTGACCCGGCGTGACGTCATACCCCCAGGACCGGTCGGACGGCCAGCTTAACAAGACAAGGGGAATAAACCCCCCTTGCTAACGGGAGTGCCGTCCCCCGGATCCGTAACAATTGGTAGTCAGGAGTTGGGATCTGAAACCTGGGACTAAATTTATTTAGCCCAAATTTTGGACACCAATTGTGCTATTGGCCATAACAATTGGTGTCGGGGAGTGGGATTTGGACCCGAACCAAATTTTTAAAACATCTAAAAATTTGGTCAAAATTTTGAGCGGCCGAAATTTTATTTAAGATCTAAATTAAATCGTGCCATGGATGATCAAGGCGGTCGGATGCCGGGGGGTAGAAGAAGAGGAGTTGGAGGTAACCCAGGACCCCAGGGAGGAATTGGAGGAGGAGAGCAATGAGAATGCAGTAGAGGGGATTTCAGGCGCACAAGATGGCGGCCTCGCACACGATGTTAGAGGCGCACAAAATGGCGGCACGCACGTGGCTGCGGCAGCCACGCCCGCAGCACCGATGAACTGGGACCTATTCATTGTGCAAATGCAGGCCTTCATGGTCAAGTCGGGTGAGGAAATGGAAAAGAACAAGGGGCTGGGAAGCCAAATGGAACAATTGGGAGGCCAAATTGGAGCAATGAGACATGACTTGGGAAATCAAATCGGGGGGCTAGAAGCCAAATTTGAGGGTTTAGACAACCAATTTGAGGGTTTAGACAACAAATTTGAGGGTTTAGACAACAAATTTGAGGGGTTAGACAACAGGTTGGAAGGGCTGGAAGGTAAATTGGGGGGCCAACTGGAAGACGTGGGTAACCAAATCGGGGAAATGAAGGATGGGTTAACGGGGTTGGAAAATAGAATGGCCACCCAGGAGAACCAAATGGAAGGGGTGAAGAATGGGTTTGGGGGTTTAGAAAACAATATGGAAGGCAAATTGAGGGAAATAGGGGAGCAATCCGCCCAGGAAATTAAACAGATGGGGAATCAGATAGAGGAGGTAAAAATCGGGTTGGAAAGTAAATTGGATGCCCAAAGGAATGATTTGGAGCAGATGAGGGTGGCATCTACCAAAGGGATGGGAGAGATGGGGGAGGAGATAAGGAGCGGAGTGGGCGAAGAGGTCGCGGGGGTACACGAGGAGGTAAAGCAGGGTGAGGAGCGCATGGAGAAAGAGGTGAGGAACAGTACGGCTAGGTTACAGGGGGGCATAGAAGACCTGACGCGGGGAGTAGAGCAGCTGACAGTGGGACAAAAGGAGTTAGGGGAGCAGGTGGAGAAGAGCACGGCGGTGATAGGAGGGTTGAAAGCGACACAGAAGGAGATCAAGAAGAAATTAATAGCGACGAAGAAGGAATGTCAGACGGTACATGAGGGACTGACGAAGAGGTTAGAAGAGGTGGTAGAGGCAATGGAAACAAAAGAACGGGAAGTCAGGACGCACATAGAAACGACCAAGGTAGCCTTAGAGGGAGAAATTGAAGGGGCGCACCGGGAAATAAAGGAGGTGAGACAAAAATTAGAGGAAGTGGAAGAGGGGGTAAGTGAAATTAAGAAGAGATGGAGGGAGACTAAGAAGGAGATAAAGGAGGAGTTGATGGAATTGGTGCAAGGTCTGTGCTCACAGCGTGATGATGTGCTTACTGACCAAATAAAGAGTTTGCAGGTGGCGGAGGAGGAGCGGAAGAGAAGAGGTGCCAATGTGAGTGGCGATATGCTCGGGAATGTATATGGTATGAGGGGAGATTCAGTGAGCTTGGGAGTTGGTCTAGACCCGGGCGTTCTTGAAAGGCCGCTGGTGAGGTGTGCGACAGGTGCAGAGTGCGTGGACGGAGGGTGTGTGCAAGGATGTCCGACTATGGGGAATGCAAGGGGTATTGGTGAGCAAGGGTGTGCGGGTATGGAGTGGGTAGCGGGTTGCGGAGGGGCGACCCAGGCATCGACACCGACAGGGGTAGAGTTCAGAGGGACGGGGGATGCACGAGAGCCCCCCGGGAATACTGTACTGTGGGGGCCCGAACGGTTCGGCCCCGCGCTAACCCCGCAAGGAGCGACGCACGGGGTCTGGCCTTCGGGCACCCACAAGGTCCCACTCGCGCCGTATGACGGCAAGAGTGATCTGAGGGTGTACCTGGCGCAGTTTGAATATGTGTGTAGAGGCAACGGGTGGCATCCAGACGAAGGTGGAGTACACCTTGTGGGGGCACTGCGCGGCGCGGCGGCAGAGGTGCTGACAGCCTTACCACCGGGTGCTCTCACCCTGCCAGCTCTCCGCGCGGTCTTAATTAATCGTTTCGGCATCGAACAGCAAAGCGAGCTTGTTAAAGCTCAGCTTGCTCAGCGCAAATGCAAGCCCCAGGAGACCATCGGGGAACTTGCCCATGACATTCGCCGCGCAATGGGAATCGCACATGTGGACATGGCAGCAAGTTCCCAGGAAAGCCTGGCGCTGGATCACTTTATCCAGGCTCTTCCGGATCTGGAGCTCCGACAACAGCTCGCCATGTGGGGCCCGCAGACCATGAGCCAGGCGGCCGACGCTGCAGCCTGTTGGGAGGCAGCGAGGCCCCTGGCCCGGGGAGGCGAGTGCCACGCAGTGGCGGTGCGTCAGCTAGGGCCCTGACCTGGAGAGCATGGTCCGGAGGCTGGTGGACCGGCGCCTGGCGGGATCTGGACCATGGCAGGCGGCCCCGGCGGTGGCACCCAGTGGGCCACAGCAGAGTACACCAATTCGGACATTATGGGGGGGGGAATTTGGAATACCGGAGGCAAGCACCTTACTAGCTGAGGTGCTATAATTGTGCTCGGCTGGGTCACCGTGCGTGGGAGTGTCGAGCTCCGTGCCGGGACGCTCCCCGACAGCCGATGCCCTCAACTCCACCCCGTATCGATCGGCCGAGCCGACCTCAGACACCCCCCCCCCCCCCCCCCCCCCCGCCAGAGCCCGGGACACTAGAAGGTGCCGAGCATGCAGGGCGGTGTTTGGCAATAGGGGATGGAGAAGAGCCCTCATTGACGTGACAGGTCATTCATTGTGGCCAAATTGGAACGGGTAGCCTCACAATTCGATGCAAAATTGCCGGCGTGGGGTTAGACGCCGTTGTGGACACAGGAGCTAGCGCCACGATCATCAGCCCTGTGATCCTTAATTTGAGTGCAGACGGCTGGGATAAAATCCAGCGTCTGAGAAAATCATAGTTTGCAGCTGGCTACCGGAGTAACGGCCCCGATCATAGGGCGTGGTTTTGTGACCCTCAAGTTGGGATCGGTAAAGAGAGAGATAGAGGTTTGGGTGGCGGAGGTGTGCGACCCATGCTTAATAGGGTTGGATTTGTTGACTGCCAGCAGTTGGAAAATCGACTTGTGCCGGGGGACCCTGCAAGTGGGAGTAGAGGAGCTACCATTGGAGGGGGTGAGCACGGCCGAAAGGGTGGAGCTGGAGGCTCCTGAGGCCGTGACCATCCTTCCGGGGGCCGAGGCCATAGTGCCGGCCCGATGGTCAGCTCGCCCAACATGGCAGGAGTCCTGCGGCCTGGTCGAACCGGTGGCAGCGCAATCCATACCTGGCTTTATCGTGGGCCGCACCCTTGTAAAAACGGACGGGCCGTTGGTGGCCGTCCGAGTAATCAATATCAGCACAGAACCACGCACTATAGTGAGGGGCACGAAGGTAGCTGGCTGCACCCCAGTTAGAGAAGTCGCGTTAGTGAGGGGCGAGAACGTCCAGCCGAGCCGGCCCCAGGGCGAGCCTTCAATAAGTAGTAGGAATTGGCCCGATCCCATTTGCGAGATGGTAAATCGTAGTAGCGCAGAGTTGGGAGGTACCCGGAGGGAGGCCTTACACAAACTCATTGGATCCCATTTGGATCTCTTCTCCTTGTCCCCCGAGGATATTGGACATACGGGCCTGGTGAAACATCAGATCCACACCGGTGAGGCCCGGCCTATTCGTCAGCCCGCCCGACGGCTCCCTTGGAGCAAGAGGGAGGAAGCTGACGAGCAGGTAGAAAAGATGGGATCCTTGTCATCAAGCCCTCGGGAAGTCCTTGGATGTCACCCGTTGTGCTGGTTAAAAAGAAAGATGGGACCACGCGTTTCTGCGTGGACTATCGCCAGCTAAACAACGTGACACTCAAGGACTCATATCCCCTGCCACGAATTGATGACACTGAAGGAACTGCGCTCCAACGCGAGTCGAAAGAATTGACGCGACCAAAGACGGAATTCGTCCGAGTTGCTTTATTGAAACAAAACAGCTCAGGTATTCTGACAAGCCCGTTTATCGGGCAGCAATATATATACACATTTATGTCGGGAAGTTTGCCCGGCAAAAGCTATACCGGGCATGCCCGGGTGTCAAGGGCGAGCCTTGGAAAGGCGAGTCTGGACCTGCCCGGGCGTGTTTGGCTGCGGCCTGGCAAGTCGAGGCTGGGCATGCCCGGGCGCTCTGGGCGAGCCCTGGAAAGGCGATAGCGGGCATGCCCGGACGCTCTGGGCGAGCCCTGAAAAGGCGATAGCGGGCATGCCTGGACGCTCTGGGCGAGCCCTGGAAAGGCGAGAGCGGGCATGCCCGGGAAAGACGAGACCGGGCGTGCCCGGGAGGTTCGGGCGTGCCCGGGAACAGTGAGTCCGGGCATGCCCGGGAGAGGCGCGTCTGGCCGTGTTCTGGCCGGTGCAAGGCGATTGTGTGCATCCAGCGGTAACCGCTACACACGCCCCTCCAGAATCGACCTGCACCGGCAGGGTCAATTTAAGGGGGGTCCGGATGACCTGGCCGAAGCGACCCCTGGAGGGTCGTGGGGAGGGGTCCGACGTGGTGGTGGGTGGTCGAGCGGGGGGAACTGTGGACGGGGGGCGGCCTCGCCGCGGAGGAAGGGCCAACCGTGGTGGTCGGTCGACGTCCATGTGCGCCGGTTTGAGGCGGTCCACAGAAATCCGGTCCGGCCGGCCGCCGAAGTCGACGATGAAAGACTTGTCGCCCCGTCGCAGGACCCGGAAGGGCCCGTCGTACGGCGGCCGGAGTGGCGCCCGGTGCGCGCCATGACGCACAAAGACAAACTCCGCTGTGCGAAGCGCCGGGGGGACGTAGGACTGGGGGCCACCGTGGCGGGACGTAGGCACGGGGGCAAATCGTCGGGCGGCCTCCTGGAGGTCCGAGCGCTGGCGAGCGGCGGACCAGGGACTGGTAGCGTCGGGCACGAATTCGCCCGGGACGCGGAGCGGCTGGCCGTAGACGAGCTCGGCGGCGGACGCCTGGAGGTCTTCCTTGGGGGCCGTGCGAAGGCCCAAAAGGACCCACGGCAGCCGGTCGGCCCAACCGTCGTCCTGAAGGCCGGCCATGAGTGCGGCCTTCATGGAGCGGTGAAACCGCTCGCACAACCCGTTGGCTTGGGGGTGGTAGGCCGTGGTGCGGTGCAGCGTAACCCCCAACGAACGGGCGACCGCGCCCCAAAGCTCAGACCCGAACTGTGGGCCGCGGTCGGACAAGATGTCCGCTGGTGCGCCGAAGCGCGCGACCCAGGTGGCGATGAACGCCTGCGCCACGTCGGCGGTGGTGGTGGAGGCGAGGGGCACGGCCTCCGGCCACCTGGTGGTCCTGTCCACCATGGTGAGCAGGTGGGTGAACCCCCGCGAGGGGGGCAGGGGACCCACCAGGTCCACGTGGACGTGGTCGAAACGCCGTTCAGGCATGGCGAAAGGTGCCAGCGGGGCCTGGGTGTGGCGGTGGACCTTGACCCGCTGGCAGGCCGTGCAGGCGTTGGCCCAGTCGCGGATGTTTCGTTGAAGGCCGTACCAGACGAAACGCGCCAACACCAGCTTCTGAGAAGCTTTCCGGCCCGGGTGAGAAAGGCCGTGGATGGAGGCGAAGATGCGGCGCTGCCAGGAAACGGGCACGATGGGGCGAGGCTGGCCCTGGGAGACGTCGCAGAGCAGGACGGTGCCCGCGAAGGGAATGTCGGCCAGGCGAAGGCCCGTGTCCGCCGCATGGAGTGCCTGCACCGAGGCGTCGGTGGTCTGGTCGGCCGCCATGAGCGCGAAGTCCACGCCGAGGTGGACCGCGTTCGCGCTGGCCCGAGAAAGACAGTCGGCCACGGCGTTGTCTTTGCCGGCGACGTGCCGGATGTCCGTGGTGAACTCCGACACGGCGGAGAGGTGGCGCTGCTGGCGGGCCGACCACGGCTCCGTGACCTTAGCCATTGCGTAGACCAATGGCTTGTGGTCGACGAAAGCCGTGAACGGGCGGCCCTCCAGGAGGTGTCGGAAATGGCGAACGG
Organism: Myxine glutinosa; assembly: GCF_964187855.1. Lineage (NCBI taxonomy): Eukaryota > Metazoa > Chordata > Myxini > Myxiniformes > Myxinidae > Myxine > Myxine glutinosa. Next base: position 63,422,486 of record NC_136268.1, on the reverse strand, counting down.
CCAGGAATAGCCCAAGCAGCTCGCGGTCGAACGTGCTGTAGTTTAACTCGTTCGGCCGGAGTTGCCGGCTGAAAAAAGCGAGTGGCTGCCAAACCCCGTCCACCCATTGCTCATGGACGGCGCCCACCGCGTAGTTGGAGGCGTCCGTAGTGAGGGCAATGGGCGCGTTGAGCACCGGGTGAGCCAGCAGCGTTGCGTCGGTGAGGGCCCGTTTGGCGCTGGCGAAGGCCGCGTCCATGGCCGCGGACCAAACAATGTCATGCTTGGCCGGCTTGCCCCGGAGGGCCTCGTAAAGGGGCCGCATGAGCTGAGCAGCGCGGGGCACGAATCGGTGATAAAAATTCACCATGCCGAGGAACTCTTGGAGGGCCTTGATGGAACGGGGACGCGGGAACGTGGTGATGGCCTCGACCTTGGTCGGCAGCGGCACGGCCCCAGTCTTGGTGATGCGGTGGCCCAAAAAGTCAACGGTCGTCGCGCCGAAGTGGCATTTGACCAGGTTGACAATTAAGCCGTGCTCGCTGAGGCGACCGAACAGTGTTCGGAGGTGGAGGAGGTGCTCGGCGCAGGACGTGCTGGCGACGAGGATATCGTCCAGATAGACGAAAAGAAACGGCAGGTCGCGCAGCACACCGTCCATCAAGCGCTGGAACGCCTGGGCCGCGTTCTTGAGGCCAAACGGCATCCGCAAAAATTCGAACAGGCCGAACGGCGTAATGACGGCCGTCTTCGGGACGTCGGCCGCCCGGACAGGTACCTGGTGGTAGCCCCGTATCAGGTCAATTTTCGAAAAGATGACCCGTCCCGCCAAACGGGCGGAAAAGTCCTGAATATGCGGGATCGGGTACCTGTCGGGGGTGGTAGCGTCGTTGAGACGGCGGTAGTCGCCACACGGGCGCCATCCACCCCCTGGCTTTGGCACGATGTGCAGTGGCGAGGCCCACGTGCTATCGGAGCGCCGCACGATGCCGAGGTGCTCCAACGCGTCGAACTCGGCCTTCGCCACGGCGAGCTTGGCCGGGTCGAGGCGGCGGGCCCTGGCGTAGACCGGCGGGCCCGTAGTGGGTATGTGGTGCTCAATCCCGTGCCGCACCGCGACGGCCGAAAACGTCGGCCGCGTGAGGGCCGGGAATTCCGCGAGCAGGCGAGCGAACTCGTTCGCTGCCGGGAGGGCGCACGCCAGTTCGGTCGGCGCGGAGCTGCTCATCGTGCACGCCAGGGAGCTGAAGGTCTCGGCGTTGACAAGGCGACGACGTTTGACGTCGACCAGCAGCCCGTGCCGCAGAGGAAGTCGGCGCCCAGCAAAGCCATGGGGACGCAGGCGGTCACAAAAGTCCATTGAAAACGCTGGCTGCCGAAGCAGAGGGTGACGACGCGTGGGCCGAAAGTGCGTATGGCCGAGCCATTAGCAGCGACCAAAGAGGGGCCGCAAACGGCGTCCCGCCTGTCCTGCTCGGAGGCGGGTATGACGCTCAGTTGGGCGCCGGTGTCACACAGGAAACGCCGCCCAGACGCTTTGTCCCGAATAAACAGCAAGTTGCCCGAGTGGCCGGCGCTCATGGCTGGGAATGAACGCCGGCCCAGCCGTTTCCCGACCTGCCGAAAGTGCACGGGGGCCGGCACGTCCGAGCCTTGTGTCCGAACCTGGGGTGGTAATAACACCATGCCCGGTCAGGTGGAGGCCCCGGCCGTCGTGTCAGAAGCGGGCGGTGTGGCGTGGCGGCCGCCAGTTGCACCGGCAGTTCGGCCTCCAACCGCGCAGGGCGCTCGGGCGTCGTGGGCGTCGCCTCGGACGGCGGAGGGCTCCAGGTAACCGCGCCGATGTGCTGGCCCGCCGAGGAGATCTTATCGGCTTCCCTGGTGAGGGCGCGGGAACCCGTGATCAACGTGCCAGCCAGGGCGAGGCGTACCGGGTGAGGCAGCTGGCGAAGGAACAGCTCGCGGAACAGAAAATCCAGAGAGTGCTCACCGAGCAACGAGAGCATATAGTCCATGCGCTCTGACGGGCGCGTGTCGCCGAGCTCGGGCAGAGCGAGCAGGCGCCGTGCGCGTGCTGCCGGTGAGAGGGCGAAAGCGTCGAGGAGGAGTGTCTTCAGCGCGTCGTATTTGTCAGCAGCCGGCGGGTGCTCGAGGAGGCTCAAGGCGCGGGCCGCGGTGGCGGAACCGAGCGCCGCCACAACATGGTGGAAGCGGGTGTCGGCCGCGGTGAAGCCTCGCAGGGCGAACTGAGAGTCCGCCTGAGCGGACCAAACAGCCGCGTGAGCCTCCCAGAAGGTAGGCAGTTTAAGCGTCACTGCCGTATCCATGTCGGTAGGTCACCAATGAAGGAACTGCGCTCCAACGCGAGTCGAAAGAATTGACGTGACCAAAGACGGAATTCGTCCGAGTTGCTTTATTGAAACAAAACAGCTCAGGTATTCTGACAAGCCCGTTTATCGGGCAGCAATATATATACACATTTATGTCGGGAAGTTTGCCCGGCAAAAGCTATACCGGGCATGCCCGGGTGTCAAGGGCGAGCCTTGGAAAGGCGAGTCTGGACCTGCCCGGGCGTGTTTGGCTGCGGCCTGGCAAGTCGAGGCTGGGCGTGCCCGGGCGCTCTGGGCGAGCCCTGGAAAGGCGATAGCGGGCATGCCCGGACGCGCTGGGCGAGCCCTGAAAAGGCGATAGCGGGCATGCCCGGGAAAGACGAGACCGGGCGTGCCCGGGAGGTTCGGGCGTGCCCGGGAACAGTGAGTCCGGGCATGCCCGGGAGAGGCGCGTCTGGCCGTGTTCTGGCCGGTGCAAGGCGATTGTGTGCATCCAGCGGTAACCGCTACAACACCCTCGATGCCGTTGCGGGCTCAAATTGGTTTTCAACTTTAGACCTCAAGAGTGGGTATTGGCAGGTGGAGATGGATAGGGCAGGGAAGGAGAAAACGGCATGTTCCAAAGGTAAGGGGCTGTATCAGTTCACTGTGATGCCGTTTGGTTTGTGTAACGCCCCCGCCACCTTTGAGCGATTAATGGAACATGTACTAGGCGGCATGCCATGGCAATCATGCCTGGTATACCTGGATGACGTCCTAGTACATGCCAAGACATTCCCCCAGGCTATAGCTAATTTGGACCAGGTGTTTGGGTGCCTCAGACAGGCAGGGTTGAAGCTGAGTCCGAGTAAGTGCACCTTGTTTGCAAGAGAGGTGGCCTATTTAGGTCACGTTATCGGTCGCGAGGGGGTAAAAACAGACCCAGGCAAAATTACGGCGGTAGAGGAGTTGCCCGCACCACGTACCATCAAGGAGGTGCGGGGATTTTTGGGACTCTGCTCCTACTACAGGCGCTTTGTGGCGAAATTTGCGGATTTGGCCCGTCCCCTCCACCGGCTTACAGAGAAGGGGACGCGATTTAATTGGACAAGGGAGTGCCAAGAGGCCTTCCTAAAATTGAAGGGGTGTTTGACATCCGCACCCGTTCTAGCTTACCCCACTAGTGACGGGACATTTACCCTGGACACGGATGCAAGCCAGGAAGGATTGGGCGCAGACACAGGAGGGCGTGGAGAGAGTGATTGCTTATTATAGTCGGGCCTTGAGTAGGCCCGAACGAAATTATTGCGTCACCTGCAAGGAATTATTGGCTATGCTGGCTGCCATGAACCATTTCGGCAGAAATTTTTGGTTCGAACTGACCATTCCTCCTTGCAATGGCTCCTTCGGTTCAAGGAACAGGAGGGCCAAATTGCAAGCTGGTTGGAAAAGTTGCAGCAGTACGATTTTAATGTGACCCATAGAGCCGGGAAGGCCCATGGTAATGCGGACGCACTCTCTCGGCGTCCTTGTCTGGGGGAAAACTGTAAATTTTGTGCGAGGCATGAGGAGGGAGCAATTGGGCGATTCTGCCCCTATCCTCGTCGTCCGTGCAACCCGGGTGAGAGGGCCAATTTTGCCACTAACCGCAGATGAAGAATTTGGAACTTTGGCGTGGAGCACGGCCCAGCAGGAGGATCCCGTCCTGGGACCGGTGTACAAATGGGTCAGATTGGGGCAAAGACCAAAGGGGGAAGAGGTCACCCCCCTCGGGGCGCCAACAAAGGCGTATTGGGCTCAGTGGCAGACCCTAGAATTGAAAAGTAACAGTAAGAGGAATGACAGACGCGCTCTTTATTGTGAGGCAGTTGCAGGAGAAGTACATGGAGAAGAGGAAGAAGTTGTTTCTTGGGTTTGTTGATCTGGAGAAAGCATTCGATAGGGTTCCACGCGACGTATTGACATGGGCATTGAGGAAGTTAGGAGTGGAGGAATGGTTGATCAGAGTCGTGATGGCAATGTACAAAAGAGCGCACACAGCTGTAAGGATGAAGGATGGGAACAGTGGTGAGTTTGAGGTGAAGGTGGGAGTGCATCAGGGGTCGGTACTAAGTCCACTACTATTTGTAGCTGTGATGGAGGTGCTGGCTCAGAACGTAAAGGAGGGTTTACCGTGGGAGTTGTTGTATGTAGATGATCTGGTGTTGATTGCGGAAAGTATAGATGGACTGAAGGAAAAGATGAACAAGTGGAAGGAATTTATGGAGACAAAAGGTCTGGAGGTGAATATAGGAAAGACGAAGCTGATGGCAAGTGGTAAAGCATGTGGTGAGGTGGAAAGAACTGGGAAGTGGCCGTGTGCTGTGCAGGAAGGGTGTCGGAGTGAACTCCATTCAATGTACAATGTGCGCTGAGTGGGTTCATCAAAAATGTAGTGGTCTGAGAGGGTCATTAACCAGTGTGGCAGCTACATTCAAATGTAAGGTGTGCACAGAGGGAGCTGCAGATGGAGGAAATGTTGAGTTGGATCTTGGAGACGGCGTGAAGCTGGAAGGTGTGACAACATTTTGCTACCTCGGAGACATGCTGAATGGAGAAGGTGGATCAGACTCGGCAACGGTTGCTAGAGTGAGATGTGCATGGAAGAAGTTTCGGGAACTGAGTGGCGTGCTGATGAGGAGGGGAGTGTCGTTGAAGCTGAAGGGAAAGGTGTATGCTCCATGTGTGAGAAGTGTTATGATTTATGGGAGCGAGACATGGGTCATGAATGAAGAGCAGCAACAAACGCTGGAAAGGGTGGAAATGCGAATGGTTCGGTGGATGTGCGGAGTATCGTTGAGAAAGAGGAAGACAAATGATGAATTGCCAAAGATGATGGGAATAGAGCCTGTGATTGATGCTGTGAAGAGGAACAGGTTGAGATGGTTTGGTCATGTGTTGAGGAAGGATGAAAGTGACTGGTTGAGAAGAGTGATGGAAATGAATGTAGAAGGAAATAGAGGACGGGGAAGACCGAGAAAGACTTTGCTAAAGATGGTGGAAGAAGAAATGCGGGCAAGGGGGTTAACAAGGAGAGATGCAGAAAATAGAGCAAATTGGAGAAGATTGTCATGGGGACCGCAAGGCTAACCCCCGTTCTAGCAGGGAAAATGGCCTTAAAATGCATGTTGTGTTGTTGTTGTCCGGCCGTGAAAAACTATCCCCTACGGCCGCGCGATTTCTAAAAAATAATTCTTCGTCAATTTTAGAATATTTGACGCCGTTTTCAGCCTCGGAAACACGGTAATAAGCTTTTTTTGAAATATTGTTTCAAATACTCGAATCTCATTGGTTCCGGTGTTTGGTGAGGATTTTCGTTGAAGATAACCAGGGCCAGTGCAGGCCCGGGGAACGAGGTTGGTCTTAAAGTATTTTAATTACAGATTAGAGGTGCATAAGAATGTGAATCAAAAAAAGACGGGTGAAACAAACTCCTATTGAACTTTTCCGCAATTTTTGTGCATACTTCCGCATCCGCAAGATGGCGGCCTCCATTGAGCGATTTGGTGCGTCAAAGCTTGGAATTCTCAAAGGATCCAGCAAAATCTGGTTTTTCAACATAATACGTACGCGTTCATTCACAACACCGGCTTCGCCGGCTATAAAGTAGGCTATCCTGTGTAGGGGTACTGGGAATTTTTTTATGCCCCCGCATCTTTCTGCCTTCGGTGGCCGGAGGCATTATGTTTTCGGGCTGTCCATACGTCCGTCCGTACCTACGTCCGTACGGGCTCAACCTCGTTTTTCTCAGCAACCATATGTCCGATTGAGACAAAACTTTCAGGATAGGAGTGACACCCATGCGGAATGGTTTTATAATAATTGTGACGTCATAGATCACGTGGTATGGCAGCCGTCTTGGATTAAAAGCAAATATAAAAAAAATATTTATCGGAAACCGCTGAATGGAAAAATTTGAAACTTTGTACATTGTCATGTACTCTCAATGCGGAACAAAAGCATGATAATGATGACATCATAGGTGAAGTGGTACACCAGCCAAAAATGTTTTAATGGAATTCCTTATCCTAAAAATCTGAAATTGCATGCACATGATCGATAACCCATTTGTATTGAAATGTTAAATTTATGACATCATAGGTCAAATGGTTTTGCAGCCATATTGGATTGAAGGAAAATATTAAATAATTATATCTCTGAAACTGCTCACCCTGTCGATGCAAAATTTTACAAATATCATGAAACAGCACTGTTGCATATAGTTTCAAAATGATGATGTCGTAGGTCACATGGTTTCGCAGCCATCTTGGATAGAAAAACGAACCTTATCCGAATAACCCGAAACTTCACAAATGTGATCCCCCTAACCATACATATGCAGAGTGTACATTTTTAAGGTCATATGGCATGTGGTATGGCAGCCATATTAGCTTGAAAGCCAATATTTTAAAATATCCCTTCTCTGAAACTGCTTCACTGATCGATGTGAAACCTGTCATGTCGGGTATAAATGTGATACTTGAGAACAGCTGAAGGGATTTCAATCAAACTTGTTTATTTTTAGGACAGTGAACGATGGCATCTACCCATTGTGAGACTATGCAGAGGCATATTGGCAACACAGGCGCATTGTTCTCGTTTTAAATTGTTACGAATTCATCACTTCCGTCTTTGTGGTTTTCATCTACTTGAAGCATTTTTAGTTACAGGTACTATTATTGTTACGGTTTCGGTGTGAAATGGAGATAACTGTCTTCAAAGGTAAAAATAGTGTTTCAGAGGAAAAACGAAATGGGTGAAGAAGAAACCGGAAGAAGAAGAAGAATAACCCGAATAAGAAGAAGAATCTCCCGCGATGAAGCTATCTCTGAGGGCCTTTCACTCACTCACCGCAGGCAGGTAGGTGGTCTTTCTGTCTTCTACCGACTCCTCTCCGGCCTTGCACCCCCAGCTCTCTCTGTGCTCTGTCCCGCAAATATTCCTACAGGTCGCACAAGATCTGCCAGCAACCCTCTGATGGTTAAACTGCCGAAATCTCGGCTCTCCGCTCACCTTCACTCTTTCATTCCTCTTTTCTCCCGCCTCTGGAACAAACTCCCTCACTCCCTTCAATCCCACTCCTCCCTCCAGGTCTTTAAAACAGCTGTTCACCACCATCTCTTATCTTCCCCCATCCAAAACCTTGATCTTTTCTACCCCCGCTAATTCACCCCAGATCCACCTTGTTTGAAATTCCAACTTCTTTCCTGGAAGTCCTGGCAGTGTCCATATGTTTTATACCTCTCCCACTGCCCCCTTCCCACGCCCCCCCCCCCCCCCAAAGCCCTCGCCCTCTCTCAGATCTCTCGATGTCTCCATGTCTCTCGGTCCCTGCTCTCAAATGTTGTGTTTGTGTCCTTCCCCCTCTCTCCCCATCTTGTCTACCGCTCCCTATGTTATATGTTTTATGTGTCGGTTTGTCTTTCTGTGTGATTAATGTTCGCTCTTTCACGAGCCTCGATCTTGCATACAAAAAAAAAAAAAAAAAAAAAAAAAAAAAACCCGGAAGAAGAAGAAGAAGAAGTAGAAGAAGAAGAAGAAGAAGAAGAAGAAGAGGCGGGCGATAGGATCGAGAGAGATCGGAGGAGAAAAAGGGCTTATCTGCTTCGTGGTGGCGAGCGGATCTTGTGGACCTTGGTCACGAGCGAATGTTGGTTTCCCCGGGAAAGGGATTCCCATGACAGAGTCTTTATTGCTGTTGCAAATAAACCTGCATGACCGGTTTTGGTTCCAAGAGTGAATCATCGTGGGAGAGCAAACTAACGCCTCCATTATCGGCCGGTCCGCCATTTCACCTCGCACCAGCCCTTCGCCCGGTTCCATGTGTGTGTCGTGGGTTTTCCCGGAGCGACCTCAGCCTTGGAACCGCTGATTGTTTATGTCGGCTTCATTGTCAGGTGAACGGAAGGTGTGAGTTTCCATTCACCTTTTGGGCGAATCATGACCGGACCGACTTCGGCTCGACCTCTCACCAAGCGGCTCTTCTGCAGCTTTGACTGTCGACCGACCTGGGTTCAGGTCTCAGTACAACCTTTTTGCGTGATCACCGGAGCGGGAATCGACTTTGGCCTTGTGTCATGACACCGTGACTTTGGGGAATGTTACAGTTTGCTCACGTTGGAGTACTGTGAGTTATTGATTAAGGAAATATTGATGGTACTGTGGTGCTGTGCACACACAATTCGTTTGCCAAGAAGGTAGGCCACAACGCGTTGTACAAACTGAAACACTTTATTAACAGCTCGCACGTAAGCACTTGGCGGGCTCGACTTTCAAGCACCCATATATGTCCCGAGGCCACGCCTTGCCCCGGGGCGTGGCCAGTCGGCCGAAAGGCGGGGCATGTACCTCAGTTCCACCCTTCGCCTCGTGACGCCTTTGCTCCGGGCGTGGCCCGAGCTGCGATTCCACGCCCGGACACTCGCGCCACCCACTGGTGCGCGGAATTATTGCCCACTGACATTGTGTCCGCCACACGCGCCCCCCCAGAATTCCCACGCACCTGAAGGGTGAGCGTGCGGGGAAGCCGGATGACCCGGTCAAAACGCCCTCTGGCGATGCGTGCAGGGCTGGGGGGGGTAGCAGGACGGCGGGGCTGGAGGGTGCCGGGGGTCTGCCCGCCGGGGGGCGGCCTCGACGCGGAGGCAGAGCTGCTTGCGGGGGGTGGTCCAGATCGAGGTGGGCCGGCTTGAGGCGGTCCACAGAGATACGATCTGCAGTACCGCCGATGTCCACGGTGAAATGCTTGTCCCCGGTCTCCAGCACGCGGAAGGGCCCATCGTACGGGGGCCGCAGCGGCGCCCGGTGGGCGTCGTGCCTGACAAAAACATACTCCGCCGTGCGAAGCTCCGGGGCGACGTGCGAGGACGGGCAACCGTGGTGTGCCGTCGGCACCGGGGCGAACCTCCTGGCGGTCTCCTGAAGGGTGGAGCACTGTTGCGCCGCGGACCAAGGGGCCGTGGAGTCGGGGATAAATTCGCCCGGTACCCGCAGTGGTTGCGCAAAGACCAGCTCCGTCGAGGACGCGCGCAGGTCGTCCTTGGGCGCCGTCCTGAGGCCCAGCAGGACCCAGGGGAGCCTGTCGGCCCAGCTGCCATCGCGGAGGCTGGCCCGGAGCGCGGCCTTCATTGAGCGATGGAAGCGCTCGCACAGGCCGTTGGCCTGGGAGTGGTAAGCCGTGGTGTGGTGCAGCTTGACGCCGAGCCCTTGCGCCACTGCTCCCCAGAGCTCCGAGGTGAACTGGGGGCCGCAGTCGGACAAGATGTCCGAGGGGCCGCCGAACCGAGCAACCCATGTGGCGATGAAGGCTTGCGCGACGTCAGCCACAGCCGTCGCCGCCAATGGCACGGCCTCCGGCCACCGGATGGTGCGGTCCACCATGGTGAGGAGGTGGGTGAAACCCCGCGAGGGGGGCAGAGGTCCCACCAAGTCGACGTGGACGTGGTCGAACCAACGCTCGGGCACCGTAAACGGGGCCAACGGGGCTTGCGTGTGGCGGTGGACTTTCGCGCGCTGGCACGCGAGGCACATCCTGGCCCAGTCGCGGGCGTTCTTCCTGAGGCCATGCAAGAGGAACTTCACCGCGACGAGCTTCTGGGAGGCCTTCGTGCCCGGGTGTGACAGGCCGTGGATGGCGTCAAAAACCGGGCGCTGCCAGCCAGCGGGCACGATGGGGCGAGGCCGGCCGAGGGAGACGTCGCACAAGAGGGCAGTGCCCGCGACGTCGAACGGCACCTCGGTGACGCGGAGGCCCGTGACGGCGGTCCGCAAGGCCTGGACGTCGGGGTTGGCGGTCTGGTCTGCCGCCATCCGGGCATAGTCGATCCCGAGGTGGACCGCGTGTGCGACGGACCAGGAAAAGCAATCCGCCACCGGGTTGTCCTTACCCGCGACGTGACGGATGTCCGTCGTGTACTCGGACACGGCAGAGAGGTGACGTTGCTGCAGGGCCGACCATGGCTCGGCGACCTTGGCCATCGCGAAAACAAGGGGCTTGTAATCGACGAAGGCCGTGAACGGGCAGCCCTCGAGAAGATGGCGGAAGTGTCGGACCGCCAGGTGGAGCCCGAGCAGCTCGCGGTCGAAGGTGCTGTACCGGCGTTCGTGCGGGCGGAGCTCCCGGCTAAAAAACGCCAGCAGCTGCCAAGCACCACTCACCCACTGCTCGTGCACCGCGCCCACCGCGTAGTCCGACGCGTCGGTGGTGAGGGCGATTGGTGCATCGGGCGCCGGGTGCGCCAGCATGGTGGCGTTGGCAAAGGCCAGCTTTGCGCCCGCAAACGCCACGGCCATTTGCTCCATCCAGGCGATGTCACCTTTGCCCGGCTTCCCCCGGAGGGCCTCGTGCAGGGGGCGCAGGAGCTGGGTGACGCGGGGCACGAAGCGGTGATAAAAATTCACCATGCCCAGGAATTCCTGGAGCCCCTTGATCGTGCGGGGGCGTGGGAAACTCCTGACCGCCTCCACCTTGGCCGGTAAAGGGATGGCCCCGTGCCTGGTGATGCGGTGCCCCAAGAAGTCGATTTTCGGTGACGCCGAAACGGCACTTCGCGGGGTTGATTTATCAGGCCATGCTGGCCCAGGCGTTCGAAGAGCGTGCGGAGGTGGAGCAGGTGCTCCTCCCGGGACGCGCTCGCGACTAGGATGTCGTCCAGGTAGACGTAGATAAAGGACAAGTCGCGCAAGACGCTGTCCATGAGCCGCTGGAACGCCTGGGCCGGATTTTTCAACCCAAAGGGCATCCACAAGAACTCAAAGAGGCCGAAAGGTGTGATGACGGCCGTCTTTGGTACATCGTCCGGTTGTACGGGGACCTGGTGGTAGCCCCGGATGAGGTCCACCTTGGAGAAAATGGTCGTTTTCGCCAACCGGGCGGAAGAGTCCTGAATATGCGGGGCCGGGTAGCGGTCGGGGGTGGTGGCGTCGTTGAGCCGGCGGTAGTCACGGCACGGCAGCCATCCGCCGCCGGGCTTGGGCACAATGTGCAGAGGAGAGGCCCATGCACTGTTGGAGCGCCGTACGATGCCCAACCGCTCCAGCGTGGCGAACTCCGCTTTCGCCATGGCGAGCTTCGTGGGGTCGAGTCGGCGCGCCCGGGCGTAGACTGGTGGTCCGACGGTGGGGATATGGTGCTCCACCCCGTGTTTGACGGCCACCGCTGAAAAGGTGGGCCGCGTGAGTGCCGGGAAACTGGCGAGGAGGCGGGTAAACTCGTCCGCTGCCGGAAGCGTACAGACTAACTTCGCCGGGATGGAACCACTCAGCAAGCCGCTTGGTAAGCCGCTCGGTGAGCCGCTCAGCGAACAAGCGAGCGAGCTGAAGGTTTCGGCCTGGACGAGGCGTCGATGCTTAATGTCCACCAACAGCCCATTCGCACAAAGGAAGTCCGCACGGAGCAGGGCCATTGGCATGCTGGCGGTGACGAAAGACCATTCGAAGCGCTGCCCTCTGAAACGCAGCGAGAGGCAACGCTTCCCGAATGTGCGGATGGGTGTTCCGTTGGCAGCGAGCAAGGCGGGGCCCCGGCCCGCGGCTTGCTTGTCGGACACGGAGGCAGGGAGGACGCTTACCTGCGCTCCCGTGTCGCACAGAAAACGACGACCAGATGAGGTGTCTGTGATGAACAGGAGGCTGCCGGAATGGCCGACGCTCATGGCCGCAAGTGAGCGCCAGCCCAGTCGTTTTCCGACCCGTCGAAAGAACACGGCGGGCGGCACGCTCTAGCCTTGCGGCCGAACCTGGCATGATAGTAGCACCAGGTTTGCGGTGGTGGCTGCCACGTCGGCCGTGCCGGCGGTGGTGGTGGTGGCGGCGGCGGTAGTGGGCGGGGCGTAGCAGCGGCCACGAGGGAAGCAGGGGGCGCTGTAGCCTCCGCACCGGGATCCACTACGGCAGCACCATACACCGACCGCGTGTCGCAGGCCGCAAAAAATTTGTCCGCCTCTCCGGCCAGGGCGCGGGGTTCCGTTTAGTTTGAACCGGCCAGTGCGAGCCACACCTGCACAGGTAGCTGGCGGGGGAAAAGCGCTCGGAACAGGAAATCCGGGCGCTGGTCTCCAAGAAGGGGACAACATAAAATCCATCCGAACGGACGGTCGTGTGTCGCCGAGGGCAGGAAGGTCCAGGAGGCGGTCGGCGCGTTCGGCCTCCGTGAGCCCGAACGTGGCGAGGAGAAGACGTTTGAGCGCCGCGTACTTGTGGGCGCCCGGCGGGCGCCGAAGGATGGACACGACGCAGGCGGCAGTGCCGGGCCCGAGGGCGGCGACCACGTGGTAGTACATGGTGTCGTCCGCCGTGATGCCCCGGAGCTGGAATTGAGCTTCGGCCTGCACAAACCAAACGTCGGCTTGCGCTTCCCAGAACTCCGGGGGTTTGACGGCGACAGCGTTGGTAGTCATGGCGCGTTCAGGGGTCAGCTACGGCTGAACCAGTCGGGGTCACCAGTGTGGTGCTGTGCACACACAATTTGTTTGCCAAGAAGGTAGGCCACAACGCGTTGTACAAACTGAAACACTTTATTAACAGCTCGCACGTAAGCGAGTTTGGTCATTTGGTCATGTGCTGAGGAAGGATGAAAGTGACTGGTTGAGAAGAGTGATGGAAATCAATGTAGAAGGAAGTAGAGGACGGGGAAGACCGAGAAAGACTTGGCTAAAGATGGTGGAAGAAGAAATGCGGGCAAGGGGGTTAACAAGGAGAGATGCAGAAAATAGGGCAAAATGGAGAAGATTGTCATGGGGACCGCAAGGCTAACCCCCACTCTAGCAGGGAAAATGGCCTTAAAATGCCTGTTGTTGTTGTGTTGTTGCGCGTAAGCACTGGGCGGGCTCGACTTTCGAGCCCGCATATATGTCCCGAGGCCACGCCTTGCCCCGGGCGTGGCCGGTCGGCCGAAAGGCGGGGCATGTATCTCAGTTCCACCCTGCGCCTCGTGACGCCTTTGCTCCGGGCGTGGCCCGAGCTGCGCTTCCACGCCCGGACACTTCCGCCACCCACTGGTGCGCGGAATTATTGCCCACTGACATTGCGTCCGCCACAGTGACAGTACCATCATAGGAATTGTATGGTTTATGATGTGCAAGTGAGAGTTTCCTTGTACTTGTGTTAAGTGTTACTATTGTGTGAGTTGAATACAATATTTGGTTTTGTATCAATTGCTTGGTTCTACCATTGGTCATTGGGCCACATACATATTATAGCACATCTTTCTGCCGTAACTCCTTTCGAGGCTCGGAGGTACACCGTGGTCGGGGGTTGGGGAGGAGCACGTAACAAAATGTATAAATAATAAGGAACTCGTTATCATAATCACCATCCTAAAATACGGGATAAAGGATCGTCCTGTAGCTCCCGGTCATACGTCCTGTAAGTCTTACTAATACTAGAAGGTATTTATAGAATACTTACCCCAAGAAGTCTAACAGATTTGTCATTGCATAATCTACCTTCACATTGTAGGTAGATGATGCAATTACAAATCTGTTAGACTTAATGGGGTAAGCATTCATTCCAACTCAAGATTCGCACGCGGAACAGCAAGACGATTCTGTTTGCGTCACACGTTCTACTGCTACGGATTACACCGTCAGGGATTACAACAGCGCTTACATTTGTGAACCGCTGTTTTAAGTCCATTTCCCGAAACAGTATATTCACGCGAGCGATCTTTTAGCGCTGTTTGATAAAGCTCTTGTAGATTTGTGCAACAAGACATATTTTGAAGAAAAAAAAATATCCGCTAAACCAGGAAATAATGGTTATTGTAGTTTTACCTGTTGCGTCTATCTGTTTGAGTGTCTGTCAATGATTGTATTTATGGACGCACCGGATATATCAGAAGCGCGAGGACTTAACGGATGAACGCTTGAACGACAGCAAAAGCCTGGGCAAACCTGGACAATGGCTTATGGAGAACAGGTACAGGTACATCTGAATGAACGAACACGGAACAGGTTATCAAATCCCGCACCGACACACTTGGTGTGATTTTGGACATAAAATAACATAAAGTAAATAATTAAAAGCTCGGTTGCACTTTGGGTTTATTTTAAGGAAATCGTAACAATCTCTAAACCGAGGTTATGTTATGGCTCATACAGTGGTCACCATGGTGACGGTCGTTTTCAAGATAATTAATGATAACAGATACAATGTGTTAAATATCTGCTGTTGGTCAGGGCGAGGGGTTACACTTCTTCTTCTTCTTTCGTATGTAGCATCGGACTTCGGACTGCAGTGCTGAGCTGTGCCACTGTTCCATTGGCTGAGCTGTGCCACTGATGCACAGCCAGTGCACCGATGCTCATTTCGTCGACCTCAGAAGGATGAGCAGGCTGAATCAAACCCACCTGGTGTGAATTCAACGGCCGGCCGGGATTCGAACTAGGATCTAAGACCCTAGGTATCCTAAGCCAGCCTCCCTAACCGTTAAGCCAACACTGTAGGAGCTGTGCTCCAACGTAAATCGGAAGAATGGACGCGACAAAAAGCTGGAATTCGTCCGAGTTTCTTTATTGTGTCAAATCAACTCGGGTACTCTGAAAAGCCCGTTTATCGGGCAGCAATATATATACACATTATCCCGGAGCGTTTGCCCGGGAAAGGCGGGACCGGGCGTGCCCGGGCGAACCCTGGAAAGGCGAGTCTGGACGTGCCCGGGCGTTCTGGACGAGGCCTGGCAAGTCGAGAGCGGGCATGCCCGGGCGTCCTGGGCGAGCCCTGGAAAGGCGAGGCTGGGCGTGCCCGGGCGTTCTGGGCGAACCCTGGAAAGGCGAGTCTGGACGTGCCCGGGCGTCCTTGACGAGGCCTGGCAAGTCGAGAGCGGGCATGCCCGGGCGTCCTGGACGAGCCCTGGAAAGGCGAGGCTGGGCGTGCCCGGGCGTCCTGGGCGAGCCCGGCATGGTGATCGCTCCGCGTCCTCGGTAGGTGCAAGGCGATTGTGTATACCCAGCGGTAGCCGCTACAACACCAGGCTTGTGGGATGAGGACCACGGTGCACAAGAACTAGATCATGGATCTGAAGGAGTGAGGAGGTGATAGTGTTGGGCAACACATCTCGAATACAGAAGTGAGGAAGATGAGACAAACGGACAAAGGGAGACGATTCCACAATTGGGAGAATAGGGGTGGGGGGGGGACAAATGTATCCAAGCGGGCAAGCAGTCTGGACTTTGGGATTGTGAGCATATGAGGGTTTCTTGAGGAGTGCCTGCGACATGTCGTGGGTAAAAAAGTATGATAGGTCATACGTCAGGAGGAGCAAAGACAGGTCCATTAAGCTTGTGTAAAATAGAGAGCCCACCAACCTGTTGTTGATGGGAAAATGACAGTCCTAGTTGGGAAATATCCTCCTGATTTGCAATTCCAATGATGCGGAATGCCATATTTTCGACTTCCTCAAGAGGAGCAAGGCGGGAATTAGGAGGACCAGCACAGAGTGGGGGACATACTCCATCCATGGATCAACGCAAAAAGTCTTTTTTGCCGTGATGACTTCGGTGAAGCTCTATAAAGAATTCCCAGATGGCGACTGGTCTTTGATTTAAAAAAATGGTGAAGTTGGTTTTCAAGGGAATAAAACAGATCATTGATATAGATCAAGAATAATGGAGGTCCTAAGACTGCTTTGTGGATGGGGTATGAGGTCAGCTGCAATGATGGACTCCATTACTTTACTAATGATGGGGAGAAAGCTGATAGATCTGCAATTAAGGGGATATTTTATAACCTTTCTTATGGATGAGATGATGTTTGCAACTTTCCCAAAGAAGGAAGTTGCCCATCCAAGAACCTGAGAAGGAGAGAAAGGGCATGATATGACAGCACAATTCCTGGGGATTGGAGCACTTGTGCAACCAAAACCAGCTGGTGTTCTTTATATCCAAACACAGATAGTGTATACCCACACCCTTCTGTGTTCAAAAAGTATCCGACTGTGTTCAAAAAGTATCCGACCTTTATATTTTGTGCGTAAAAAAAAAGAAGCTAGGGAGGCGTTGATTGGTGCACATATGTAGGCGATCCTAATGCGCACGCGTGAATTTTTTCCCACCTGCAGAAGCTGTCATTCGACGGCAGACCGCCGATGAGTGAGGACATGTAAGTGAGTGCCGTCGGATTTTCGTTTTTGACAAAATGACGGAAAAACTTGAACAACGCTACTGCATCAAATTTTGTGTAAAGCTTGGCGATTCCCAAGTGGAAACGATCCGCAAGATTCAACACCGTTCATTCCATTATGAAGGAGGATTTGGGCTTCAGGAGAATCTCAGCGAAGTTCGTACCAAAGCTGCTAACGATTGAGCAGAAGCAACTCCGTTTGGAGATCGCACAGGACATGCTGGAGACTGTGAACAGCGATCCCAGCTTCCTCAACACAGTGATCACTGGCGATGAGTCCTGGGTTTATGGGTACGACCCAGAAACCAAGTTGCAGTCATCACAATGGAAGCATCCAACATCCCCGAGGCCAAAAAAAAAACAAGGCAGGTCCGCAGCAATGTCAAAGTCATGCTGACCGTCTTCTTCGACTCCAGAGAAGACATCATGCGGAATGCGACGGACCAGCTGCGCGCCATCCCAAAAGAGGCGTTCCAGCGCTGCTTCCGACAGTGGCAGAACCGTTGGGAGAAGTGTGTGGCAGCCCAAGGGGACTACATTGAACGAGATTATTATAAAAAAATTTTTATCTGGATACGAGTATCTTTTATGAACAAAGGTCGGATACTTTTTGAACACACTACGTATGACTGGCAGGATACCCGAGAGGTGAGCAAACTTGCATTTGATCTGTCAAGCTTGAGTTTCAATCTTGCTGCAGCTATAAACCGTCACTCTGGTGTTTTGAATGCTGGGTGATGTTTCCATGTGGGTGCCAAATATCGGAAGGAAATTAAGCCAGAGAACCCATCTGCCAGCACTGGTCATTAGTGGACCTTGAACTCGAGCAGGGCCGCATTGAGGTCCTTGTAAGCCCTAGGCACTTCTGTTTCGTAGGCTCTTTGGTGGATGCATTTTTATGGGTGTATCAATTTCTGTGGGTCGATGAGTGAACAAAATTATCTTGAATACCGTGATAAAACGTACCATAAAGCATACATAATCGACCACAAAAATGCCAAATTATTAAAGTGTTACGAAGAGGTATTTCATAGCAGGATAATAACCTATCAAGTGTTCATACTCGTTGAATGAGCGAATGCTCAAGAGAAAGTTGTTGTTGTTGATGATGTTGTTGCCTAGCCTCAACAGATGGGTTATGATGCGAGGAGGGGGTTTGCTAAGTTTGTTGCATAATTATGTGATCATATATTTACCCCTGCCACCGAATGTGGATGTAGGTTATGTTTTCAGCCCTGTATTCCGGCAAGTATGTTGGTTGGTTGGTTTGTCTGTCTGTCTGTTTGTGTGCAGTACTACGTCTCCATCGTTGCACATAGCATCGCCATACTTTACACACATATTTGCCTTGCCTTGGAATAGACTGTGCCCAATTTTTAACTCTCTAGGCCCAAGATCAAGCTCAAGGTCATCCAAAACGTTTGAATTAAACGTCAAATTGAAGCCCCGCCCTTAGGGCGGGTACCGTTGCTAGTAATATATAATGGCGATACAACAATTTTTACCGCTTCGCTTTGAAGAACAGGAATTGAAGGGGGAGGAGCGTGTTAATATGTCTGGTTGAAGGCTTTGGGTGGTGAGGGGGCTTGAAGCCAGATTTTAATCTTGCAGCCGCCATGTTGGTGCTCACCATCACAGCGATGCGAAGCGAATCACGCCTCAGAGCTGTCACATTCACAATCGCTATGTCGTATGTACTCCCGATACGTGTTTCCTTCATTGTAAAAACTACCAAGTCAACAGTTAAAAGGATTTTGAGCCAATAGGTGTTACGGCCTTGGCAAGATCGATGGAGACAGTGATCTGTTAGCTTATACACCGCCCAAGTAGCTATGTGGAATTCTCTCATGTAGGGAGTAAACCCACGTTGTTTGAACTTTGGCAGAGGTCATTATTTACTTTTAATGATGTTTATATACGAATCAAAAATAAGATAATTGGTTTTGGGTCGTCCTTTCTGCATATCTCGTGGGATTGTACGTTGGAGAGACGACCGTGATGGCGGGGAGTGGTTGGCAAATCCAAAAAAAAAAAGTACATTCCGGCAATTCCTCCGTCTCTGACCGATTTTTCATTTGTTTGTTTGTCTGTCTGTGAACAAGATATCTCAAAAGGTTGTTGACAGATTCGGACGAAATTTGGCGGAGAGGCAGCGAATGTGACAAGGACGAAATGATTATATTTTGGTGAAGATGCGGATTCAGATCCGGCTAGTAGAATTTTTTAAGTGATTCGACAAACGACATATAGCAGGATATCTCAAAACATTGTGGACCTATTCGGACGAAACTTGGTGGAGAGGTTGGGTGTGTGACAAGGAAGAATTGATTCAATTTTGGTCAAGAACTGGTTCTGGTTTGTATAATTTTAAAAGTGATTCTTCACTATTGGAAGATAGGGCTAAAACCGACATATAGCATGATATCTCAAAAAGTTATGGACGGATTTGGACGAAACTTGGTGGACTGATTGGGTTAAAAATGTAAATAATTTAAAAAAAAAAAGAGTTTTAAGAATAAGAATAAAAATTAAAAATAAGAGGACAAATCGATTCGATTTTGGTGAAGATCTGAATATGGATTCAGATACAAGATACGAGATTCAGATACGAGAGTAAAAGCCTGGTGTTGGCTTAGCGGTTAGGGTGCTGGCTTGGGATCCGAGGATCCTGAGTTAGAATCCTGGTCGATCGATGAATTAACACCAGGGGGGTTGACTCAGCTTGTCATCCTTCCGAGGTCGGCAAATTGAGTACCAGCTTGCTGGGATGAATGATCCCGGTGTGTACCCCAATTTAGAATAGGTACACCGTATCCCTGCGCATCATAAGAGGCGACGAAGGGTTGGCGTCAGGAAGGGCATCCGGCCATAAAAAACATTGCCTCAAACAGGGAACCATGATTGTCATGGGGCCCGCAAGGCTAACCCCCACTTTAGCGGGGAAAATGGCCTTAAAACAATCATTCATTCATTCATACAAGGATTATTTAATTTTTAGGTGATTCTTCACCATTGAGAGATCGGGTGAAAAGCAATATATAACATGATATAAATTTGGTGGATGAGTTGGTTGGCTGGCAATAACAAGCTGATTAGATTTTGGTTCAGGTCCAAATCCAGATCCAGCTTATCATTGGGATACAAAAGAAAACTTTTAGGCCCGGCGGAGGTATGCTTTCTACCGAGTGCCGTTCTAGTTTTGATTTGGAACCATGAGTGATTAATTAATATGGTGTAAATTCAGGCTGATATAACCTTCTCCAAACTTTTATTTTTTAGGTTTTTTAAGGTTATTTTTTAAGTTTGAAATTTTTAAGCTTAAGTAAAAATTCACTTTTATTCTGTTACAGTTTTTATCACACAAGTATAAAAAATATGGTCAAATTTTTTTCCGTTGGACATTGGATAATATGGCCCGGCCATGAAGGTCCCACTGTATCTTATATGAAGAGTAGGCAAGTTATTGCCGGCATCTTTACCAAATTAATTGTTCACAATTGTATTTTGGCGAAACTGTATTTATCTTTCGGTGTGTGTACCTATAGTATGTCCCTAGGAAGTTTCTCGGTGTTAATTCTTCATAAATTAATCGTTTGTTTGCCGCGCGTGTGTGGCCTTGTAGCCCGAGGCTTCCCCCGTCGAAGTTTGTTCCTTCCTTTGCTGTTTTTGCTTGGTTCTTAGATTTTTCACTTCTCCCCCAAACTTTCCTGAACATCTACTCTCTGTCTAACGTTTTAACCCCCCCCCCCCCAAAAAAACAAAAAAAACAAAACAAACAAAAACAACAACATTTATTTCCCTTTCTTCACGTGTGCTGTTGTCCCATCGTGTGCTTCTGTCCATGTGCACTGTCTCGCCCCGCCCCCATTATCTCCTTGCCTTCCACCTTTTGCCCTGTTCACGTGACTCGTGGTTGTCCATCTAGGCCCTCTCCCCGTTGGTATTTTTGTGAATATAACATTGTTCCTCGCGGTTCTGTTTAAATATGTTTAAACTTTCCCCTGCAGTGTTTTATTCAGTGGTATATTACAACACGCTGTTTTTCTTCCTATTTAAAAGGCTTTTTCCAATTCCCTCTTCAACTCATTCCACTTCAAAAAAATATTCAATCTCTTGCAATTCTTCCTCACTACATGCTCTAAATTCACATTCCTTCCACCCCTCCTCCATCGTTCTTAAACGGATCGCTAACTTGAAAATCACAATAAACCCAATTTGCTATAAATGTTCGTCTTTCATTAATCATCCACTTTCTAAACTCCCCCCTTACCCCTCCCCTCCAAATCTCCCCTTGCCCCTCCCCTCCTAAACTCCCCCCTTGCCCCTCCCCTCCTAAACTCCCCCTTGCCCCTCCCCTCCTAAACTCCCCCCTCGCCCTTCCCATTCAAAACTCCCCCCCAACCCCTCCCCTTCAGATCTCACCCCTCTCTACCATCCCTCTCCAATTCTCCCCCCTCCCCCCTCCTCCTCAAATCTGCCTCCTCCCCACTTCGTCTACCTTCTATCTCATACCTCCACCTCCCCCAACCTCCTACTTTCCTCTGCGCCCCCCACCCCTCAAACAACCCCTCACTGTGCCTCATCCCATCACCATCAAACCTTTCGTCCTCCTCATCCTTCCCTTTCTTGGAACTCGGGTTCGGTGAACACTGGGACTGACACAATCTGTCAATTTCCCGACCCGGATCTCAGTCAACGGAGCATCTTCTCTTTTGGACTTGGTTATGACTAACTTCCCTGAAAATGTCCGCTGCTCTTCTGCTCCAATCGGCTCATCTGATCATGTGCTTGTCAAAGTGGACATCTCTCTGACCATTCTCAGGGAGCCTCCTCAGCGTCGACGAGTCTGGCATTTCACTCAGGCCAACTGGCTCGGTCTTCAATCAGCCATCAATCATCTGGACTGGTCTCCCATCTCTACCACCTCTGACATCAACTCATCCTGGGAATTCTTCCAAAGTAAATTGCTCTCTCTCATGCACAGATTTATCCCATCTCGTCTTCAGTTGTCATACCCCTCCTCCTGTCCATGGTACACGGAATCATGTGGTGAGGCTGTTGGCTAGAAACAACTTGCCTTCGTCTCCTGGAAAGCAAATCCAACGGAAGGAAATCTCATTTCCTTTCACAAAGCCCGAAACAAGTGTGTGTCCACCCTCAGGAGAGCCAGGAAACAATATCTCTCCATTCTCAAGACCGAACTCTCTTATCTGTCTCCCTCTTCCAAATCCTGGTGGCGTCTGGTCAAATCTGTTTCTGGTGTTTGTTCCCCCTCCATCCCCTCCCTTACCTCAAATGGCTACACAGTTGACTCCGCACGTGAAAAAGCCGAATGCCTCAACTCTATGTTTGCCTCAATATCTTGTGTCCCAAACCCATCTCTCTCTGTTCCCACCTTACCCAGTTGAACCCAACTGCTCCTGGACTCTGTGTCCTCCTCTCCTGACAAGGTGGAGAAGTTTTTGTCAAACCTCGACTCTGATTCTGCAACTGGACCTGACGGCATCAGCCCACGGGTCCTAAAATCCTGCTCTGTCGCTCTTTCACTCCCTCTCTCTGTTCTTTTCACCCTCTCTTTTGCTCAAGGTCATCTGCCAGCATCTTGGAAATCAGCAAACATTACCGCTTTACACAAAAAGGTGCAAAAGCAGATCCTTGCAACTACAGACCTATCAGCCTGCTCCCAATTATCAGCAAAGTCATGGAATCAATCATTGCTTCAGATATCAAATCCTTCCTCTTCTCCAATGGCTTGATCTCTGATCATCAATTTGGATTCAGACCAGGTCATTCTACTCTGGACATGTTGCTTCTGCTGCCTCAACAATGGATGGAGGTCCTCAATGCCAAACAGGAAATCAGAGCTGTCTCCCTTGACATATCACATGCATTCGATACGGTCTGGCACCCAGCTCTGCTCACCAAACTCTCCTCCTATGGTATCCATGGAAATCTCCACTCATGGCTGGTGGACTTCCTCTCTAGTCGTAGTCAACGTGTGGCCCTGAATGGGTTTCTCTCATCTCCTCTTCCTGTTCAGGCTGGAGTTCCCCAAGGCAGTGTTCTGGGCCCTGTGCTTTTTCTGGTCTTCATCAATGATCTCTCCGACTCTCTGGAAAAATCCTCTCTATCTTTTTTCTTTATGATTCCACTCTCTGCCGCTCCATTCCTCATCCCTCAGATCGGAAGTCTGCAGCCTCCTCACTCTCTGCAGACCTGGACAAAATCACAGACTGGTCAAACAAGTGGAGCATGTCTTTCAATCCTGACAAATGTCACACTCTTACTATGTCTCTCCGAAAAGACCGACTGGAAAACCCTCCCATCTACTTTCTCAACAATCCTCTCCAAGAAGTTCTGTCGCTCAAGCTTTTGGGTCTCACTATCAGCCATGATCTTTCTTGGGAAAAACCACATTTCCAAGCTGGCCCTCCAAAGCCAGTCGCCGACTGGGCATCCTCTGTCGTGCGAAGTCCTTCCTTGGCACACCTGAGCTCCTCACCACATACAAGGCTTTCATCCACAGCTCAATGGAATACTGGTCCCCCCTCTGGGCCGGTGCTCCTGCCTCACACCTAGCTCGGCTTCACGCTGTTGAAACCAACGCTTTCAGAATCATTGGAAAACTCCGAGGGCCTTTCACTCACTCACCGCAGGCAGGTTGGTGGTCTTTCTGTCTTCTACCGACTCCTCTCCGGCCTTGCTCCCCCAGCTCTCTCTCTGTGCTCTGTCCCCCTAATATTCCTACAGGTCGCACAAGATCTGCCAGCAACCCTCTTAAGGTTAAACTGCCAAAATCTAGGCTCTCTGCTCACCTTCACTCTTTCATTCCCCTTTTCTCCCGCCTCTGGAACAAACTCCCCCACTCCCTTCAATCCCACTCCTTCCTCCAGGTCTTTAAAACAGCTGTTCACCACCATCTCTTATCTTCCTCCATCCAAAACCTTGATCTTTTCCACCCCCGCTAATTCACCCCAGATACACTTTTTTGAAATTCCAACTTCTTTCCTGGAAGTCCTTGCAGTGTTCATATTGTTACGGAAACGGAGTACGTCTCTCCCCTTAGCAAGGGGGGGTTAGCCCCTTGTCTTGTTAAGCTGACCGTCTCCGCTCCTGGTACCTGTAACGCTCCTTTGCGGGGGGGATTGATCAGGGTTATTGGTCCAGGTATTAGCCCGAATACCTTTATCAATCCCTCCGCAGAACAGGGAGACAAGTACCGCTCGAATCCCGGACAAGATGGAGTTTGCCGAGCGGTTTAGCAATCCGAAATCCGAGCCATTAACAAAGAACTAAACCCGATCCTGAGCGTTGGCCAAATCGTGCCACAGGTGTTCAATAGAGAAAAGACAAAGACGATCAGATGAGAATGAAGAAGCCAAAGGTAAGAAAGAACACAGGTTTATTTCTATCTATAAGAGGAAACGAAAGAAGGGCATTTATACAAGAGGAAATAAAAGGACATAGGGCAATTCTTAACTAAACAAGCTTAACTAAATCCCAGACAACACAAAGGACAGACCACGGGCAGACTCACACGAATGGGGAATTGCAGGCAGGAATCACTGGAAGGATGAGAAGGTGGGACCACAGGGCACAGCAAGCGGGTCCGCTCCGGGCGGAAAGCGAGGAGCCGGCAGCTCCACGTATTCGGCTTTTCACCGCACACCGTCAGGGTTGCTCGCAGCAGCACGTCAGAGCTCTGCGCGGCAGGGACTGGTTGAAGCAGCGTCTCTCTGTTGTACCTCACTCCACAGAACTGCCTCGTTCGTGCTCCCTCACTCATCTGCCTCTTTCAGCTGGATCACTCCTCACTCATCTGCCTCTTTCAGCTGGATCACTCCTCACTCATCTGCCTCTTTCAGCTGGATCACTCCTCACTCATCTGCCTCTTTCAGCTGGATCACTCCTCACTCATCTGCCTCTTTCAGCTGGATCACTCCCCACTCATCTGATCAAGCAGTCCCTCTCACCTCCTTTTATGAGGCGAGTCGCGATCAAGCCGCCGGCCTCCAGGACACGCCTATCGGTCAGCCCACCTCGGCTCTGGTTGGCTCGCGAGGACTCACTGGCTCCACCTCCTGCTGAGCGGCTGGCAGAGCCGTGCCTTGGTTCTTGATCTTTAGCCAACCTCGTGTTCAATGGCGGCCGAAGGGGTGAAAACCAGCAAACAAAAAGGGATGCCAATTAAAAGTAAAAGTCTCCGAAGTGAAAGACATGTTGGAGGCTGGCAAAATGGAAAGAATGGGGCCTACGATTATTTGATTAATGCGACGAAGATTCCACTACTGGGAACAGAGCCTTAACTATGACACAGAATAAAGAAATAACTACAGAGAGGTCCTATAGTTTTCTACGTGTGTGCGATGGCCTAACTAGGGTGCGATCTTTGACCTTTACCACATAATGGGGATATTTACAGGGATTATTATTATTTACAAGGATTATTATGTATTTACATGTGAAGGATTCTCAAAACCGCAACAATATGTTTTATACCTCTCCCACCTCCCCCCAAGCCCTCTCCCTCCCACATTTCTCCCGATGTCCCTGCTCTCAAATGTTGTGTTTGTGTCTTTCCCCCTCTCTCCCCATCTTGTCTACCGCTCCCCTTATTTTGTGTTTTATGTGTCGGTTTGACTTTTTGTGTGATTAATGTTAGCTCTTTCACGAGCCTCGATCTTGTGTATATATTGAAAAAAAAAAAAAAATCTAAATTCTTACCACCTTCAGTCGAGCATCAGGTCTGGATAACTAGTTTGGGAATGACTTGGGCTAAAACATTCCCCAGCCGACCATACAAGGTCGGAATAATTGGGGCCTTTAAAGTAGTAATAGCAGTAGTTGTTATTGATTATGAGACCCTTATCGTCTTGTTTTTTGTTTTTTTAATAGAAATCTCCAAAGTCTCTGCTGGATCTACCATGGGATGACATCCTCATCCCTCATGTCCTGTCCCATCTCAGTCTACTGCAACTGCTGCACTTTCAAGCAGTATCCCAGGGGTTCTGTATGCTTGTAAAGAAAGCCCTCTCTGCCTCCACTCACCTGGATTTCAGTGAGGTAAACAAACATTTATTGCACTTTATTTGCCATATCTTGCAAGCTGAGGAAGTTACCTCAAAGTTAAAAGGATGCTGTATGAACTTTACAGAACTCTCATTACCTTTGGTCATACTTTTGGTCAAAAGGAGGGATGAATAAAGAGGTGACCTTCAATCTTAGACTTGTTTAGAAACCATTTGTGAGAGTACTCGTGTAACCTGGAGAGGCAGGAATTGGGGTGACAGTGCAGGAGTAAGACCAGAATCGAGGCAAAAAAAAACCCACAAAAAACTGGAAAACCATTATTCTGCTTGTGGTGAACAGGAAGCATCCTCTAAGACTCATGCCCTGCACGGGAAGAGGTGGGAGAGTGGTGGTGGCTGGCTTGAGATCTCAGGGTCCTGAGTTCAAGCACCTGTCTAGACCGTTTAATCAACACCAGGTGGGTTGACTAAAACTGTCATCCTTCCAAGGTCGGCAAAATGAGTGCCAGCTCGCTGGGAAGAATGAGCCATTCAGGTATCCTGCGTCGGAGTGGCGACCCCTCCAGGATTGTGCCCAATAGCCTAGGAAACTGCTTCGGCAGCTCTGTGCATCATCACGATGCAAAAAGGAGTGTCCAATGGGGGAAAAGGCTCACTGGTTTAATAGCAGAGATGATTCGTTTTGACACAATTCTCCCGAATTGTAGTAACCTTGGCAATGTTTCAAGGTGCGGCAGACAGCCATCAGAGAACGACCTGGAAAACAGCAGAGAAAAGTAGGTGGTCAGAGCAGATGAACACCTTTGGAGTAAACAAGCACCGATTCAATCCGGACCAGTAGCATGAGTGGGAGGGGTCCATAATGGCTATGAATTCCCTCACTTTGGCAGGAGGAAACATCACATGCTCTTGGATGTTTTCAGTGAGGAGGGAATGGGATGGGACCTGGAAGAATGGTATTAGGGACGTTGGCCGAGTTAAGTCAATCAGCCTCAGCATGAGCAGTGTCCATCATGACCCCATCATTCAAGAGTGAAGGGGGCTGGCAGGATGGCCAACAGGTATGCACACTCACCTCTGACCTGTCTAGCCTGGATTGGAATCTCAGCCCAGCTATAAACTGCCATCTTGGTGTTTCGCAAGCAGGGCGACGCAACAATGTGTGTGCTGTCCCTCGGATGGATGTTAAACTGGGCATCCCTTCTGCCAGCATTAATTGGTGGAAATTAAATATCCCACCGTGTTCTTCATGAAGAGTAGGGGAGCCATCACCGGCACCCTAGCCTGCATCAACAGCACAGCTGTGTCCCCAGGAAATGACGCTACCCGCAGCCATGTGCTGCATATGAAAGAAGAAGAGTGAAGGGAATGACGATTCACAGGTTCCAGAGTCATATTTTACCAACTACTGTATCACTAAGTTTTTGTCATTGACCTGCGTGTTCAGACCTCAGGTGGGCCTGTTATTGAGGCTTCATATCTTTACACCAAAAATGTAATTAATCTCTCTTCTCCACTCGACCTTTGGTTCTTTCTGTGTCAATCAGATTAATCATTTTAGTTCCAAGCAGGTGCCAGTGGAGCTGTACATGCTGTTCACCCGAGTCTCAGACATCATCCCATTGGTTGAGTAAGCTGCAGTTGTGTGATCTGATAAAGAGGAAACATAATTACCTTCTCAACTGAAGGTGGACGGAGTTTGTTTTCACCCCTGTCTGTCGGACTGTGAGCATGATATCTCAAAGGGTTATCGACAAATTCAATGAAACTTAGTGGATTGGATGGGTGTGTGACAAGGACAAAAATGTCTCGATTTTGGTGAAGATCTGTATCTGGATCTGAGAATTTAAGTGATTCTTCACCATTGAGAGATTGGGCCAAAAACAATATCAAACGTCAAAAACAAACGTACAATATCAAAATAAAATAGTACGATATCTCAAAAAGTTGTGGACGAGTTATGGAAAAACTTTGTGGGCAGGCAGGTTTGCCAAGGATGAATTTGTTCAACTTTTGTGAATATCCGGATCCAGATACGAGAATTTTTATGCCTCCGCCGACAAAGTCGCCAGAGGCATTATGTTTTCGGGTTGTCAGTCCGTCCGTCCGTCCGGGCTAAACCTCGTTTTTCTCAGCAACCATATGTCCGATTGAGATGAAACTTTCAGGGTGGGAGTGACACCCAGGCAGAATGTTTTTATGATCATTGTGATGTCATAGGTCACGTGGTTTGCCAGCCATCTTGGATAGAAAAACGAACCTTATCTGATTAACACGAAACTTCACAACGTGATCCTCTACCGATACATATGCAGAGTGATGTCATCTACCCATTGTGGGACTATGCGGAGGCATATTGGCGACACAGTCGCATTGTTCTCGTTTAAAAAGTGATGCTTCACCATTGAGCGATAGGGCCAAATATGCTATGTAGCGCGATATCTCAAAATGTTGTGGATGGATTATGACAAAACTTGATGGATGAGTTGGGTAGGTGACAAGAATAAGCCGGTTAGATTTTGGTTCGGATCCAGATCCAGATCCGGCTTATCAATGGGCTACAAAATGTAAACTGTTCCGCCTGGCGGAGGTATGCGCTCCAACGAGTGCTGTTGTAGTTACCTTTTGCTTTGGACAGCCGAGGATGAATCAGGAAATTTTTTTGCCACTGTATCAAAATAAACTTCAATTTTTTTCAAGCTATTTTACAATGTGAAGATATTATTATGTCAGAGAATGATGATTTATGGCATTAGTGTGGCAACACACTCCAGAAATACCAGAGGGAATTCTTTATGAAAAAAGTTCATTATGCAGTGAAACTCAACAGGGATGGTTAGTCCATTTCCATGTAGTTTCCAGCCTGTCACACATTTTCCGAGTTTCCTGATGCCATTAGAGTAGCTGTCATTTTAAAGATCAAATTATTTGACAGTGGAAATAAATTTTAACTCCCTCATACAGCCCCACTTGTCCCAGCCTCGGGGAAACTTCTGGTGACTAAAATCTTACATTTAGGGATTAACGGCTCGATTTGAGAATTTCCAACCTGATATAATTTTCTGTTATAGCACTTTGGTGTGTAACCTCAAAGTATGATATCAGAGTAATTGTTTGTGTCTCGATGTGCGAGCATGAGTGGGGCCTTCATTTGGCTTTACTTTGTAAATTGACATTTATGTACAGAATCCCATAGATAAATGGTATAAATACTATTCTATGTAAATGTGACCGACGGACACTTTATTTTTTAACCAATGCTAAAACTAATGCATGTGGCATTTCAAAAACGTTAATGTATTTTGGCAGGTTGGGACATTAATGGAACCTGCAAAGTTTGAGGAGCTGTTCTCAACTCCATCAGGTGGACTACAGTGTCTGCATCTTTCTGCCTGTGGACTTTGGCTCACTGACCATCTCCTGCTTCCTCTTCTCTTGGGAAGTCCCAGGCTGGATACTATTGACCTCTCGGGTTGCAGAGCCCTGTCGACACGAGTGCTGCAAGTACTGATCACCCATTGTCCAAAATTGCGCTCTCTCAGATTGGCAGATTGTCCCTGGGTTGACATTGCCTCTATGAACGCCATCTTCCTTTCAGCCAAAAACCTGCAGGTGCCACATTGCTGCTATTTTTTAATCAGCTTAATCACTAACATTTCTGTAGTTTGATGGTCATTTATTTAAACAGAAAATACGACTCATGAACTTGTAAGTCATGAAGGTCTACTACTACTGTAAGTCTACACCTGAAACGTCAGTGTATTTCGTTTTTTAAAATCTGTGACAAAGATTACCCCTTTTTGTATTGTTATCGATTATAGTCATTTTCATTAAAAAACGGTGCTGGTGGACTATAATACTGCCATGTCGATAGGTATGCCAACATTTCCCGCCGTGCCGAAGCAATGTGCTTCTCGAATGGCCAAATTAAATTAAAGCACGTTCAAGCAGAAACGCAGCTCTTCCACCCAATAGGATATGGATCCTGTCAGTCTCTTAAAACGGGTTTGTTAACCAATTTATATCCCCTTCCTCCCCAAGGATCTCCCAAACACCAAAGCAAGGTGGGACTTAGGTGACATATATTCTGAAGAAATAACAGGTTTATTGGACACATGAGATATAAAGGTAGACTGGAACAACAAATAAATTAGCTCTTTCTTAGCGATTTCTTAGCGTGATCCTCTACCTGATTAAATTTCTTCGCTCTTTCAAGAGCCTCGATTCAGTATACAAAAAAAAAAAAAAAAAATAGAGAGAGGAATCGATACACTTAATACAGCAATACAAAACCAGGGGCGATGAGCAGACAACCACATCCTCTCACAATGAGGGGTGGGGAGGGGGCACGCAAGGTCTTAAATGATACTGGGGTTGAAGCAGGCTCCATTACAGACAGCAAGGAAGGCATGGGTTAACCCTCATCAGACAACACCACCAACGATAATCTCCCACACTTCAAAACCAGGAGATAGAGACCACGACCGACTGCCCGGACTTCCAAAGTGAGAGCTCGACTCTCGACTCCAACTCATACTGACTTGTACTGCCCCCGGCCACGCCCACAGCACCCAAGCATCCCTCACTCCCAGCCTGGCTCCGCCAATCATGCGGCATGCAGTTGCTGTCGAGGTAACATCATGCAAGCTGGGTGACGTCGTGGCGCTCCTCCAACCATCACAAGCCGTGAAAAGGTTTTTAAAGCCACACACGGGACGTAGACAGCCAAATCCACCCCTCTGCTCACCTTGTCTGGTACCTTGCTTGGTTTACAGAGAGAACGCGTACGAATTACACTTTTCTATCCAACTGATATGTCAACTATGCTGTTTCTCACATGACATCTTCACTCTCTCAAGTCTAACAGGTTAATGATTTTAGAAAATGTTCTAACCTACACGGAGCACCCTAACTTACCATACTAGTTAATTCATACCCCCCTTAAACATCACAATACCTTGTTTCTATGCACCACTCAACCTGGGTTGAAAATGGTGCTGCCCCCCAAATACTGCATTTCCATGCAATTTAACCATCCTGGTTTGGGCTGTCGAGGCAAGTTCGGCCACATTTTAGCCTGACGCTTTCACAAAACATATGGACATGCAATTGGATGAAGGCATATGAATCAGTGGACACATGGGCATACACATTATAGCTCAAACCAAAATGAAAGACGGCATTTTTGTCTTCCTGTGAATGAATGAATGTGAATGTGAATGATCGTTTTAAGGCCATTTTTCCCTGCCAGAGTGGGGGTTAGCCTTGTGGGCCCCATGACAATCATGGTTCCCTGATTGAGGCAATGTTTTTATGGCCGGATGCCCTTCCTGACGCCAGCCCTTGGTCACACTCTTACAATGTGCAGGGATACAGTGTGCCTATTCTGAATCGGGGTACACACCGTGATCATTCATCCCAGCAAGCCGGTACTCAATTTGCCGAACTTGGAAGGATGACAGGCTGAGTCAACCCCCCTGGCGTTAATTCAGTGATCGACCGGGATTCGAACCCAGGATCCTAGGTATCCCAAGCCTGCGCCCTAACCGCGAAGCCAACGCCAGGCCATAACACCTACATCTCTGTCTTCCTGTAATACTAATTATTATTTACCGACCCTGAAAAACACTGAGTAGGCAGAAAAGAAGATAGAGGTTGCAAGAGATTTAAAAAATGAGATGTGAGCTTATCACTCGAAGACAATACACATTCAAGATCTTGCTGACGTGCAGTATTTCTCTCAAGCGTAACTCGCTTAAGCCTCAGACCATGAACTCGACAAGCCACCACAGGTGAGCTCAACATTTGCAAGCCCGTGCATATCCATCCTGTCCTGTAATTGTGTAGGCCTAGCTTCAAGTTCATTTTCACCATCGATATCCTCGCTTTCTCATGTTTATACAAGCCTTTTATTTGGTGAGGAAGCTTCAGGCGGATAAGCTCCTTGTTTGGCTTGCTTTGTTGTAATAATATTGTCACGTGATTCCCCAGGTGAACACCACAGGGGTCACGGATAGCCAAAGCAAGCTTTTAACTCCGAGGCGACTGATCAAATGCGGATTTTACGACATGCGCCGGAGGAAGAATGGGGAGGGGAAGATGAAGGGTCTTACCTGTTGTCCGCTGGCAGTCCCAAAGCCTGCAAAGAAAATAACTCAAACGAAAAACAGGTTTAAAATGTACAAAAATAAACAGGTTTATTAAAACGGAATGCCGATAACAAGAAACGCGATGGTAAACTGAGTTCCTAAACGGGACGTCCCCCACACCAGACTTGAACACAGATGAAGGGAAGAATAAATGAAAATAAATATGTGGGGTTATCGTGCACTTAGCTCAATCGGCTGACCCGGCACCTCGTCAAGACCCGTCTCAGGCCCCCGTTCCTGCGTGAGAATCCGGACGCGGTCCCTGCCTTGGCAGGAGGTAGGCCTCAGTCCACCTCGCTTGTGCGCTGCTAGGCCTCACCGGGCGTCTCGCTCATCCCGGCCTCGTGGTGTTCCAGCGGCAAGCCACCCTCCTCGCCCACGCGCAATCGCTCGCGAGGTCGCGAACGTGAAGATAAGGGAGGAGAATCGTCAGCACACAGCCGTCCACCGCCCACACACCAGTGGTGAGAAACAGGTTTGTTACAAATTATCAAAAGCAAGACACAAGGGATAGGGAGAACAGGAGAAGACACACGTATCACAAATATTCTTTATACACAATGATCCCATGCACCCATGATATCTCAACGACATATGTGTTAACTTAATCATTCATATGACGAAGATACAGAGGGAGGTCACTTGACAATGAAAGAAAGAACCTGATCCCTATGCGATACCTGCATGGTGTCGGCATTGGCTTAGGCAAGGGAGAGCGAGATTGCAAGTCCTTGGCGGGAGAGATTAGTCTGTCGCGGCACGTACAGGCTCTGTAGCCTCTCAACACGCGCTCACGTGTCTGGTGTCCTTGAGTCCCGTATATCTCTGGGTCTGCCGCGTCCACTCGCTGGATTATACGGGACATGTCTCGTCAAACTAATCTGTGCTCTGAGCTGCTGTCTGCTCCCTCAACTAAACATCTCATCTAACTGCTCGATCCCGACGACTCAGAGCTCCTTGATCTCTGTACTGCTTAACACCGACTCTGAATCAACTGCCCATTCTGTCCCTGCCCCTTCATACCTCGTGACTGTGTGCTGATTGGTTTTCCACCCGGCCTATCGGAGCCTCTGGCCACACCCATGGTTGTGAGCAGTTTCAGTGATTTCCAGCAAAGGCTGCAGCCCTTGCCTTGGCGCACGGTCACGAGGCGTACCTTTGCAGTATTCGGGGGAGGGAATTCGCTCGACTTGTGGATGGAATTGAAGGAGGATGGAAAGGATGTGTGGAGATGCTGTTGAGTGCAGAGGGTGGGTGGGATGGCAACATGGAGAGTGACCCAGTTTTGGGACCGGCAGAGAGGATGGCTGAGAGGGAGGTTGAGGAAGCGATGGAGGCAATGGGGGTGGGGGGGCGGGAGGGCCGGCGGGAGTTGTGGGGGATGTGTTGGGGGCGGCAGGAGGTTGGGGTGTGGGGAGAGTGACGGGGATCTGTGGTCTGGTGGTGGGGGAAGGCCGCATTCCAGTGGACTGGGGGCTGAGTACCCTCGTCCCTCTGTGCAGGGGGGGGGGGGGGGTGACCCTCTGGAGTGTGGCTCGTGCCGAGCGATGGAGTATTGGAGCGTGGAGTGAGGGTATTGGAGGGGGTGTTGGAGGGGAGGATGGGGAGGAGGGTGAGGATCGACGAGGTGCAGTTTGGGTTCGTGCCGGGAGGAGGAGCGACGGGCGCGCTTTTCGTTGTGGGGCGGTTGCAGGAGGGGTGCATGGAGGGGAGGAGGGGGTTGTTTCTTGGGTTTGTTGATCTGGAGGGGGCATTCGATCGGGTTCCACGCAGAGTGTTGACATGGGCGTTGAGGAGATTGGGAGTGGAGGAGTGGTTGATCAGAGTGGTGGTGGCGGTGTACAGGGGAGCGCGCGCGGCTGTGGGGACAGGGGACGGGAACAGTGGTGAGGGTGGGTGTGCATCGGGGGTCGGTACTGGGTCCACTGCTGTTTGTGGCTGTGGTGGGGGTGCTGGCTCAGAGCGTGGAGGGGGGTTTGTCGTGGGAGTTGTTGTGTGCAGATGATCTGGTGTTGATTGCGGGGGGTGTGGATGGACTGGAGGAGAGGATGGGCGCGTGGAGGGAGTGTATGGAGACGGAGGGTCTGAAGGTGAATATCGGAGAGACGGGGGTGATGGCAAGTGGTGGAGCATGTGGTGGGGTGGAGGGAGCTGGGAGGTGGCCCTGTGCTGTTTGTGGGAGGGGTGTCGGAGTGGGCTCCATTGAGTGAGCACACACCGGTGTGCGGTGTGCGCTGAGTGGGTTCATCAAGGATGTGGTGGTCTGGGAGGGTCATTGGCCAGTGTGGCAGCTACATTCAGGTGTGGGGTTTGCACGGAGGGGGCTGCGGATGGAGGGGATGTTGGGTTGGATCTTGGAGACGGCGTGGGGCTGGAGGGTGTGAGGGCATTTTGCTGCCTCGGAGACATGCTGAATGGAGAGGGTGGATCAGACTCGGCAACGGTTGCTCGAGTGAGATGTGCATGGAAGAAGTTTCGGGAATTGAGTGGCGTGCTGATGATGAGGGGAGTGTCGTTGAAGCTGAAGGGAAAGGTGTATGCTGCATGTGTGAGAAGTGTTATGATTTATGGGAGCGAGACATGGGTAATGAACGTAGAGCAGCAACGAAGGTTGGAAAGGGTGGAAATGCGAATGGTTCGACTGATGTGCGGAGTATCGTTGAGAGAGAGGAAGACAAATGATGATTTGCGAAAGATGATGGGAATAGAGCCTGTGATTGATGCTGTGAAGAGGAACAGGTTGAGATGGTTTGGTCATGTGTTGAGGAAGGATGAAAGTGACTGGTTGAGAAGAGTGATGGAAATGAATGTAGAAGGAAGTAGAAGACGGGGAAGACCGAGAAAGACTTGGCTAAAGATGGTGGAAGAAGAAATGCGGGCAAGGGGGTTAACAAGGAGAGATGCAGAAAATAGGGCAAAATGGAGAAGATTGTCATGGGGACCTGGGCAAGGCTAACCCCCGCTCTAGCAGGGAAAATGGCCTTTTAAAATGCATGTTGTTGTAGTTGTTGTTGTGGAGCCAGTTAAATGATGGAGTTTGCTTTAAGAAATCGGAGACAGATTACGTGGGGAACGATTTTGAGAATTAATGAGGGGGAACAGTGGGGAAGCTTGTAGACACATTAAGGTGTGGGAAGGGTCACGATTATCAGCCCCTAAAAAAACTTCGACACAAGCTCTCCCGTTTTCACACAAGCCATGCACTTAAGCTAAACATGTATTAGTGGCATAACTAGTCTACACCCTTTACCCACCAACACCATTACCATAACAGTATGATGATAGGTCACAAGGAACTTAACAAATCGATTGTATGAGAGGGCGAGGGCATGGGTGCGGCCGAAACATCTTTGATAGTTCATGGAATTATTTTTCCAACCAGAAGACAAATTCCTGTTTTTTACTGTATTAACTAAGTTGGTGCACATAAGCCTCCGGCCACCAGCTTTTATGGAAAATACTGCTAGAATATACAATCTGTACTAGAAATGCTCTTAGTTTTAGCAAACCGAAATGTGCTCGCCATCCTCATCTAGATTCTGGGTTTACTCAATGTTAAACCATATTATTCGTTGATTGGAGTGCATTCATTGACACGATATTGCAGGAGAAAGAACAAATCAACAAAGTAGGTGGGATTGGAATCTTGTGCCCTCATACTATGCTGGCATGGTAATACCGATCATGTCTCCGCCGCAGGTATTTGATGTGGCAGACTGTCAAGATGTTTCAGACCACTGGTTAGCTGTAATTTTGCCCCACGCCCAATCTCTCATCTCTCTTCGCCTTGCCTCCAACTACTGCATCACCACGCTGGGGCTAGAGTTGCTGGCAAAATACTGCGGTGCATTGGAACACCTTGACGTGGCTGGTTGCTTTCGTATCACAGAACATGGCATAAGGTACTTTCTGCTTACCACATCTCCAGCTTCAATCACAAATGGAATACTAGGTGTAACTTTTTTGTATGCAGTGTGAGCTGAAGTGCAACTACAAAGTCTTGCTGTGTACGTGGTTTTTGGAAAGACAAAAGCGATTTGTAGTGTATACAATAAAAATAGGATGTGTTTATTTTGACGTGATAATCCATTAGGGGCCATTCTCATGTTGTCGCTCTAATAATTTTTACAAGGAAATACCAGGAACGTGAACGCAGAAGGCCATTTGGCCTGTCATGCCTATGCTACATTAACACGTGTTAAGACAATCACCCATCTATGTACATATCCTAGCTATCAATCAATATGACAATCTATCTACATATCCTACCTACTTACCTGTACTCCTATATCCGCAATGCTTCTGGGTACCTATCCAAATTCCAGTTTAAACCTATATCCTATTCCTGCTGCCACTACCTTTCCAGGAAGACCCTTCAATACGTGAATTACTCTTCAAGTGAAGGGCCCATGCCTTGTTACCATTCTCACTCTCTTCCTCTTTACTCTAACTGTGTGGCCACTTGTCCTATCACTGTCTATTCTGCTGAACCAATGTCTGTATTTATTTTGTCAATGGCCTTCAACAACTTAAACATTTCCATCAAATATCGTAATTACCTTTCAAGTGCACAAATCCTCTCTCATTCAGCTTTTTCTCAAAGCTTAGTCTACCTAGCCCAGGAATACATCGTCGCTCTCCACTGTACCCTCTCTATAGCAGCTGTATCCGTCCTCAGATGTAGTGACTGAAGCGGTACATAATATTCTCGGTGAGGTCTGTACAATGTTAACAATACCTCTTTCGATTTGTAATTCATCCCCCTGCAAATACAACTTAAAAACCTATTCACTTTACCTGTAGCTACCCCTCATATCCTGCAACGGATGGAGACTCTCATCCTATTTCCTTCCATCAAGCAGCATGGGGAAATCACAATAGCTCTTGGCCACACAACACTCTCTCCCCCCATTCCCACTGCCACCACTTGACCTCATATAAGAGATCTTTAATCCATAATTCCTACCACAACAAAATAAAATGGAGAAATAAGCTGCTGATACACTTGTGAAAATGATTAATCTCAGAACAGGCAAGAAGCATCCCACTGGTAGAGGTGGTAATTTTCATCAGGGTCGCCCAGATGGCAGAACACTGGTACGGTTCTCCAGAGGACCTGGGTTCGAATCCTGGTCTGGCCATGTAATTTTCCCACATATGTCAATTCATTAATGTTATTACAAAACAATATTAATACTACTAATATTCCTCTCCCCAAGGGTTGCTTCCCCTTTGAACAAATGCCATGTTAACATGTACAAATAGCTTATCATGGTGTTTTTTGTGGGGACAACGGCCCCTACCAGAAGAATTTTTTTTTATAAACCACAAACACGTATAGTTAGTTATCTTTATAGGCAGTCACTAATGCTGTTTAACACTAAACTGAAAGAAATTTGGAGGAATTCCAACATCCGTGAGGCAATCTATGCTTATCGCGTCGATGAATGCACCTGGGCAAAGATCTACTGTCATCTATATACCCCACAAGGGTTAATAACATGACCATTCCTGCCACTTTTGTGGCATTTCTCAATGGCCGCTTCTAATACCAAAAGTTATAACAACACTGTGATAATATAATATTAATGTTATTACAAAACAATATGCCCCCCCCCCTACCCCAAGGGTTTTTGTGACTTGCGATATTGCCTCCCCCAACCCTCCGACACCCTCACCGAAGTAAATTTTCCCCTAATCCCACTCCCCTAACTGTTCCACGCCAATTTCATAAAATGTACAATTTTTCTTTAACTCGTATTTGGCAAGTTTCGTTTTGAGTACAAAGCGGACACGGATGGGCTTTGCATTTTGAGACGTTTTCTAGTTTACTTATTTATTGCATCCATTTTGAAATTCTGATTAACAAGTAATTTATGAAAGTACCACTTGGTCTCAAGGAAGTTATCTTAACAAGTATCAATCTGTATATTTTGCCCATAAACGTTTGGCACGTGTCACACGGTGCTCCGATTCATGATTTTGCATGATGCGCTCATCCCCCTTCCCTTGATACATGTTGCATTATGTTTATTCTTGTACGATTCATGCCGTTCATGTTTTTATATCCCATGAAGCATATTCACTGTCACTTGCAACAAAATTGTACTAAGCATTCCTTGATTGGCACATTCGTTTTTGTCAAGGATTGTGAAGGAATACTGCCCGGCTCTGAAATTTCTCTGCGTGGACGGCTGCCCGGGTATCAGTGAAGCAGAACTTCACCGTTTGCAGACTGATGGAGTCGAAATATGCAGAAATACATCTCCGCACGATCTCCTGTTCATCAGGGACTTCAGTCAACCAATGTTAAACTTGCAGATTTGATATGCTTGTTGCATTATAAACTGTGCCTGGTATGAAAGTATTGTTAATCTTGTGACATTTAAAAAAACAATTGATTCAAGCTGTTAATGCCATTTTAATAGCATTATCAAATAAATAAATAATTAATTGACATATGTGGGAAAATTACGTGCCCAGACCAGGAATCGAACCCAGGTCCTCTGGTGAACTGTACCAGTGCGATTGTCAATTAATTAGTTATAATCCTGTTGATTTATTTAATTGCAATAAATAAATATATATTCTTTTAAACCTTTAGAGGAACATTTTTGCTGTGGATTTTTATCCATTTTCAATTGTTATCGGACTACATTATCTTATTTGGTGTCTGTTTATGGCCCATGCATTCTGGCGTTAACGATCCAATCTCGATCAAACTTGCAATGGGATCTATGGATCATAAGACAGAGGTTGTATCTACTTGGTTTGCCCATACCTCGAGTCACTCGATACGAGGAATTGCGTCAACTTGCGATTTGACGCCATTTTGTATCCATCGAGCATGGCACGGCTCTGTAAGTCAATAAGAATCTGTCCAACTTGGTTTGTAAAAGCTCTCTGGTATCTCCGATTTTGATCATTTTTAGCTGCGACGAGCAGCTCTATGAGAGGACCGCGTTGTTGTTCTTGGGTGCCTTTTTTAATCGCGCATGCGCATACACCCGGACGTGCGTTGGTATGAGGTAAGAACATCGCGGACTAAAATCGCGATTTGTTTGAAGAAACCAGAATAAATTTAGCAACATAGACAACATGAATGTTTTCATATCAATCTCGTTTCACAGAACTTGACATAAATTAGGTGTAATTATTGAATAGCGCATGCGCATACACTCGGACGTGCGTTGGTATGAGGTAAGAACATCGCGGACTAAAATCGCGATTTGTTTGAAGAAACCAGAATAAATTTAGCAACAAAGACAACATGAATGTTTTCATATCAATCTCGTTTCACAGAACTTGACACAAATTAGGTGTAATTATTGAATAGCGCATGCGCATACACTCGGACTTCCCCTACTGACCAAGCCCGTTTCAAATTATCCCTCTGCCACCCAGAATTAACATTAATAAATAACATTCATGAATTAACATTAACAGAAATAACATTCACGTCCATACATTATATGTAATCAGTTGATGAAGCATGCTGCGTCGCAAAACAAAGGACAAGACCAGAACTGAAAGACAAAAAGATGCTAGTGCATCCGTATAATTTAATGACTGGTCGAATTTGGTAGCGCACATTGCAACGGATATCCTCATGATTCTACACGTCGCAGCTGGTGACCACACTGTGGTCATTTTTCTCTTGTTTTTCTTTAAATGACCTATTTTACTTTCTGCCAAACCATTTGTAGCAGGGGGCCTTGGGGGGCAGTCAGGGTATGTTCAATGGCATTTGCTGTGAGAAACTCCTGGAATTTGGCACTGGTAAATTGGCTGCTCTTGTCAGTCACGAGGTGCTCCGGCAGACCAAAAACACTGAAAAGATGCCAAAGGCTTTCAGTAATTTTGTGGCAGTAGTGTTCATCATCATCACCATAGGAATTATTGTTTCCAGGTACTTTGAATAAGCGTCCACCAGAACAAAAAACATTTACCCCTTGAAAGGGCCCGCAACATCGAAGTGAAGTCTTTTCCAGAGACCGGCAGGCCAAGACCACGATGCTGGAACCTTCGTATTCTCCTGGCAAATGACACACAATTTCACAGAACTTTTGACGTCTTTGTCGAAATTTGGCAACCACAGGTATCTCTTGGCCATTTGTTTCATTTTTACCATGCCTGAATGTTCAGCGTGTAAATCGGTTAGTAGAAAGTGCCGAAGGGATGTGGGAATAACAACCACACGAGAATCCCACAATACAGTATCGTCTTCCACAGAAAGTTTGAGTCTTGTAGTGATAAGGACGAATCATGTCCTCTGGATTCTCCTTCCACCCATGTTTTGTGAAATGAAGTACCTTGCTGAGAACTGGATCCTTGTTTGTTTCCGCCACGGCGACAACAGCTTTCCCGATCTCATCATTTTTCATCAAAAGTACTTTAACAGTCACTTATTCTTAATCAATAACCAGACCAGTAAGTCTGGTAATAATCAATAACCAGGAAGTTTGAATCGCTTGACTAGTTTGGTTTTTATTCACTGAGAATGATGCAACTTATTTGGGAGAATGCAGATACACATTGTTGTTTTCTGCAAAATCTTTGTAAAGTTTAATCAACTGGTTGACATATGTGGGAAAATTACGCACCCAGACCAGGAATCGAACCGAGGTCCTCTGGAAAATTCTGGAAAGCCAGAACCAGTGCTCTGCCGTCTGAGCTATCTGGGTGACCCTGACTGAGCATGCAATTTTCCCAAACATATGATTGCCACTCTCTTTCCATGAATGCTTCCAGGGCACTCGCTGCCAACCATTAAGAGGGTTGCAGACAGATCTTGTGCGACCTTCAGGAATATTTGGGGGACAGAGCACAGAGAGAGCTGGGGGTGCAAGGCCGGAGAGGAGTCGGTAGAATACAGAAAGACCACCAACCTGCCTGCGGTGAGTGAGTGAAAGGCTCTCGGAGTTAGCTTCATCGCAGGAGATTCCAATGATTCTGAAAGCTTTGGTTTCAACAGCATGAAGACGAGCTAGGTGTGAGGCAGGAGCACCAGCCCAGAGGGGAGGGCAGTATTCCATTGAGCTGCGGATGAAAGCCTTGTATGTGGTGAGGAGCTCAGGTGTGCCAAGGAAGGACTTCTCACGACGGGGGATTCCCAGTCGGCGATTGGCTTTGGAGGCCAGCTTTGACCTCAAGTATACTTGGTGGTTGAATCCAGTGACCAGATATGCAAGTCCTCTTCAAATTTCAATCAATCGGATGAAAATTGAGGATTTTAGAAATTTAGCAAAGTTGGTGACCTTTGGCCTATGTTGACCTTTTGAACTATTGACCCTAAAACAATAGGCTTCTTGCTTTTGACCAACTCTACCATTTGGTGAAGTTTCGTGAAGATCGGTTGAAAATTGTGACCTGTCGGCCGGTGACAAACAGACAAACAGAACCACAAACGCAACCGACCAATATACTTGAAAAATCTTCGATTTTGCAAGTAACAACAAAAACAATGATAATATTGCAAAGCATTTATTTTACAAAGCTCAAGGCAGGGGGTTCTTCCCCACAAAAGGGATCAGATAGGACAGCGGAATGTGAATTATTTTATTAATCGTAAATTATGCTATCTTGGAATAGACGGCGCTTGTGTTTCTGAATGAAAATGTCACACACATCATGTGGGGATAGGGTGAAGTCATGGTGCATGTTCATGAGGGCCAGAGATGCCATCCGACTTTCTCCCATGGAATATCTCAGGTAGGTCTTCAGACGACGCAGGCAAGAAAATGAGCGTTCGGCCTCACAGGAGCCTACAGGGAGGGTGCATCCAATATGGAGTAGGACTTTGATGGATGGAAATTCGTCTCCATCTACTGCGCAGAAACAATCCATGAATGTGCTTGGAAGCGTGTGTTGGGCTTCCTTCTCCAAAACATCTGCCAGTCTCTAAGCTCATTTATCAGTCCTGTGGGATGTTCCATGTCGTTTTTCCAACGCAATAGCTTCTGATGTAGGGCTGGAATGTCGCAGGTATCGGAGATTATTGCAGATGGCATCAGCAGCAACAGATCACTACCTTCCCGATTTTCAGCACAGAATCGGGTGTCCATTTCCTGGCTGAGGTGGTCGAGAAATGGGATGTACATGTTTCTGAGGTAGAAGAGTAAGGGAGTCATGGCGGCAATGTTTGGACGATGGATTTGTCGTTTTACAACTCTCGGCATTGTGACATCACCTCCGACAGATTCTATCATGGCCTCAGCGTGATCGAACCAAAGAGAGAATTCAGTTTCAGCATTTGACCGTAGTTGAGTGAGCGTGTCCTTATTGTCGTCAATCATAGAGTATGCCTCCAGCACATCCATATAGAGTATGCGTCCAGCACATCCATATAGAGTATACCTCCAGCACATCCATATAGAGTATGCGTCCAGCACATCCATATAGAGTATGCCTCCAGCACATCCATATAGAGTATGCCTCCAGCTCCAGCACATCCATATAGAGTATGCCTCCAGCACATCCATATAGAGTATGCGTCCAGTACATCCATATAGAGTATGCGTCCAGCACATCCATATAGAGTATACCTCCAGCACATCCATATAGAGTATGCGTCCAGCACATCCATATAGAGTATGCCTCCAACACATCCATATAGAGTATGCCTCCAACA
Organism: Myxine glutinosa; assembly: GCF_964187855.1. Lineage (NCBI taxonomy): Eukaryota > Metazoa > Chordata > Myxini > Myxiniformes > Myxinidae > Myxine > Myxine glutinosa. The sequence continues at coordinate 63,380,233 of NC_136268.1, read as the reverse complement.
CATCCATATAGAGTATGCGTCCAGCACATCCATATAGAGTATGCCTCCAACACATCCATATAGAGTATACCTCCAGCACATCCATATAGAGTATGCGTCCAGCACATCCATATAGAGTATGCCTCCAGCACATCCATATAGAGTATACCTCCAGCACATCCATATAGAGTATGCGTCCAGCACATCCATATAGAGTATGCGTCCAGCACATCCATATCGAGTATGCCTCCAGCACATCCATATCGAGTATGCCTCCAGCACATCCATATAGAGTATGCGTCCAGCACATCCATATAGAGTATGCGTCCAGCACATCCATATAGAGTATACCTCCAGCACATCCATATCGAGTATGCGTCCAGCACATCCATATAGAGTATGCGTCCAGCACATCCATATAGAGTATGCGTCCAGCACATCCATATCGAGTATGCCTCCAGCACATCCATATAGAGTATACCTCCAGCACATCCATATAGAGTATGCGTCCAGCACATCCATATAGAGTATGCCTCCAGCACATCCATATCGAGTATGCCTCCAGCACATCCATATAGAGTATGCCTCCAGCACATCCATATAGAGTATGCCTCCAGCACATCCATATAGAGTATGCGTCCAGCACATCCATATAGAGTATGCCTCCAGCTCCAGCACATCCATGCTAGAGTCCCTGTATAAAGAGAGTTGCGCCATGCGCTGACCCGAGATTTCTGGTCACGTGATTTCGTGGCGCCATTTTGTGTCTAACTTCACCGTGCGTGAACGTCAGCTTGGTACGGGAATGTTGTTTATTGCCAAACAAAATGACTGGTTGTTCTGCTTTTGGTTGTTCAAACCAATCTGGGAAATATAAGATGTATAGATTTCCAAGTGATAAAGTCAGAAATATGGAAAAGAAATATGTCAGAATAATAATAAAAATAATAAAGTCAGAAATATATATATATAAAAATATATAAATATATATAAATATATATAAATATAAATATAAATATATAAAAATAAATATATATTATATAAAATAATATATTATAAAATATATTATATTTTTATTATATATATTATATATATTATTATAATATATATAATATATATATATTATATATATTATTATATATATATTATTATATATATAATAATATATATATTATTATTATATAATATATATATATATATATAATATATAATATAATAATATATATATAATATTAATATATATATATATAATATAATATATAATTATATAATAATATATAATATATATATACATATATATATATAATATATATTATTATATATATTATTATATATATATAATATATATTATTATATATATATATAATATATATAAATATTATATATATTATATATATTATATATATTATTATATATATTATATATATATATATATATATATATATTATATATATATTATATATATTAAAATAATAATATATTATATAAAAAATATATAAAATATTATATAATTTTATAAAATATATAAAAAATATAAATATATAAAAAAAATATATAAATATATAAATATAAAAATATATATAAATAATAAAATAAAAATTATAAATAATAAAAAAATAACAAAATAATAATAAGTCAGAAATATGGCAATACCACGTACAGAATTTGTTTTAAGTGTGTTAGACTATATGTCGGCTGGAAGTCCTACACCGGAATTGCTCTCGGCACCCTTTAAAAAATATTGGATATGCCCACACTCCTTTCTAAAAGTTATTAAAATTCAGAGAACGACAGCATGGTTTGTCTTACTTATAATGTTAGCTCTTATATGCAGTGTTGGCTTGTAATATGCATTGCCATACCACTTTTAATATCACCACACAGCTCTTTTTCACGGCAACAGCTGAGTTTTTGACAAAACAAATATCACCTGTATGTAATAATAAGACTAAATATGTGTAGTAAATTTTTTTTTAGCAGGTTTAGAATATATCACCCCATATCGCGAATGTACATGTATATCTAATCCAACACACTTAGACACAAAATGGCGTCCAAATTTGAGTTGACACAACTCTCTATATACAGGGACTCTAATCCATGCCATTGCGTTGAAGGGGGAGGGGAGGGGGGAGGTGCGCACTCCGTGGACTCCCCCCTAGATCCGCCACTGGATCACTTACTAACGTGACGTCATCACAAGGCTCCTCTATAGAGCGACGTTTTGTTTTTCCTTTATCGGATCGCTCTCCATTCGATAGCACCGGAACAAGCTCGTGTGAGACTGAGACTGGTCAATTCCCATGTGTACCGGAAGTTGAGTTTATCTGAAAACTGAAAGCCGTCTACGCTGGTGTAAGTGTGTAACTATAACATCATCCTTGGAGTGAACAATATCAATCAATATACATATTATAATTCACACCTGGCATGGAAATAAAATATCGTTTTGTATTATTAAATATATAGGTGAAGGCGAGACTACCGGAAGTAAGCTGTAACATCTGCCCTTTTGCGATTTGTTTTCAACGTATCCAATCACGTGACTGTTGTCGCGAAGGGTGCACTAACCGGAAGTTACGTATTCCGCGGGCGCCCATACGCCTTAACCTAATATGATTTATTCTTAAACGACATACATATTTATTATTTGTATCAATCGAATGAAGGTGATTGAAGATACAATAGGGAAAAGGGAAATATTTAAATTAACTTTAACATCGAATGACGAAAGGGATATACTGTACAGTATACAGAAACAACAACAACACACTGTACCACCAAGCTCTGAATTACCGCTGGGTCAGGGCGAAGGAGAGTGAATGCAAAGAGGAAGAACGATAATTTTGAAGTAACAGTGGCGGCGTGACGCTTGTAGAAGGTTTGTGTTTTTATTTTTGACATTTTGTTATTTTGTAACAAATTGTTGTATTTGCTATTATGTATTTGAATGGGTCCTGTTTGTTTTCCGTATCGATTGCATTACACAACAGTAATTGATCAAAGCACGCGGCTTGTTAGTTGTTTTAAAATGTAGTTACTGGTGAGTTATCCCGGATACGGCACGAGATTTGTTAAAAGATTAACGAAACAAATTTACATCGTGTCTTGTACTGATGCAAAGGTTTAAATTTTCGAAAAGTATTCTGAATGTCGCTGTCGCGTACACCGAGGTACGCGAGACCAATAGGAAGCGACGAATCGCGAGCTTGACGAACATCAACTGATGTGCATTGATGGACGAGGTGCATACGTATTATATCGACGGACGTGCATTGATGGATGAGGAGCATACGTATATCGATGGACGAGGTGCATACGTATTATAATTATATCGACGTATGTGCATTGATGGACGATGTGCATACGTATTATATCGACGGACGTGCATTGACGGACGAAGTGCATAGTATTATATCGACGGACGTGCATTGACGGACAAAGTGCATAGTATTATATCGACGGACGTGCATTGACGGACGAGGTGCATACGTATTATATCGACGGACGTGCATTGACGAACGAGGTGCATACGTATTATATCGATGGACGTGCATTGATGAACGAGGTGCAGACGTATTATATCGACGGACGTGCATTGATGGACGAGGTGCATACTTATTATATCGACGGACGTGCATTGACGCACGAGGTGCATACGCATTATAATCGACGGATGTACATTGACGGATGAGGTGCATACATAATATAAGTCTCCCTCTCTCTGTCTGGCAGTCAAACAAAAGAGAATATCATTCCAAACAGGAAATGTAGTTTTTGGAACGACACAAAGTAATAGGCATGAATAACTAACGTGTTCGATAAGGTGGTGTAAAAGACACTGCATCAATGGCGGTAACATTTTGATGTAATCGTGTGTACGTGTGCATGTGCACATGTGCCGTAACTCTTACCGTTTGAGCTTTTGTCATCAAATATTCAACAAAGCTTTATTATGAGAATATAGAGAAAAATTTTGGAAATGCGGTCAAAAGGTCAGCATCACACATCATCAATTTTCATGCAATTGACCCAAACCTTTTAGAATTTGCATATTGGGTCACCTAATTAGTTCACCAATCAAAAGCTTGAAGCCGATATTTTTATTTTTTAGATCAAAAGGTCAAAGTTGCATAAAATAATCAATTTTCATCTGATTGACTTGAAATTTAAGCAGGGTGTGCATATTGGGTCACCGAGGCCTATTGCTTTTGAGGTCAAAGTCACCTAAAATCGTCAATTTCGCTGAAAAAGAAGTCTGAATACAAATCGGACACTTGCAGACTACACAAATCGGAATATTTGCAGACTACAAAATGCAACGCCCGTCACCGACGTGACGGGCGTTGCATTTTCAGATGCTTTCTTCTTTTATTTCAATTGAGTTTAGCAGTACTTTGGCAAAATTGTACGCCCTCTCGACCAATCAGATTTTCCACTCGAGGGGGAACTTCGAGATTCCTCTTGCAATAAAGACCCATGTCCTTTTTCTCAAGACTGAGGTAAGTTGTTCTTTTAACTGTGTAGTCCGCAATGTATGAACTGAACTCGACTTCCGTTGCAGATTCGTTATGGAAGCCTTCTCACTCCTCCTGTACACAAATTGTGAAATTGGTTGTCATTTGTTATTCACATTGCACTAGCAAGTTGTCCATGTCCGCGCGGGATTTAAAACGGGGTAGGGATGGAGATGGCAAAAATGCAAATGCCGTCTTCTGTCATCAGATCGAGCCGGCAAGCTGCGAGCAACAATTCACATTTATTGCCACATCTGATGCAATTCAAATGCTCTAATGGCAGCTAGGTGCTCCATTAAAAACGGTTTCTTCGTTATATGAAGTATTTTGATGCCGAGGGCCCATAATAAAAATGTTCTCGGTGTCAAAGCCAGTGACCAATTGCAAATTAATAGTGGGATGCATTCACCAAAAAAAATCAAAATCAAAATTCCAGGAAACGTTGATGTCCTTTTGCACCATCTCTGTTTGCAGGAAGTTGTAATAACAGAGCATCCATTGGTGAAGCTCCGTGGCTATGAATGTTAATATGGAGGACGAAGAGGAGAAAAGACAGCTTGCGGTTATTCCACGTTCAATGTACATACGTATTATGCGGAACAACATGGCACATCTACCTTCCTTGGACCAGTGAGCATGAATTATAATTTCCTATTTGTTCCTCATCGTTGCTGCTTTTGAATGTCTGTTTTGTTTGCACAATTATGTGATGATAAAAAATAAGGAGACTGAACCTCTTTTAGTGGCTGACCATGGAAACTGCCATGTGGGTTAGTTTGACAATCCTTCTGGAATGACAGAATGAGACTTTGCTTCGCCAGGATTGAAGGACATGTTCCATTTCGGTATATCGGTATATAAGCAATTCCAGATTAGAGAGCGACACAGCTGCAGTCTGTCGAACAGTGGGTTGGTGTACTGTACGACACAAATGGGACTCGTCTCCAAAAACTAAGAGGGTTTTCGAAGGCATCAGATAAGTCATTTATATAGATTAGGAACAAACCTAGGCTGAACACTACCTTGGAGAACTCCAGCTCGAGGTGGCTGTGGGACATGCAGGTGGCTGTGGGACACACGATGCTGTGGGACATGCAGGTGGCTGTGGGACACACGATGCTGTGGGAGATGCACTGGGGGGTGGCTGCGGGACATGGTATTATTTTGACAATTACGTTCTCTAATAAGAGGTCTTTGCATGGGTTTGTGGATGCATCCCTCCCTCCACCCCCTTAAGAAAAGGGGTCATATATTTTGGTGGAAGTACAATTTCCTTGCTGCTTATAATTGTGTAATGTTGTTTATGATGAGTAATGTGACATAGCATTTTCTCTTTCAGGAATGTGTTTGGTTATGCACATCTAATATCAGGGGCTCTGGCTGGAAGCATAGGCCTTTGGTCCAACAGCATGTTCCGTACCGCTCTCAATGTGACTCCGCTTCCCATTATCTCCAACTTATCATGCATTATCATCCCCTTTTTCACGACTTCAATCTTCTATTTGGGAATCATCACGGAACCCTTGATTGCAGGTACTGGTCGAGGTTTTTCCTGGGCGGTGACATTTTTCTGCCACTTATCCAAAATGGATGGTATAAATGAGGAGCGTCTTTTGCTAATGGAACCAATATTTGCAGACTACAAGTGAACCATTTGTTTTTATTTTGTATCATGAACTAATTTTATATCGGTAAGGTACATTTTATGATTGTGGTCATTTATAGGAGATCTCAAATGCTCGATCTGCACGGGAATGAGAGGAGCAATCACCGGGTCATTGATTGGTGGGGCATATCCTGTGATGCTGGCAGCAGTCACTACTAGCATGCTTGCCCACAGGTGAGTTACCATTGTGAATTAAATTTTGAAAGACAGTAAAGCAGTAACAGTAAATATTTTCACAGGATCTTCAGCAGTCATTAGTGAAGCTTGTGGAGGATAATTCCAACTGTTTGCATTAGCAATACAAATAAACCCAAATGTTTGTTTATCCTGAACTATATGGCTCGAGGGTACTACCAACGAGTATTCCAGAACTTCAGATTAAAGCAAAAAAATTCCAGGACTGTAGGCTAGACTCGTTGGTAATGTGACATATTTGCTTTTTTGCAAATTTGGAATTTTTTTTGCTTTGATCTGAAGTTCTGGAAAAGTGGGTCAGAATTCGACAAAATGACATTTTTATGTTTGTAATATTTGCGTCTGTTTTTTTGTTTTCTATCATTACATAATGGTCAAAGTGCATGGGTATGGCATGTAAAAACTAGAGCAATGCGACTGTCGCCAATATGCCTCCGCATAGTCCCACAACGAGTAGATGCCCTCGTTTACTGTCCTAACATGTTTGATTTGAAATACTTCAGCTGTTTTCAAGTATCACATTTTCACCAGCCATGACATGTTTCACATTGATCGGTGAAGCAGTTTCAGAGAAGGGATTTTTTTGAAATATCGGCTTTCAAGCTAATATGGCTGCCATACCACGTGACATATGACCTTAAAAAATGTACACTCTGCATATGTATGGGTAGTAGATCACGTTTGTGAAGTTTCGTGTTGAACAGTTATGGTTCGTTTTTCTATCCAAGATGGCTGCCAAACCATGTGACCTACGACAATCATTTTCAAACTATATGCAACAATGGTGTTAATGATATTTGTAAAATTTCACATCGATAGGGTAAGCAGTTTCAGAAATTGTTTAATATTTTCCTTCAATCCAATATGGCTGCCACACCATGTGACCAATGATGTTTTCGTGATTATCTTTTAATCGCCATGCCTAATCAATGACACACAAAGTTTCGAGTCAATCGATTTGGTGGGTTGGGAGATGTTTTTTAAAGGTTTTAGGTTTAATCCAATATGGCTGCCAAACCATGTGACCAATGATGTCATAAATTTAATATTTCAATATAAATGTGTCAAAGATCATGTGCATGCAATTTGATTTTTAGGATCAGGAATTCAATTAAAACAGTTTTGGCTGGTATACCACTTCACCTATGATGTCATTATCATACTTTTGTTCCCCATTGGGAGTACTTGACAATGTGCCAAATTTAAAAATTTTCCATTCAGCGGTTTCTGATAAAGAATTATTTAATTATTTGTGTTTAATCCAAGATGGCTGCCATACAACGTGACCTATGACGTCACAATTATCATTAAAAACATTCTGCATGGGTGTCAGTCCTACCCTGAAAGTTTCGTCTCAATTGGACATGTGGTTGCTGAGGAAAACTAGGTTTAGCCCACACGGACAGACGAACAACCCGAAAACATAATGCCTCCGTGTTATCAATGACGTTCCACCTTTGCGAAGGGAAGCATAAAAAAACAAGAAAATAGATAGATATGCCTATCAATGAGAATGAGTCAATGGATATGCCTCCACCCATATGTCAACCTACTGTTATGTTTGATCTCGATTAAAGATCACATGAGAGAAGTAGAAGAGACAACACAAGATACTTGTAGAGTTATCGTCTATAAAAATACAGTTAAAGGACATATAACCTTTGCATTACAGTCTGTACTTGTCAAGTTTGGTTGGAATCCCTTCAGTGGTTAAGAAATTATTGTGGTAACAAAATGGTAAAGAGCACATGAGCATGTCCATCATAAAAAGTAGAAAACAGAGCACGACTAAAATCCATTGAAAAGCCTCCACCTACGATTGTCGTCAAAGAGAAAAGTTAAAGCGCGTTAACTCCGCGTTTAGCGTTAAAGCGTTTAGCGTTAAAGCGTTTAGCGTTAAAGCGTTAAAGTAGCTCCGCGTTAAAGTAGCTCCGCTACATCTCCGCTACAGTAGCTCCGCTCCGCTCCGCTACAGTAGCAAGTAGCTCCGCTACAGCTCCGCTACCGCTACGTTAAAGTAGCTCCGCGTTAAAGTTTAACTCCGCGTTAAAGAGAGAAAGATGTAGATATAGATGAAAGAGACAACACAAGATACTTATATAATTCATGTTATGGTCAGCAAACATATTTTCAAAAGCACATGAAATTTGATCTTTTGAACCCAAAATGCAATCAGTTGATCTTTGCATCACATCCTATTCTTGTACCAAATTTTGTTGAAATTCCTTCAGCAGTTCATAAGTTATCGTGCTTTTACCTGGTATTTATTCCACCTGTACCGCCAAGATGTGGTTGCCTGCCAAGATGTTAACAAGGAAATTAGTTGCCCGACAAAAATTTGGTTGCCATGGGACGTTGGGCAGGCAATTTTACAGGCACAGTCTCCACGTCAACGCTGTGCTCTGTGGAATGATCAATTTCTTTATTTTCGGTTTTTATTTGTGATAACCATGGCTCCGAAGAGGAAAAATGGGTCTGGTAGTGAACAAAGTGCAAAAACGGCGAGGAAAGTGATGTCTGATGCAGATATCAACGCTTCATCATCATTATGCGAGAGTTAAGTTTAATGCCCTTTAAAATTTTCATATTTATTTGTGCGTGTCCTTTTTGTATACGAGTGTCATTTGTTACTCAAAATAGTGCCCAAAAAGAAACGAGCTTGGGGAGCAATGTTTTCTTTTACTCTGCACGAAAGCATCACTACCGTAAACCGCTCCAGTACATGACGCGTGTCTCTATAGGCGAGAGGACTGAGGATGGAACCTAACCACTTTTTCCCATTGGCCCCTGGTTTCATTTTACGCAAGTTTTCCAGGAACCTAGCCCCTGCGTAAATCAAGTGTTTACTGTATATGGAAACCAACAACATACATTTGTAACGCTTGACAAACTCCAACGCGTGGGGGTTAAACAGGAAAGGGTTAATGGTAATGAGCCGACATTCTCTGTAGACTTGGTTTCTCTTACTGATGCCTAATTACAAAACAACACAACAACATGCATTTTAAGGCCATTTTCCCTGCTAGAGCGGGGGTTAGCCTTGCGGGCCCCATGACAATCTTCTCCATTTTGCCCTATTTTCTGCATCTCCCCTTGTTAACCCCCTTGCCCGCATTTCTTTTTCCACCACCTTCAGCCAAGTCTTTCTCGGTCTTCCCCGTCCTCTACTTCCTTCAACATTCATTTCCATCACTCTTCTCAACCAGTCACTTTCATCCTTCCTCGACACATGACCAAACCATCTCAACCTGTTCCTCTTCACAGCATCAATCACAGGCTCTATTCCCATCATCTTTCGCAATTCATCATATATCGTCCTCTCTCTGTCAACGACACTCCGCACATCCACCAAACTATTCGCATTTCCACCCTTTGTTGCTGCTCTACGTTCATTACCCATCTCGCTCCCATAAATCATGACACTTCTCACACATGCAGCATACACCTTTCCCTTCAGCTTCGACGACACTCCCTTCCTCGTCAGCACGTCACTCAGTTCCCGAAACTTCTTCCAAGCACATCTCACTCCAGCAACCGTTGCTGAATCTGATCCGCCTTCTCCATTCAGCATGTCTCCTAGGTAGCAAAATGTTTTCACACCTTCCAGCTTCATGCCGTCTCCAAGATCTAACTTAACATTTCCTCCATCTGCAGCTCCCCCTGTGCACACACTTGAATGTAGCTGCCACACTCGTTAATGACCCTCTCAAACCACTACATTTTTGATGAACCCACTCAGCGCACATTGTACATTGAATGGAGTTCACTCCGACACCCTTCCTGCACACAGCACATGGCCATTTCCCAGTTCTTTCCACCTCACCACATGCTTTACCACTTGCCATCACCTTCGTCTTTCCGATATTCACCTTCAGACTTCACCTTCAGAAGTCCTTGGTGTCCTTGTGTTTTATACTTCTCCCACCCCCCCCCCCCCCTACCCCCTTCCCACGCCTCCTCCCCCCAAGCCCTCTCCCTCCCACACATCTCCCTGCTCTCAAATATTGTGTTTGTGTGCTTCCCCTTCTCTCCCCATCTTGTCTTCCGCTCCCTCTTTTTATATATTTTGTTTGTCTGGTTGATTTGTTTGTGAAGTAAATGTTAGCTCTTTCACGAGCCTCGATTCAGTATACAAAAAAAGAAAAAAAAAGAAGACCTTTTCCTCCATACATTCCTTCCACTCGTTCATCTTCTCCTTCAGTCCATCCATACTTTCTGCAATCAACACCAGATCATCTGCATACAACAACTCCCACGGTAAACCCTCCTTTACGTTCCGAGCCAGCACCTCCATCACAGCTACAAATAGTAGTGGACTTCGTACCGAACCCTGATGCACTCCCACCTTCACCTCCAACTCACCACTGTTCCCGTCCTTCATCCTTACAGCTGTGCGCGCTCTTTCATACATTGCCATCACTACTCTGATCAACCATTCCTCCACTTCTAACTTCCTCAATGCCCATGTCACTACTTCACGTCGAACCCTGTCAAATGCTTTCGGCAGATCAATAAACCCATGAAACAACTTCTTCCTCTTCTCCATGTACTTCTCCTGCAACTGCCTTGCAATAAAAAGCGTGTCTGTCGTTCCTCTTCCTGGCATAAATCCAAACTGCATTTCGTCGATCTTCACTTTCTTCCTTATCCTCCTCTCCAACACCCTTTCCAATACCTTCATTCCATGCTCCAATAACTTTATCGCTCAGTACAAGCCACACTCCAGAGGGTCACCTTTCCCCTTGAATAGAGGGACGAGGGTACTCAGTTCCCAATCCACTGGAATGCGGCCTTCTTTCACCACCAGATTACAGATCTCTGTCATTCTCTTCACACCCCAACTTCCCGCTGCCTTCAACATATCTCCCACAACTCCTGTCGGCCCTCCTGCTTTTCTACTCTTCATTGCTTTTATCGCTTCCTCAACTTCCTACTTGGTTATCTTCTCTGCCGGTCCTAAAACTGGGTCACTCATGTTGCCATCCCATTCATTCTCTGCATTCAACAGCATTTCCATATATCTTTTCCATCTTCCTTTAATTCCATCTGGGTCCACAACGATTTGTCCCACTTCATCCTTCAAGCAACTCACCTCTTTCGCTATCTGAAATCCCTAATTGAGACAGACAAATCAAGACCAGGTTGAAAAGAAGTTATTGGAAGCACGAAGGAAAGTAGTGGCACAAGAGCATGATGGTGCACTGGAAGCAGGTTTCCACGTTTGCCAAAACTAGAAAGGAAAAGTGTGTGAAGATGAGGTCAGGCAATGAGGTGGTGTTTCCTGTTTGTTCTTGGTAGTAAAATGAGTGAATCAAGTGCTTGCATCTATAGCTATCACTGCTTTTCAACCTGGTTTTGTTTTCTGACTGATTGACAGAACGAAAGCAACAAAGGCTGGAAAGGGTGGAAATGTGAATGGTTCGGTGGATGTGTGGAGTATCGTTGAGAGAGAGGAAGACAAATGATGAATTGCGAAAGATGATGGGAATAGAGCCTGTGATGGATGCTGTGAAGAGAAACAGGTTGAGATGGTTTGGTCATGTGTTGAGGAAGGATGAAAGTGACTGGTTGAGAAGAGTGATGGAAATGAATGTAGAAGGAAGTGGAGGACGGGGAACACCGAGAAAGACTTGGCTAAAGATGGTCGAAGAAGAAATGCGGGCAAGGGAGTTAACAAGGGGAGATGTAGAAAATAGGTCAAAATGGAGAACATTGTCATGGGGACCGCAAGGCTAACCCCCGCTCTTGCAGGGAAAATGGCCTTAAAATGCCTGTTGTTGTTGTTGTTGTTGTTGTTGTATTGACAATTTTAAAATGTCGTTGAGCAAGTAAGGCGTACAGTGGTATAGCGAAGGAAAATAAAAATAATGAGTAAAAGGAGGAGTAATTGGCAGTTTTTGACTTCATCAAAAATTTTATTATCAAACCTTACAATTATAAGAAATCCTATTTTGGCATTAAATGCTCAATTGTTGATCGGAATATTTAGTTTTATTACTAAAACCAAAAGAATGCACACATCTCCAAGCTGTCTAGCCTGAGTTTGCATCTCAGGCCAGCTATAAACTGCCATTCCGTTGTTTCACAGGTCCAGTGATTCAATGTGTGTACCGTCTCTCGGATGGACATTAAATGGGCATCCCGTCTGCTGGTATTAGTTGGACGTTAAAGATCCCACGGTATCTTTCACAGAGTGGGCAAGCTATCGCCGGCATCATGGCCAATTATAAATTCCTGTCCTAACCTCGGTTGGGCCTGGCCAGCCGGTTCGTGAAAGACTTGGGCCGAGCTTCTCCCAGCCAACCCCACAATAACGTGGGAATAATGATGACTGTTAAAGAAGAAAATTACATAAGCCAAAAAAGGCCAATTGGTTGTCCACTCGATTTATATATTGGGCTGTCATCTTGTTTGTGATTAAATAGTTTTGTCTACATACTCTGCAGAGGATAAATTAAAGGCTTAAACGAAACCTTTGATTGCTGTTATTAAACAACACTCCATGGAAACAATGTTGATTAATCCTCTCCCGTGCAGGTATCAAAGTGCACCGGTTCCAAGCCCACGGAATGCATTGCCATTTTGGTTGAAGGTAACAAACTCTTATTTGAGATGTTTGGGGGAAGAGGAGGAGGTGCGAGAGGCTTAAAACACTAACCATCTGCCATGTATTGGTTGCAGATATCACGGCCGGTGGTAGGAAGGCTGTGGCCTTTGTTGAGCCTGCAAGTTTTGTACAACTTCACCAGCAGCTCATGGCAGCATTCCATCTATCTCAAGCTGCACGAGCTGGGCAGCAGTTGATGGGATACAATTTTCCATACCAACCGACTTGATCTTCATTTTGAGATGACAACTGTCATTGTGAAAGCCAGGCCACAGATAATAATGGAAAGTACTGCACAATGTGCACTGATTTGTATTACACAAAAGGTATGTCAACTCGGATCTCTTTACAATAAAAGTGTTGTTTTAAGGCCGACTGAAAAATGTGTGGTAAGGTATGCAATTTAAGTAGGCCAAAAAAAAATGACAGGCCTCAAGTCATTATAAATAAACAATTACAAGACATCAGGAAAATAATTTCTTTGGTGTACGGTATAGCCCTAGCTCCGTGAAGTGGCAGCCATGAGATGTTCCATCTTATTCACAAAGTTGCGTCCTTCCATGGCACTCCAGTGTACCTCACGGAATGTGCTGCTCAGTTGCAGCCATTTTGCTTCTTGCATAACATCACTACGGGGTGGTTCTTTGACCTGGCTCCGAGGAAATTGTACCACGACATGTGTGCCGCTCTCTGGTCCAATTCGTACTGATATTTGGGAACAAAAGAAAAAGGCATAGATGGAGATGGACATCCGAGCAAGGCAGGCGTTGGTTGCATTTTGTATACTTGATGTTGCTTCATTAGAAAAAGTAAAAATAATAAATAATAAATTCTCGCCTGGTGCAATAACTCACCGGAGATGGTGTGCTCACCACTCGGTGAGGTGATGCTGATGGAGGCTGCATTACCAGTAGTCTCAACAGGGCCAAGGCAGACGTGGTTACTGAAACTCAGTACGAGCCAGCCCATCACTTTTGCAAGTTGCTGCACAGCATGAGTCTGATGTTGGCACATCTACACCGACCAATGCAAGATCAATGGCTATCCGTTCCACATATAACGTCTCAACCCAATAGAAATACCCATGTTGGTTTGCTTTCAAAGTTGTGTTTTGCTTTCAAGTCAATCAGCAGTCTCGAGCAATTCCTTTTTTTTGAAGGTACCTATATTTAAAATTCTCGTGGTTCAAGTCATTGCGATGACAAAAATTGATCATGGACAGATGGACAACCCAAAAGTAATGCCTCTGGCGGTGGAGGCATAAAAAAATTTTTGCCATCAAATGTCATCGCATGCTTGGAGATAGGCCTCAATCTAAACTTGACAACAGGCCTCTTTTTTTTTTTGTATACTGAATCGAGGCTCGTGAAAGAGCGAACATTAATCACACAGAAAGACAAACCGACACATAAAACATATAACATCGGGAGCGGTAGACAAGATGGGGAGAGAGGGGGAAGGACACAAACACAACATTTGAGAGCAGGGACCGAGAGACATGGAGACATCGAGAGATCTGAGAGAGGGCGAGGGCTTTGGGGGGGGGCATGGGAAGGGGGCGGTGGGAGAGGTATAAAACATATGGACACTGCCAGGACTTCCAGGAAAGAAGTTGGAATTTCAAACAAGGTGGATCTGGGGTGAATTAGCGGGGGTAGAAAAGATCAAGGTTTTGGATGGGGGAAGATAAGAGATGGTGGTGAACAGCTGTTTTAAAGACCTGGAGGGAGGAGTGGGATTGAAGGGAGTGAGGGAGTTTGTTCCAGAGGCGGGAGAAATTCTCGTGGTTCAAGTGACTCGTGGTTCGTGGTTCATTTCACAAACAAACAAACAAAACAAACCAGACAAACAAAATATACAAAAATAGGGAGCGGAAGACAAGATGGGGAGAGAAGGGGAAGCACACAACCACAACATTTGAGAGCAGGGAGAAGTGTGGGAGGGAGAGGGCTTGGGGGCAGGAGGCGTGGGAGGGGGAGGGGGGGAGGAATAAAACACAAGGGGACCGAAAAAAAATTTGTATACTGAATCGAGGCTCGTATGGCATATGGGCAACACATTTACCATGAGGGTGAGCATTTCTCAGACCGATTGCTTCAGCAATGTTATTGATGGATGATGCCTTATTTTACTACAATACAAGATGGAGAAACAGTGATGGAGTAGGGAAGGATGTACTTTTCCAAATCAACTTTGAGAATTGTTCATTACAGGCAGGTGGCTGCCGTTTTTCAGTTTTGATGCTGCTCGGCACAGCAAAGTTTAACAGGGGACATATTTTGCAAGAAAAGAAATCCCAAGGAGGGAGAGGAGTTGGGGGGGGGGGGGGGGGGTTGTAGCTTTTAGTCATAAATGCTCCATAAAAAAAGATATCTACAATGGCATGCCAAGAATCACAAAATAATGTGAACTCCAATGCCACAATCAGCTGAATAACCAGCATTAGTCAGGTTCACCATGTTAACAAATATAATTTCGTTCAAAATTTTGGTAGATTAGCAAAACTATACATTTCAGGAATACTCAGAGCATGAGGAATCCAAAAATTAATGTTTGCATTTGCATAGACACCTTTGCGAAAATGACACTCAGGACAGTGATGAAGTCAGGTTCACTATGTTAACAAATATAATTTCGTTCAAAATTTTGGGATTAGCAAACCTGTACATTTTTGGAATCATCAGAGCATGGAGAATCCGAAAATCAATGTTGGCATTTGCACAGACACCTGCATGGCCGCCATTTTGGATTTTCAAAATGGCCACCATAAAATACATATTTTGCGCTATCTCGGCTTCTAGTCAACCTAGAAACTTAATTAAATATGCTAATCCTATGTTTTCTGGGTTAAGGAATCCAATAAAGGTCTCAAAATAGTGCTCAGGATTATAGAAAAGCAACAAACAAAGGTAATTGAAAACCATTGTCTTTATATTTGTGATATAACTGTATTACATAATACATGATATTGCAAGTCCTTTGAAGTTATAGGTATGGGTTTATAAAGCAAGAAAGCAGCCTTGTTAGTATCAGATTGAACTATAAGTCCGAGACACAGGATCTACTAGGTCTGCACCGTTCAGGAATATGCTTTTACAGATCTTCACTGTCCTGAGGGTCATTTTCGCAAAGGTGTCTATGCAAATGCAAACATTAATTTTTGGATTCCTCATGCTCTGAGTATTCCAGAAATGTATAGTTTTGCTAATCTACCAAAATTTTGAACGAAAAAACAGTGAACCTGACTACATCGTAAAGTGTACATCATGTACTGAAGTTGTCATAAATTATTTCCAAACTGGTGTTTCATACACAAACCTGAGACATCAAGAAGTCGATTATCTCCTGTTCCTGGTGAGAGAAGGTAAGCACTCGACCATCACGGTGCACCAGGCGCACTTGATCGACACCAACATTAAGTTGAAGCTGGATTGTCCTGAAATGGAATCGCAGTCGAGCAAAATATAAAAAAAAAAGTTTCTGCAACTATTTTGAATACATCAATGGCAGTATTGATCAACAAACCTCATCTCACAATTGCAGAACATCTCCTGTTGCTCAATCAAGTCACGCTTTATTTTGTTTTTTTTTTAAACACAAGCCAAACATTCATCAATGAAATAATCTTTTGAGATCACTTCCATTGATTGGTTTGTGGAAAGCCCTGTTGCAATTCGTTACAATTCATATTCAGCCGTTGTGCCTGAAGGCAGGTTCAGTGCTGCAGAAGCAGTTTCTTGGCTAAGATTATACTGGGTGGTTTGCCATTGCCTTCCCAGTAGCAATTAGGGCAGGAATTTGGAATTTGTTCATGATGCCTGTGACAGCTTGCCTACTCTTCACGAGTCTAACGCCCACCAATTAAGGCTGGCAGATGAGATACCCAGTTTAACGTTGGCACACACACTGATGAATCGCCCAGTTTGTGAAACACTGGGATGACCGTTTATATCTGGGTCGGGATTCAAACCCAGGCTAGACAGCTTAGATGTGAGCGTCTGTACCTCCATGCCATCCTGTAAGCCAATTCATTATAACAATGACAAAAATTCCCATTAATGAATGTAGCCAAGGAGAATTTCATTGTGACCGCCAGTGAAGCATAATTGCAACCCATTGAGAGGATGATCGGAGAAGGATCTTGGAAGTAAAGAAGAAGAGTGTGCCAGATAGTTCACAGCAGCGCAAAGGAGAACGAAAGCACAACATACAATTCCATACAGTTGTTTACAACTTGAGACAACAAAGAGCCACCTTGTAAAGCAAACATGTTCAACCTTTCACATCTATGTACCCTATATTTTCAACACAAATGGCAACTCGAAAGCATCTGAAAATGCAAACCTCATCCACGTCCGCTTTCTATTCCGACTTCTTCCGTATGCTAACATGACGCAAACAGGTACAACTAGAACGGTGCTCTTCAACGTCATGATGTCGACCAATATGCCTCCACCCACATTATTACATCATTACTGTATACTTGTACCAAGTTTGATTTAGATCCCTTCAGCTGTTTTCAAATATCACATTTTTACCTGACATCACCTCTGATGCCATAAGGCATAATCTAATCAGTTAATCTTTGCATCATAATATATACTTATACCAAGTTTGGTCAAAATCCCATCACTGGCTCACAAGCTAGCTCAATAACAGAATTTTTTTTACCGAACGAGACTTCTGGCCTTTGACTCCTTGACCCCACAATCTAATCTGTTTATCCTTGCATCATTATGCAAGCCATACTTGTACCAAGTTTGACTTGGTTCCCTTCAGCCATTCTTAAGTTATCGTGGTAAGGAAAACCTATTGTTACGTTTGTGGGGGTAGGGATACTTTAGTCCAGGTAGATTTGCATAGATTAGTGTGCTCCGATTGTCGTGAAGAAGAAGAACCACCCCATGTAATAAATAGGGATCTGGTAGGTCGTGTTTTTGGATTAAATGTTACGTGTGGCCACACGAAGGGTGGCTCTTGTGCTAACTAGCTCAGAGATTATGGGTAAACAAGCGTTACGCCTAGGTCCCCCGTCGGGGAAGTGATGAGTTGACAAAGTGGGACACGCAGAAAACATGCTATGATATATTTCGCTCACAAGGGTCAGACATACATGGAGGCGGCCATCTTGGATTTTGACGTGGCGACCAAATTTTCAATAGCGTTCTTCCTTATGCCTAGATACACCCACACACCAGAAGGTACTTCGCTTATTTTTCAAGATATTTCGCTCACAAGGTTCAGACATATATATGGTGGCGGCCGTCCTGGATTTTGACGTGGCGACCCACTTTACAATAGCGGTCTTCCTTATGCCGAGATACACCCACACACCAAATTAGAAGTTGGTACTTCGCTTATCTTTCAAGATATTCTTCTCAAGATTCAGACATACATGGCGGCGGCCATCTTGGATTTTGACGTGGCGACCCAATAGATACACCCACACACCAGATTAGACGTTGGTACTTCGCTTATTGTTCGAGATATTTCGCTCACAAGTTTCAGACATATATATGGTGGTGGCCATCTTGGATTTTGACGTGGCGCCCCAATTTTCAATAGCGTTCGTCTTTATGCCGAGATACACCCACACACCAGATTAGAAGTTGGTACTTTGCTTATTTTTCAAGATATGCAGGTTACAAGGTTTAGACATACATGGCATCAGACATACATGGCGGCGGCCATCTTGGATTTTGACATGGTGACCCAATTTTAAACAGCGTTCTTCCTTATGCCCAGATACACCCACACACCAGATTAGAAGTTGGTACTTCGCTTATTTTTCAAGATATTTCGCTCACAAGGTTCAGGCATATATATGGTGGCGGCCATCTTGGATTTTGACGTGGCGACCCAATTTTCAATGGCGTTCTTCCTTATGCCGAGATACACCCACACACCAAATTAGAAGTTGGTACTTTGCTTATTTTTCAAGATATTCATCTCAAGTTTCAGACATACATGGCGGTGGCCATCTTGGCTTTTGACGTGGCGACCTGATTTTAAACAGCGTTCTTCCTTGTGCCTAGGTACACCCACACACCAGATTAGAAGTTGGTACTTCGCTTATTTTTCAAGATATGCAGGTTACAAGGTTCAGACATACATGGCATCAGACATACATGGCGGCGGCCATCTTGGATTTTGACGTGGGTTGCACCCACACACCAAATTCGAATGCGGTCCTTCGCTTACACACGCACGGACGGACACACGGACGGAGGGGAAAGCCATAGTCCCCCTTTCGCTCCGCTGAGCGACGGGGGACAATTATCCCTTGTATGTCATTACCTCTTTATTCCTTTTGACAATACACCAAACGTAGAGCTAGAATTGCGCATTTAACTTCACTAATGAATAATAAAACCACCGGAAGACAGGATATTGAGCGCTGCCGCTAATGACTGACTTTGGAAGCGCACAGGACGGGCGGGCCGAGGGCCATGCCCTAGAGAGCCGTGATTGGTCAGGGTTATTGATTGACGGGGAGGACTGGTAGGAAGCAACTCGCTGATTGGCGAAGCGCGACCGATGACATGAGAGGCTAAACGATAAAGGAACGCGCTGGCGACATTGGCTCTCTCTCTGCTTCTGGTCTTGATCGCGTGCAGTCGGTATTTATCTCTCTCAATTCTGGATGAGATCGTGGACAGTCGTGTGTCGACGTTCCTTCTTGCTCTTGCTTCTTCTCGGGCTGGAGACGACAGCGCACATTCGCAATTCTCTTTTGTGTTCCCTTCTCGTTCTGGAGGTTAAAGCGAACAGTTGTGCTTGCTCGCTGCACAGAGAGGCTTCATCAAAAACGCCCGCGTTTGGAAACTTTGCTGGTGGTCGTGAAGAGGGTGGCGGGTTTCAAGGCCGGAACGACACGTGGACGAGCGCTGCCGGCTTGCTGCAGTGCGAGACACAGAGCGAGCGATTGCTGCCAACAAGCGAGCGGTTCCCGCCAACGCCCCGGACTATTTTGACGACACCCCACCAGTGATCAGAGTTAAGTGCACACACACCCATTTATTTTCAGTTATCCTTCCCTTTCGTCTGTTTTCAAGTCTGTTTGTGGGGACGTCCTGTTTAGGAATTTAGTTTCTCCTGCGTTTCTTTGTTACCGGCGTTTCTTTTAACTAGGGCATTGCCCGTACTATATCTATATCTAAAATTATATCCCCCCCCTCTATTTACATGAAATGGTTTGGTCCAAAGCGAACGGCTTGCGAGTACGGTGACAATCCCCCCCCTCTATTTACATGCAATGGTTTGGTCCAAAGCGAACGGCTTCCGGAGTTTGGTAAAGAAATCGCCATCGCGTGCACAAACGCGCAGGAAAGCGAATGAATCGCAAATTCGGTTTTATTAGTTTTAAAACATAGTTTAACGCCAACATAGTTTGCAAACGTGAAATAAATGAATACGCTCTCAAATGTGCCATCCGAGGCAGAGTGTGTCCTCCACGTTCGGCACACGCGATCGTTCGCTGCTCTCTGATTGGTTGAATCGTTTTTTGGACATAGCTCGGTAAGTAATTGTCCGATTAATATGAAACCTTGAAAAGGCACATCCTCGGGTCCCCAGCAATATACCTGGCAAGTTAAAAGTATATCGGACCCGTGGTTGTCGAGAAACAGCGGTCACAGACAAACAGACGTACAGACGTACAGACGTACAAACGTACAAACGTACAAACAGAGATTACTGGAATTATAGATAGATAAAGCCTGTTATTTTTGTACATTTTCGATCCGTTTTCGTTTGAGTTATTTTTTGCAGGTTTGAGGACTGCCAGTGGGATCCGTGAAGATAAGCGCTCCGGTCCTCCTCCCTCTTGTCTCCCGACGTGTATTCTCTGCCATTTGAACTGAACGCTTCGGAGTAAAAGCTTGTTCGGCCATCCGTTCCTTGGAAAGATTTTAATCGCAAGGAACGCAACACTATTACAGACTTTGACCCAGTGACCCCATAATCCAATCAGTTCATCTTTGCATCATAATATACACAAAGAATTAAGTTAAGCACCCCTACACAACGAATTAAGGTAAGCACCCCCTAATATATATTCTTTGTGTATATGTATACATTGGCATATATTCTAAGGTATGTGAGATCAAATAATGATTGGTATGACATTAGCAATTATCCATTGATGAAATTGAGTGATCAAAGTGAAAAAAAGTGATTGGTCGAGTCAGTGATCCGATCACGTGGGTCCTACACACGTTATTGACGCAAAGATCGCTAGAGGTCTTCTCAGAACAATGACTGTACGTTAGAAAACATAAACGTCATCCACACTGTCCGTGATGGACCTATAGCTCCATACTTAAATTGAGGTGAAAATATGCCTAAAATTCCCAAAAAATTTCACCTTAAATTATTCAGAATAAAATATTGAAAACGGCATGATTGTTATGTTTTTATGTGACCATAATATCACTTCTCCAGAAAATATAGCAATATCATGGGTATATTACACTGTTTTGACGACAACAAACTTGTAATGTGCGAGGTTGTAAAAAAACGGGGGGGGTGCTTAACTTAATTCTTTGTGTATATATAATTATACCAAGTTTGGTGAAAATCCCATGACTGGTTCACAAGTTAGCTCGGTTAACAGTATTTTTACCAAATGGGATGTCTGACATTTGACCTCTTGACCCCAAAATCAAATCAGTTCATCTTTGCATCATAATACATACTTGCACCAAACTTTGGTCACAATCACATCGCCAGGTCACAAGTTATCAGAGTGACAGGATTTTTACCTCACATGACCTCTGACCTCAAAATCTAATTTGTTCATCTTCACATCATGGTAAATACTTAATCTAAGTTTGATTGAAATCTCTTTAACCTTCTCAAGTTATCACGGTAACGAAAAACTATCACGGACGGACGGGAAGCCCGAAAACATAATGCCTCCAGCGACATCAGAGGTATAAAAAGTTGTCGTTGTTGACAAGTACCGTACTTACCACATACCACATGGTCATATAAAACTTAACTTCTCTGCAGTCAAATGACAATCCTCTCCTCAGACTCACTTGCAGATCTGTTCATAGCCAAGTGAAGTGATGAGCACTTTCACTGAAGACTCGTACACATCACTGACATTTGACCAGTGAGCCTGAATCTGTGGGTCCTCAACACGAATGGACAGCTTGTCAATAGTAGCTGCAGTTCTGTGGGAAAAAAAAAAAAAAAAGTATAAGAAATTATCGATTTACAATCAACACTACGATATAGTAGAAATTGGTATAAACAATGTTGTATAAAGGTCATTAACATTTAAAAAAGGATAAATCGAAGGAATAGTCAAGAGGTAGTAACATTTAGTGATAAATTGCAAAGTATTTTTTTAAAGAAAACTTGAAAATAGTAAAGTTCGGTTGTGGTAAACTTTCTGAATTTTTATTTTCTGAAGGACATTCTCCAATCACAATCAGCAGCTGACATAATGGTAGTTGAACATTCACCACAATGCTCAGCAATTTATTAGATAGCTGGTTTTTTGGTATAAATAAATAAGGCTCATGGAAGAGCAATGAAATAGAACAGAACACAACAGAAAACACAGTGGAAAGTGTTGGGACACAGCAATGTAGAGGGACATTTGGAGGAAGAAAGGGTGACAGGAAGATAAAACGGGGTGAACAAGCAATTTAATATAAATAATTGGGGAGGGTAGAAGGTGGTGGGTGAGGAAGGTGAAGGGGACGCCTGGAAGAAACGAAGGCATGGGCTTTCAGAGGATCAATGAGGATACAAAAGATCATAAATATGGAGTATGGATGGAGAAGATATGAGCATTACTGAGTGCTTTTCATTACGACCAGTTATTAAGCAATTGATCATGGTGATACACATGATCAATTTTTTTTTTTTTTTTCTGGTGTTTGAACTCCCCAAAAAGGCGGCAGTAGTGGATTTGCCTTGCAGAGCAGAAGGCTTGGCAGCCCACCAAAATAAGTTTAGCGCTCCAATTGATTCAATCACAGGACATGATGTTAATGATCCTGAGCTAAGTGCATAACTTGAATTGCAAGCAAGTTCAAGAAAGATGTAACCTACAGTGTTTTCACAAGTGGAAATAGAATGGCATTCGGTAGATCACATTCTTCGCGAGGCTGAACAGTTTACGTTTTGTATCCCACCGATAGGTCGGATGTAGATCCAGACCTGAACAAAAAAAAAAAAAACTATTCGACTTATTGTCACCTAAACAACGCATCCATCAAATTTTGCCTGAATCCGTCCACAACTTTGAGATGTCGTGCTATATATCGTATTTTGCCCCATCTCTCAATGGTGAAAAATCACTTAAAAGTGTAGTATCAGGATCCAGATCTTCACCAAAATCTAATCAATTCGTCCATGTCACACGTCAAAACTGTCCACCAAGTTTCGTCTGAATCCATCAACTTTGGAATATCATGCTCATAAAGAGACAGACAAACTAACAGGGATGAAAACAACCTCCATCCACCTTTGGTGGCAGAGGTAATAAAACAAGGTGGTTGGGGAAAAAAAAAGAAAAAAAAAAAAGCAGGATACAGGTAAGCTTTACTTTTAAGGTAAAAGTCATGCATTATCTGGTGTTAATTAATCATTCACATTCCCAGCTCTTACAGCAGCTCATTAGTGTAATCTGGTGCTTTTTCGACTCCATGCAGTCTGCACCAGTTTGATTTGATATTCTTCAATGCTCCTCGCACTCGCCTCCTATAGCAGGGCTTCGTGGTCTTCTTCAGATGGAATGGTCTTTACTTTTAATAATTATTGAGTGACTGCAATGTAGAACTTCATCAATCTCTCCTTTGGAGTACAATAAATCATGAGATTCTCGATGCAGTGAAAGAAGGGCCGAGCGAATGCGTTTGTTCATTCCAGGCTGATTATTTTGCTGTTTTAATGTTGAGGAACAGAGTGGATCATTACAAAATACATAAATCGAGTGATGAAAGATTATTCAATAGAACGATGTGTGAAATTGTTGTTTCATTGCCATTTTTTTTACAGGCTCTTTGGCTCATAGTGGTGGTGACACACACACACGACGAGACAAACAGCCACCGAGCTTGGGGAAAGTGCTGTCACTTCACGGGCCACTCTGTGTACCAGCGACGCCACACCAATGGTGCCACCTTTCCTACCGCACTCAGCGGGGCATTTCCTCCTCTCTATGGATGCCAACCGATGGGGATTGTCCGTGCTCTTATCCTTTTAAATGCTGAACGTCAAACACGGAAGCAGCACGTACCATGTTTTAAAAGTCTTTGGTATGACTAGACCAGGGTTTGAATCTCACAGACACGGAGCGGACGAGTTAACTATTACACCATCTGTTGGTGTCTGTTGCACAATCACTTTATGCCAATAACAATCATTGTTAGGGTGAGATCGCACACTTCAACACAAATTGCGATGGTCAAATCATGTTAATTTGTTATTCAAGGTTTAACCAACAAGCCCTGTCATCAATTCAAAGTGTCCTGTTGGTACCTTCGTCGAAGACAAACGTGCTTTGCCTGCTTTACGATCTTCTCCAGGAGGCTCTCTGTTTTTTTAAGGGTTTCTAGCTCAGCCCGGCTGCAGGCTGTAGGGCCAGCCAGACGCATGCGCTTTGTCAGGCCCAGTGGTCCGGAGACTGGGTGTGGAATTGTGTTTGGGTTCAAGTTGTTTCGGTGCAACTGAAAAGGAAATGACATCACTCATGTTCCAAAGACTGTTGAAATACAGTTCATAACTTTGAGGAATACAATTTTAATTTAACAAGGTAACAAAGTGACCTCAACTAAAATAAATCAACCATTTGCAGGAAAGCCAAAAATGATAAACCAACAGGCCATACTATAATAGAACTTGGTGATCCATCAATATATTTTAGTGCAGAAAGAATAATTTGCGAATTGCCCCATTTTATGGAACAACTGTTGTAATTTCATAGTGATGCAGTAACCTTGTATGAGCTCCATCATATGAAAAAGGCCCCTGCACGTTTCATATATCGTCACTCATTCATTTATAGTCACATTATCACTTACAAAATGCATTTCAAAAGGGAGATTTTTAATTGAAGTGAAATTTATCAAAGGTGGATGGAGGTTATTTTTTCACCCCTGTTTGTTTGTTTATCTGTGAGCAGGATATCTCAACGTTGTGGTCGGATTCGGACGAACTTAGGTGGACAGTGTGTGTGTGCGACAAAAATTGTTTAGACTTTTGTGAAGATCCGGATCTGGATACGAGATTTTTAAAGTGATGCTTCACCATTGAGAGATACTACAGAGCACAAAACTGTATATTCCACGATATCTCAAAAAGCTATGGACGGATTTGAATAACACTTGGTGGACAGGTTTTGTGTGTGACAAGAACGAGCCGATTTGATGCTGGTCAAGGTCAGGATGCAGATCCGACCTATCAGTAGGATACAAAATGTAAATTGTTCAGCCAAATTTAGTCCATAATCGATCATGTAGTTTGTAATAACTAGGGCATGCCCGTACTATATATATATCTAAAATTATATCCCCCCCCCCCCTCTATTTACATGAAATGGTTTGGTTCATGAAATGTTTTGGTTCATTCGCAACGCCAAAGCGAACGGCGAACGCTTTACATGAAATGGTTTGGTTCATGAAATGTTTCGGTCCATTCGCAACGCCAGATGAATCTGGTGATGAATCCAAGATGAATGAATGATCGTTTCAAGGCCATTTTCCCCACTAGAGCGGGGGTTAGCCTTGCGGGCCCCATGACAATCATGGTTCCCTGTTTGAGGCAATGTTTTTATGGCCGGATGCCCTTCCTGACGCCAACCCTTGGTCACGCTCTTACGATGCGCAGGGATACGGTGTACCTATTCTAAATCGGGGTACACACCGGATCATTCATCCCAGCAAGCTGGTACTCAATTTGCTGACCTCGGAAGGATGACAGGCTGAGTCAACCCCCCTGGCGTTAATTCAGCGATCGACCAGGATTCGAACCCAGGATCCTAGGATCCCAAGCCGGCACCCTAACCACTAAGCCAACACCAGTTTGTGAGAATTTTTTTTTTTTTGTGAATACAAGGGATTAGGGGAGGGAGCCCGTGGCCACCTTCCCAGGGGCGATACAGCCATGGGGGAGCAAAACTTAAGGTTAGGGCATGTTCACGATGCCACATGACCAGTTTGGTCTGGATGCGGTTGTGGGTTTCTGAGAATTTTTTTTTCATGAAAAAGGAATATTTGGGGCAAACCAAAACCCTTTCACCCTTTCTATAGGGGGCGCATCCAGATGGGGAGCCAAACTCCATGAGACTGTGCTGTCCTGATGCATGCATCATACCAAATTTGGTCCATATGTCAGGTTGTGAGAAGATGTTTTAGTCAAATGTTTACGGACGGCCGGACATTAGGACACACTGAGGTTATTTTGGAGAAATAACCAAAAAATACCAGTTGCAGAGGCAATATCACAAACATTCACAAAATTTATCTGACATGCACAGAATTCCATACATACCAACCACTCACAAAGCCAAATAATAATTTACATTGAAATGAAAATTAAAGACTATTTCACAACAAGAACTTTCAATCACTTGAGCAAAAAATTAATGAACGCCTTGGAACAAGCAGCAACCAGTTGTGTGAAAAACCTAAATAATGTCATGGAGAGTTTGTCAATGGGAAATGTCAATGAAGCAAAATATCTTTTCATCTGGGAAAGTGAATGAAGTTTTAGTTTTATTCTTTGCTGGGACTAAGGTTCATGGAGGAGCTGTAAGGTATAAATAGCATACTCGTTTTGTATTCTGTCCGAGTCATTTGACTCAAGAACATTTCCAAAAAAATGAGAGGTTGGGGAGGTGGCGAAACAACTGCATATAAGGATGTAAAGCGAAGAAGGATCGTTAATTAGGAAGTATATTGAGCTGTTTTTTTCCCCCCACCCATGTCTCGTTTGAAAAGCCATTTTTGTCAATGGCCGATTCAATATCCATCATAAATCTCACAAATGTTTTTTTTTTTTTTTTTTTTTTTTTTTTTAAGTTTCTTTGCTTTTGTTTTTTTGGGGGGGTATAAAGCTAGGCTGATGGCAGAACGAGCAGATATGATAAAAGGCAATGTGTTGGTGGCAGGGCAACAGATAGAAAACAGGTAAGGGAATGAACAAAGACACGGAGAGAGGGACAGGGGAAGAGTAAACACAATAACCTGCAAGTAAGATGGTTGGGTGAGGTATGGTTAATGGGAATACAAGAGATCATGGGGTAGGGATTGAGGATGACATGCAGGGGTGGTGCACCACTTGCTTGAAGCCCTGGATGGAGAAGTACGATTGAACAGTCTAGAATGCAGTTCCACAAATGGGAGAGAAACAAATGACTGGAGGTGGTTGGAAAGCTTGGGATTTAATCAATGTCGGTTAACAGAAGAATGCGTGCATTGGCAGGAATGCTCGAGTCGGGTTTAAGGGCTGAGAGAGACGAGGCACTTGACCAGTTTCATTCATAATACAAGCTTTTAACAGGATCTTACAGAGCTGAGAAACAGACACAAATACAAAACCGGAAGTGTAGTTCCCCAACGTCTTCACATATACAACCCAAAAACAAGCTAGTTACAGATCTAACCTCTCTCATGAGCTGGTGGAGATTGTGCTCCAATACGTAGAGATGATCATCAGGCTGAGTTGGCTCAACAGGTAAGCGGGATTGACCTCGTTCATCTCCAAGCACATGACATAGAGACAGTGACAGCTGCAGACCTGCGAGCAAGGAATGAATTTAATCGGACAAGCCATTCTGCTCGAAATTGACGGAAACCAATTTCATGATGGCTGCCATGGCGGCCATATTAAAAATCGCAGCGCGCCCATTTTCGGAAGTCACCTTCCTCTACTCAACCCCAACACACACTGCAAAAATGGATTTAATCGGACAAGCTGTTCGGCGCGAAATTGACGGAAACCAAAAGTTGACGGACGCCCGGACGACAATACCCCTTAGCCCAATTTGGGCTGAGGGGTGAAAAAGTGCCAAAATAGATCCTTGCAACTACAGACCAATCAACCTGCTCCCAATTATCAGCAAAGTCATGGAATCAATTATTGCTTCAGATATCAAATCCTTCTTCTCCAATGGCTTGATCTCTGATCATCAAATTGGTTTCAGACCAGGTCACTTTACTCTGGACATGCTGCTTCTGCTGTCTCAACAATGGATGGAGGTCCTCAATGTCAAACTGGAAATTAGAGCAGTCTCCCTTGACATATCACGTGCCTTCGACACGGTCTGGCACCCCGCTTTGCTCACCAACTCTCCTCCTATGGTATCCATGGAAATCTCCACGCATGGCTTGCGGACTTCCTCTCTGGGCGTAGACAACGTGCGGCCCTGAATGGGTTTCTCTCATCTCCCCTTCCTGTTCATGCTGGAGTTCCCCAAGGCAGTGTTCTGGGCCCTGTGCTTTTTCTGGTCTTCATCAATGATCTCTCCGACTCTCTGGAAAATCCCCTCTGTCTCTTTGCTGTTGACTCCACTCTCTGCCGCTCCATACCTCATCCCTCAGATCGGCAGTCTGCAGCCTCCTCACTTTCTGCAGACCTGGACAAAATCATAGACTGGTCAAACAAGTGGAATACGTCTTTCAATCCTGACAAATCTCACACTCACAATGTCTCTCCGAAAAGACCGACTGGACAACCCTCCCATCTACATTCTGAACAATCCTCTCCAAGTTCTGTCACTCAAGCTTTTGGGTCTCACTATCTGCCATGATCTTTCCTGGGAAAACCACATTTCCAAGCTGGCCTCCAAAGCCAGTCGCCGACTGGGCATCCTCCGTCATGCGAAGTCCTTCCTTGTGTTACGGATTCGTCACTTCCGTCTTTGTGGTTTTCATCCACTGGAAGCATTTTTAGTTTCATATACTATTATTGTTATAGTTTGAGTGTGAAATGGAGATAAGTGTCTTCAAAGGTAAAAATTAGTGTTTCAAAAGAAAAACGAAATGGATCGGGAGAAACCGGAAGAGGAGGAAGAAGCGGCTGGAGCGAATCCAGAGAGATCGGGAAAGAAAGGCCTATCTGCTTCGTGGTGTCGAGCGGACGCTGGTGGACGTTGGTCACGAGCTAATATTGGTTTCCCCGGGAAAGGGATTCCTGTGACAGTGTCGGTATTGCTGTGGCAGATAAACCTGCGTGATGGGTTTTGCTGTTGGTTCCGAAAGTGAATCATTGTTGGAGAGCAGGTACGCCTCCATTACGGGCACGTCTGCCATTTCGCCTCGCACCAGCCATTTCACCTCGCACCAGCCATTTCACCTCGCACCAGCCGTTAGCCTGGTTCTCGTGTGTCGTGGATTTTGCTTGGGAATTCGCGGTTCTCCGCTTGGGAGCCGCTGCTCGTTCATGCCAGCGTCATTGTCTGGTGAACCAAAGGTGTGAATTCCCAGTCGCCTTTTGGGTGAACTTTTGCCTGACCGACGTCGGCCCAACACCTCACCAAGCGGCTCTTCGCGTCGAGTGTCGGCCGTCCTGGGTTCAGGTCTTGGTGCGACCTTTTTTTTCTTCTTTTTTTCTTCTTCTTGTGATCCCCGGAGCGTGGATCGACTGTGACCTGGTGTCGTGACAGTGACTTTGGGGGTGTTACAGTTCGCTCATGTGGAGTAAACCACCTTTAGTGGATCCGGGGGTCACAAGAAAAAAAGGGCGCACCAAGACCTGAACCCAGGAGTAAACCACGAAAGGTGGTTTACTCCACATGAGCGAACTGTAACACCCCCAAAGTCACTGTCACGACACCAGGTCACAGTCGATCCACGCTCTGGGGATCACAAGAAAAAAAGGTCGCACCAAGACCTGAACCCAGGACGGCCGACAGTCGACGCGAAGAGCCGCTTGGTGAGGTGTTGGGCCGACGTCGGTCAGGCAAAAGTTCACCCAAAAGGCGACTGGGAATTCACACCTTCGGTTCACCAGACAATGACGCTGGCATGAACGAGCAGTGGCTCCCAAGCAGAGAACCGCGAATTCCCAAGCAAAATCCACGACACACGAGAACCAGGCTAACGGCTAGTGCGAGGTGAAATGGCTGTTGCGAGGTGAAATGGCTGGTGCGACATTTCAGTTCGCTCATGTGGAGTACCGTGAGTTATTGAGTTAAGAAACTGGTGGTACCATCATAGGAATTATATGGTGTTTGTTGTGCAATTGAGGTTCTTGTACTTGTGCACGTTGTTATTATTGTGCGATTTTAATACAATACTTGGGTTTTGTAACAACCGATTTGTGTGGTTTCACCATTGGTCATTGGCACACATAATAGCACATCTTTCTGCCGTGACTCATTTCGGGTCTCGGAGGTACACCGTGACCGGGGTTTGGGGAGGAGCACGTAACACTTGGCACACCCGAGCTGCTCACCACATACAAGGCTTTCATCCGTAGCTCAATGGAATACTGCTCTCCCCTCTGGGCCGGTGCTCCTGCCTCACACCTAGCTTGGCTTCACGCTGTTGAAATCAAAGCTTTCAGAAT
The DNA here is from genome assembly GCF_964187855.1 of Myxine glutinosa. Taxonomy (NCBI): domain Eukaryota; kingdom Metazoa; phylum Chordata; class Myxini; order Myxiniformes; family Myxinidae; genus Myxine; species Myxine glutinosa. The sequence goes on along the minus strand of NC_136268.1, from coordinate 63,349,740 downwards.
CATTGGAATCTCCCGTGATGAAGCTAACTTCGAGGGCCTTTCACTCACTCACCGCAGGCAGGTTGGTGGTCTTTCTGTATTCTACCGACTCCTCTCCGGCCTAGCTCCCCCAGCTCTGTCTGTGCTCTGTCCCCCAAATATTACTACAGGTCGCACAAGATCTGCCAGCAAACCTCTTATGGTGAAACTGCCAAAATCAAGACTCTCTGCTCACCTTCACTCTTTCATTCCTCTTTTCTCCCACCTCTGGAACAAACTCCCTCACTCTCTTCAATCCCACTCCTCCCTCCAGGTCTTTAAAACAGCTGTTCATCACCATCTCTTGTCTTCTCCCATCCAAAACCTTGATCTTTTCTTCCCCCGCTAATTCACCCCAGATCGACTTTTTTGAAATACCGCCTTTTTTCCCTGGAAGTCGTAGCAGTGTCCATGTGTTTTCTATCTCTCTCACCCTCCCTACCATTCCCCCATCCCCCAAACCCTCTCCCTCCCACAGATCTACCGATGTCCCTGTTCTCTGCTGTTGTGCTTGTGTGCTTCCCTCTCTCTCTCCCAATCTTGTCTCCCGCTCCCTTTATCTTATGTGTTATGTGTCAGTTTGTTTTTATGTGATTAATGTTAGCTCTTACACGAGCCTTGATCCTGTACACAAAAATAATAATAATAATAATAATAATACAAAGATGCGGACGGGCTTTGCATTTTCAGATGATTTCTAGTTTGCCTATGTAATGCTTATGGCATGTGCTTCCTGAGGTTTTAAAAACATTTAAATTATAAATCATTATCTGGGCACTGCACAAAGATAGATAAGGCCTTTCATGTTAAAACCAATCGTAATTTTTTTTAACGACTTCCAATTTCTGAAAACTGGCCCATTGTCAATGAGAATGAAGCAAACATGCGATATTTCAGCTTCATAGACATTCAGTCTTCCTGATAAAGGCCAACAAAGCAGGGATCCTTATACTTGCTTGAAAGGGACAGCTTAACTTGAAAAGGAAATAACTTTTTTGCAATTGCAGCGAAAAAGCAGAAAATATATTAATTAAAAGCTCTTCATACCAGTTATTGTGGAAGTTTTGAAATTATATAGCCTTGGGTGGAACTCTGTTATATTTTCAACATGAACATTGCAGAATGTGCAGCAGTAGCCATCATAAAACACTTTGGCATATAACTTCAGATAAATCATCAAGTTTGTTGATGCACTGAAGAAAGGTAAAAATTAATCCTTTTTAAAATCAATGTTTGACTTAAAATGTGTGCATCGATTTCATTTTGCTATTGAATAGTATTGTTGCGTAACATGTTGGAACTTCTTTGATAAAGAGTGCTAAATAAAAGCAAAACAAACTTATGTAACCTGCACACCTGGGAACAGCTGGACTATGATCTGGTTCTTCACAACCATCGGTGGAACAGGAAACTTGAGCTGAACAGCTTCACGTGATAACTGCGCGAAGACCTCCTTGCAAAATAGCACATTTTGAGCTGCCTCCAATTTGCTCTGCCAGTGAGGCGTACCTGAAAATTAAGAGGTTGTAAGATAATTGAAGTTGGGTGGGGAAGGGGGAGAAAGGGAGTGGAAAGAGTGGAGGTGGGGAAGGGAGAGGAGGGAACGAAAGTGAGAAGGTTTGCTATTAATAATAATAATAATAATAATAATGCACTTATTTTATATAGCGCTTTTCAGGAAGCCCAAAGACGCTTTGACAGAGTGCAAAACATAATGCATAGCAAAACATAAAAACAATTGCAAAAAAAGAAGAATCAATAGGGAAATATTCAAAGCACAAAGGAGGGAGAAGGAGAGGAGATAGTCAGGGGTTAGATGCTGTGGGTTAAATGTTGAATGCAGTGTTGAACAGGTGGGTCTTGAGTGATGTTTTGAATGTGGTGAGTGAGGAGGAGTCTCTGATGGTGTGACGTAGCGAGTTCCAGAGGGTGGGAGCAGCGATGGTGAAGGCCCTGTCCCCCCAGGATCTAAATTTGGTCCGGATGGGGGGGGGGGGGGGGTCAGGAGGTTGGTACCAGCAGAGCGGAGGTTGCGGGTGGGAGTGTGTCTGGAGAGGTCAGCCAGGTAGGATGGGGCCAGGTTATGGAGGGCTTTGTAGGTCAAGAGGAGGATTTTGTACTGGATTCTCTGGGAGATGGGGAGCCAGTGAAGCTTGTAAAGGACGGGGGTGATGTGGTCACGGGTCCGGGAATGGGTGAGTAGACGGGCAGCGGAGTTCTGAATGTATTGGAGTTTATTGGTGATTGTTGAGGGTGAACCATAAAGGAGGCTATTGCAGTAGTCCAGACGGGAAGTGATGAAGGCGTGGATGAGGGTTTCTGCAGCCACGGAGGAGAGGGATGGACGGAGACGGGCGATGTTTTTCAGGTGAAAGAAGGCTGTCTTTGTGATCTGTTTAGTGTATTTGTCGAAGGAGAGGGTTTGGTCAAAGATGATGCCAAGATTCCGGATGTGAGGGGAGGTGGATACTGGGAAACCGTCGATGTTGAGGGCAAAGTTATGGGTGGACTTGGTGAGCGTTTTTGGGCCAATGATGATTATTTCAGATTTATCACAGTTAAGTTTGAGGAAGTTGATTTGAAGCCAGGATTTTATTTCAGTGATGCAGTTTGTCAGGATAGAGTGGGTGGCAGTGGAGATGGACTTGGTGGAGATGAAAAGCTGGATGTCATCAGCGAAGCAGTGGAATTGGAGACCATGACGGCGGATTAAGTGACCGAGGGGGGACAGGTAAAGGATGAAGAGGAGGGGGCCAAGAACTGAACCTTGGGGGACACCTTGGGGAAGGGGAGCAGTGGGGGAGTTGCAGTTATTGATGGAGATGAACTGACGTCTGTCAGAGAGGTATGATTTAATCCAAGAGAGGGCAGTGCCGGTAATGTTAAAGGTGGTTTCAAGTCGGGTGAGGAGGATGGTGTGATCGATGGTGTCAAAGGCGGCGCTGAGGTCGAGGAGGATGAGAATGTTGAGGTTGCCAGCGTCAGAGGAGAGGAGAAGGTCGTTGGTGATTTTGAGGAGAGCAGTTTCAGTACTGTGGTTGGAGCGGAATCCGGATTGGAATGTTTCATACAGGTTATTGGCAGAGAGGTGATGTTTGAGTTGAGTGGCTACAGCGCGTTCCAAAACCTTTGACAGAAAGGGTAGGTTGGAGATGGGTCTGAAGTTATTTAGGGTGTCAGGGTTTAGTCCAGGTTTTTTCAGAATGGGGGTAACAGCAGCAATTTTGAGGGATGGTGGGACGATGCCTGTAGACAGGGAAGAGTTTATTGTTGCAATGATAAGTGGAGAGAGAGCAGGAAGGGAGGCCTTGACAAAGCTGGAGGGGATGGGGTCAAGAGTGCAGGTGGCAGTTTTCATTCCGATGAGGAGTTCAGAGAGGTCAGTAGGGGAGACTGGGGAGAATTGAGACAGGGGATGGCAGGATAAGGGGGGGCAGGTGGTTTGAGGGGGAGCGGGTGCGGCGGTGGTCAAGCTGTTGTAGATGTTTTCAATTTTGCGTTGGAAGAATGAAAGGAAGGAGATGCAGTTGTCTATTGTGAATGACTGGGTGGTGGTGTTCAGGGGGCTGAGGAGTTTGTTTATTGTAGAGAGTTGGAATTACTATTGAATAGTAATGTTGCGTAACCTGCTGGAATCCTGATTTACTTGCCAAGCGATGGCAAGCTTGCCAATGTGGCAAAATTTACTTGCCAATGTGGCATAAAACGATGCCTCCATTCCTGGATAGGCAACTTCCTCCACTCACACGGTTAATGCATTTCTGTCAATGTCAACCCTATCCTCATCTCTCCCATTGGAGGCTGGAATGCCTGCAAGATAATGTATTGTGCCCAGTCTTGTTCTTCATCTACATCTACATAAATGACCTCTCCGGTGATTTGGAAAATCCTCTCTTCCTTTTTTCAGACGACTCCACACTCACGGTACTACATCCCAGTGATAGGCAGGCAGCAGCTAAATCAAACCTGCTGATCTGGAAACAATTAGATGTTGGTCTGATAAATAGTGCATGTCCTTTAATCCTGGAAATGTTGCAGTCTCACCCTGTCACTCCAGAAGGATTGTCAAACTAACAGAATTATCTATTTCCATCATCAGGCACTAAAAGTAGTTCACTCTTGAACATCTCAACCTCACCCTTTAGACATTACATCTACTGGGGCACCCATAAGCAAAGCTGACCTCCAAAGCCAGCTTCAGATGGAGCATTCACCATCATTCAAAGACTTTTTATGAAAACTCAAAGTACTCGGTCTATAAGGTCTTTGTCCTAAGCTCAATAACTACTCCTAGTCTTCAAAATCTTTGTCTGGAGCTCAATGGAATACTGCTCGCCCTCTCTCATAATCACGTCTCTCTCCTGGCTTCTGTGGAATCTAAAATTAAACATGTATCAGAATCTCCCATGATCAGACCAAAGCATAAGCTCTGCTGCTCTCATATTGCAAGCAAGTTGGTGGCCTCTCCGTATTTTACAGCATTAGCTCTCCGACCCTCTCCAACAACTCCAAGATGTATTCTTTCTTCCAGTAAGCCCCTCCTCGTTAAACTTCCAAAATTCAGGCTGACTGCACACCTCCCCTATTTTATACTCACTTCTCCTGTGACAAGCAAACAGAGGTGGAACAGTCTCCCAGAGGCTGCGCTACCTGATCAAGTGAGCGGTACATCCTCATCTGTCATCCTCCATCCTTACATGAAATATTTATTAGCTGCATTAACCGTTACTAAGCCAACCCTCTTACTTGCCCGTTGCTGTCTCCCTCTCTGTTGATTTCCTTTTTTATTGTGTCGAAGAGTTGCCGTGCAGCCTCTATTACTGACTTTCCATTGAAGAACCTTAATCTTGTTGAAAAAGTAAATTGCACAAAGTACGACTACCAATTTTGAAACAAACATGTCGAACTTCAATCATCTGAATGGCACTTTATATTTAGATCTCATCAATTCAAATCCACACAAAAATAAAACAAATAAATAAATACATACATCTACAAATACAAAGGAAGAAGTCATTGAACCATTAGAGCTGCTGAATATACCACAGTATTCCCCATTTAGCTAAACAGTATACTCCAAGCTACATCAATTCAGTTTTCCATTTGGATTATTTCAACACAGCAGCTGGGTATTAATTCATACATGTCCATTCAACTTTATATTTGACATTGCTTTAAATACAAAACTTACCGTAAAACTTTGACTAGAACGTGCCCCTGTGCATAACGCGCACCCCCAACTTGGACTTTTGTCACCGTGTAAAAATCTATATATAATACGCACCCCCATTTCAGCACTCCATTGAAAAAAAAATAGACGTAAAACATGTTATTACATCTGTCAAAAACGGCGAAGTTCATCTCAGCCACGATTGTCGGCCACGATTTCGTGATGGATGAACAGAGCGGCGCTAATGAAAGAATATCACGGCAGGTCAAGGAACTAAATTTACGACAGTCGTAAATCGTATCAATCACGATGTTCAGTTGTGATTGCGCAATGTTTAAACATAGCAGTGCATATTAAATAAATGGCGGAAGTCGGATAGCAATCCAACGAAGCAACCCGTAGCCTATTGCCGGACGACAATCACGTGGTAATCTAGTCGCTGATAAATTGGCTATATTTTATTATAAAACCCAAGTGTTCTTTAACAGCTTCATTCAGTTGTTCATAAGATTTACCAACGACTTCTATTTCCACTAGCTTTCTTTCCATAATTAACCATGAGTTCTCGACGACGATCATACACCGCGGCTCAAAAACGAAACATTGTTCGATACGCTGAAGATCACGGCAACAGAGCTGCTGGGTGGAAATTCGACGGAATATCTGAGGTGAACATCAGATTATGGAGACGACAGAAGGAGTGTCTGCAGTCACTTTCAAAATATTTTTTGGTAAAAAAAGTGCACGTCATAGTCGAAGTTTTACGGTAGTCATTCGTTCTGCAATAAAAAATATTAATTAACAATCATTGCCTGTGTTAAAAAAAACAACAACAAAAAAAACACAACAAACCTTGCCTGTGTTTGCGGAGAGGCTGGCTGGTCAAGTTCACAGTACCAATGTCTCTGATGTCTGGAGTTTGCTTCTGGATAGACACCTAGGATACAATACAGCTTCACAGGGTCAGAACTTCATAGATAACCAAACCAAATATTACTCGCTTGACAAAATCCTGCAATAAAAGTTCCTGTCCTGTTAAATTCAAATAAGAATAATTTGTTTGCAAGAACTAGAGCGTCCATAGAACACTTTACCCTTGAGAAAAACAAACGACATGGGCAGGGTCTGTGCGCAGCAAATTTGATTTGTTGAGATGACGTAAGATTTTGTCCAAGTACTATAAATGAAAGGTTTTTGAAAGTGCCAAAAAGATGATTTGTGTTCTACAGTGTTCAAGTACATAATTACATTGAAATAAAATAAAGATTTTAAAGGTTTTAGAAAAAAAAGAAAATTCTGATGTTTTCCACCATTGATGCAGTGTATTTTACACCACCTTATTTAACATGCAACATTAGTTCTCGTTCTTCGTGTCTGTTTGGGTCCTTTATGATGACCTTAAAAACAGCAAATTTCCTGGTTAGAATGATATTCCGTTTTGTTTGACTGCCAGCCAGGCAGACAGAGTAAAACAATTCATCTCACTCCTCTGCGCATGTGTGATCAAGCAAAACTCAGAGCCAAAGTACTGCTTAGCTATAGTACAGGTTTGTTTTCCTTTTCATGTTCAAATTGTAACATTCAATTGAAATGAAGTTTCTCCTCAATCATACACTGACGTTCAGACATTGTTGAATCAATTGCTTAACCTCCGCTTTTGGTTTCGTATGCGCAGGGTAACAACAAAACACCCTCAGCCCAAAAAATGCGGAAATGGCGATGAGCAATTTTATTAATAAAAAAAGCAAAATGTAAAATATTTCATTTGGACCTCAAAAATGAGCAGGGGAAAATTGGACAAGCAGTCAAAATCAGCTCTACATAAGACAGACCCTCATACATTTCATCAACCAGCCTGAATTACTTACCGAAATGTAGTCCGGACACAAAAACGTTGATATACAAATAAATACAAACAGAGGTCTGAAGCGTAAAACCGGTGAAAGCCACATTTGCCCAAGTAAAACTACGGCACTGGCAAACTACGGTAAAAAATGTGACGAGTGCTTAAATTTTCATTTCTTCTTCAGAAACAAAGCCAGTGCATAAAATCTTAAGCAGTTTATGAAACTCTTACTTTGATGTTGGCCATTCCTTTGAGATCACAGGGAACAACAACATCCAGAGGACAGTAATCATCAGGAATTTTCTTTTCCAGGTCGATCTCGGTGTTTTTCAGCACTTCAAAAGTTCCATGGTGTGGGTAGAGTGAGCCTGAGACAAAGATATATATATATATATATAGTTCCATATCCAGCATCGACCAACAGACTACTAAAACAGGTTATATTGTTTTTCAATGCAAGGGCAAGATAATATAGTCAATATAATCACCAGCCTTGCGAAGTACGCACCAGCACTACGATAACTCAAGTCCCCAAGGACTTTGTCACGTGAACGACGAAGTTTCCAGTGTTGCCTTAAACGGAGCAATTCGGCCGTGAAGTCACGTTGTCTGCGCTGCTCCCCACTTTCAGACGCTGAACGCACAAGGTGCTCGGCCCCACGAAGAAGAATGCCCGCTGCGCCAGCAAGTGCCTTCTTCTTTGTCACAAATTGTAGAACCTATATATATATATATATATATATATATGGGAGATAACAGCATGTTCATAGATATAGCCAAACCAGACCAGTTCCTGGTTGCTAGAAACTCAGATAATAATTTAAGAGCCATCCTGTGAATAAAATTCTCATCTGATGGTTAACTATGAATGAATGAATGATCGTTTTTAAGGCCATTTTCCCCCGCTAGTGCGGGGTTAGCCTTGCGGGCCCCATGACAATCATGGTTCCCTGTTTGAGGCAATGTTTTTATGGCCGGATGCCCTTCCTGACGCCAACCCTTGGTCACGCTCTTACGATGCGCAGGGATACGGTGTACCTATTCTAAATCGGGGTACACACCAGGATCATTCATCCCAGCAAGCTGGTACTCAATTTGCCGACCTCGGAAGGATGACAGGCTGAGTCAAACCCCCTGGTGTTAATTCAGCGATCGACCGGGATTCGAAATCAGGATCCTAGGATCCCAAGCCTGCGCCCTAACCGCTAAGCCAACACCAGGTAATGGGTTAACTATCTGACGGATAAACTATGGTTGGATAAGGGGAGGATAGATATTCACCGGATAAGGGCTGGATAAAGTGGTGATAAACTTTTCATTGGTAGATGGCATCCCGCAATGCATTGCTCTGTCTCGTCTGCTTGCAAAGCTATCATGGTGGCTGGAAGCATTCCAACCAGAAAGAGCAAAGAAAACTTTAAACCCACGGAACTGGATTATATGCTGTGTCTGACGACACAAGAGCATGGAAAGGTTGGCCCGTACCTGCCGTTTCATCATATAGTGTGTGCTGATACTGCATTATATTGCCGTGATCAGGAATGAATATCGTTGTTTTCTACCAGTTCGCACCACATGCTTATTTGCAGACGTGATGACGCATGTGGATTGAATATTAGTGCCATTAAAGATATATTGATGTATAATGTTCAAAAATAAAATTTATAAATAATCAACAAAATTAAATTTATATCCAAATAAAACAGGTAGACCAAGAGATGACAACCTTGTATGGGTAATTCCTTTAGGACACATAGCTTCCTTTGGGATGACTACCTTGTATAGGTACTTTAAACCCTACATAAGAGTTATCCTGTGTTTACATTTCTTATTCAATAGATAACTAAACGACGTATAACCCACGGTTGTTTGAAGGCTGGATAAGGGTAGGATAGTTATCTGCCAGATAAAGGCTGGATAATGTGTGGTTAAAGTTTTGATTGGCATATGGTATCCCACAATGCATACGTATGCATATGTACATTGTACATTACATTGTACGTAATGCATACGTACAATGCATACGATACCACATATTTGTGGTATCCCACAAATATCCCATACACACGGACACCCTCCCAAGGTCTTGTCCGCTTGAAAAACAGTCACGGCGGGTGAAGTCATTCATACGAGAAAGAGGAAGGCAAATTTTACTCCAACTGAACGGGATATGCTGTGTCGGGCAGCAGAAGATCATTTCAAGATCCGGAGTAAATTTTCCAACACCTCAACGAATGATGTGAAGAGGAAGGCGTGGTTAACGATTACAGCTCTGTCAACGGTGTCGGACACAACTATCGCTCGGCGGAGGAAGTGAAGGAGAAATAGTTCACGCATTGTGTAATGTAATTTGACAAACTCGACAGACAACAATCGATTCTCATACATTTATTAACTCTCAGGGTACAGGCCCGTTTCACGTCAGCGCCATCTGCACTTTGACGCAACTCCCGGAAACGGAAAGAGACCCGTTTGAACACGAGGAACATTTGCATGTCCATATAAGACACATTGGATCAACATGTCTGTGGAATTTCCTTTCAATGTTCGACAGATGTCAAACAAAGCTGGATCGTCTGCCATTTTGAATTGGACAAACCTACGTACCATGGATAAGGCATTATTTGGCCCAGAGCAGACTGGATAAAATTATCCAGAAAACTCACCAATTTATCCAGTGGAGTTATTCGGGCTTTGAGCAATAGAACCGATCTAATGGGTAAAATTCATCCACAGGACAGGCGATTTGTCCACAGGATAGTGCTTATCCGGGTTTCTTGCAACCAGGCCCAGTACCGCGATAGAGACTGAAAAATAAAATATGCGTTTTTTTTTACATTTAAAGATCCAAAGAGATACATAGATAGAGAGAGCTCCGTTACAGATGACAAAGCCAGTGCCATAGCTACCTGCTTTGGTAGTGGAGGATCCTGGGCTACAGGTGCCAATGACATGTACTTCTTCTCCCGGACAACGGCCAGTACATCATGTAACACAGATACCTCAGTGAGGGCTGCCCGCAGCCGAGCACGGACACCCTCCCAAGGCCACACTGGTGCGTGAAATTTGGAAACGCCTGCAAAGTGACACAAATAAATATTAAAAGCAATTATACGATCAAATATTTCTTGATTGCTGCAAAACTTTATCACTTGTACAGGAGGAGTCATAAGTCCCAGGTCACGGTTTTAGCTGCTTATACAAGATTTGTTTATACAAGATTTGTTTATAGATTGTTTGTTTGTACAAGATTTGTACAAGATTGTACAAGATTTGTTTATACAAGATTTGCTTATACAACTGTTTATACCATCTACCAGGGTGAGACATAAGCTCGAGGTGTAATAACATATTACAGTAATATAACAACTTATTCAATGCTGTACCTCCTTAGACATTGAGTGCATCCGTATGATGTCCCCCGTTGTCACAGCACAAGATAATGTTTCTCCACATGTGGTGTGACAGCCGATGCAAAATACCATGTGTAATGGTGCCAAAGGCTTCCTGAATGCGCTATTTCTGTTCATCAACAGATGAAATGCGATGTTCTGGCTTATGGCTCACCCTGGTAGATGGTAACCGTGTCCTGGGACTTATGACTCACTCTGTACGCAACTGGCCAACAGAGAGGTCTGCATGCGTCCAGTGCAGCTGTGACCAGACATCCATCCTCTTACTGTGTCCTGCCAGACATCGCATGGTATTTCTAATCTTGTGATTCCCTCTGTCTCTCTATCATGATGTGCATGATTGGGCCTGATACTGCATAGCTATTTAAGGATCTCCAAATTAGTCGTTCGTTTTTGTGCGAGTATTCAGAAAGAATGAATGGGTTTTATTATCGATTGTGATTGCTTATTTGTGCATTTCCTTCCACTGTGTGACCATTACAAGTATACCTGCTCTTGGGGTTAATTCGAACCGTTTTGATCATTGTTGCGATTAAGGGAACTTGAGGATTAATTGGCAACGGCAATTAACGCCATATATCCAGCCCATGCACATCATCAGCTCAATAATTGTAGAGGAGACATGTGGCACCAATGAGCATTATGCACCAGCTGATTTTGACGCTCCCATTCATTCATTCATTCATTCCACGAGCACGGTAACGGAGTGGAAAGCCCCGTAAACCAGACCGGAAAGGCCGAAAGAGCTGGCATCACGGTCGTTGTTGATGCGGCTGGGATTCATGCCGGGCAACTGGGATGACCCGTGGCGACAACAATATATAGGAATATTCACAATTTGACAGGATGGTACTAAAGTAGCTCACAAAACTTTAGGTTGCGTATGGTGCGTTTGATACCTGACTGTCAGATTGTTGGATTGGTACTTCACAGGTTTGGTGTGGCATCACAAGGTGTTCCATGCTTCGGATGGACGTTAAGCTGTCCCACTTTCTCGCATTAGTTGGTGGATGTTAAAAACTCCACGGTGTCTTTTTTCGGAGTTAGCGAGTCTTCATTGGCACCTTGGAGAAAAGCACAAATTTCTGCCAAAATCATCTTCAGTCGAACGTTCTGGTATTAATGGGAGAAGCCATGTTATTAATTCAGGTCCTGCTTTAAGGTGCAGGTCCCATTGCACTAGGCCTTTGGAAAAGTCTTTTTCAGCAGAAAGTGAACGTGGGAGGAGCCAAATGGTTAATACAGGACTTTCAAAATGACATAACCCAACCGATAATGCCCAGCACATATGTGCAGAAACCCGAACGAAGCAGTGGTGTTCGGGGAACTCTTAAAGGGACACAATCATGTTTTAGAGGATGATATAGGTCCCTGGCCCATTAGCACAAAACAAATTTTTGGGGGACTAATAAGCCAGATAACAATCTATCTATAATTCCAGTAATCTCTGTGTGTATGTATGTATGTATGTATGTATGTATGTCTGTGACCGCTGTTTCTCGACAACCACGGGTCCGATATACTTTAAACTTGCCAGGTATATTGCTGGGGACCGGAGGATGTGCCTTTTCAAGGTTTCATATTAATCGGACAAGTAGTTACCGAGCTATGTCCAAAAAACGATTCAACCAATCAGAGAGCAGCGAGCTATCACGTGTGCCGAACGTGGCGAACAGACTCTGCCTCGGACGGCACATTTGAGAGCGTATTCATTTATTTCACGTTGGAAAACTATGTTGCCGTTAAACTATGTTTTAAAACTAATTAAAACTAATTTGCGATTCATTCGCTTTCCTGCGCGTTTGTGCATGCGATGGCGATTTCTTTACCAAACTCCGCAAGCCGTTCGCTTTGGACCAAACCATTTCATGTAAATATAGGGGGGGGGATTGTCACCGTACTTGCAAGCCGTTCGCTTTGGACCAAACCATTTCATGTAAATAGAGGGGGGGGGATTGTCACCGTACTCGCAAGCCGTTCGCTTTGGACCAAACCATTTCATGTAAATAGAGGGGGGGGGGATTGTCACCGTACTCGCAAGCCGTTCGCTTTGGCTTTGCGAATGGACCAAACCATTTCATGTAAATAGAGGGGGGGGATATAATTTTAGATATATATATAGTACGGGCATGCCCTAGTGTTTTAAAATCAGACTATTTTCACAACCATTATGTAAATGAGCTACTTCCATGTCAATTCGCATAACATGAAAGTTGCACACCTCATTGACGGACATGTACGTCTGCATTTCATAAGTTATTCTAGCATCCAAGATGCCGATGTGCCAAATCACTATCTGTGCTCACTGTGCTCACTATCTGCCATGATCTTTCCTGCGAAAACCACATTTCCAAGCTGGCATCCAAAGCCAGTCGCCGACTGGGCATCCTCCGTCGTGCGAAGTCCTTTCTGGGCACCTCTGAACTCACCACATACAAAGCTTTCATCTGCAGCTTGATGGAGCACTACTCTCTCCTCTGGGATGGTGCTCCTGCCTCACACCGAGCTCAGCTTCACGCTGTTAAAAACCAAACATTTCAGCATCATTGGGATCTCCCGCGATGAAGCCGATTGCGAGGGCCTTTTACTCACTCAACGCAGGCAGGTAAGTGGTCTTTCTGTCTTCTGCAGACTCCTATCCGGACTAGCTCCCCCAGCTCTATCTGTGCTCTGTCCCCCAAATATTCCTACAGGTCGCACAAGATGCGAAGTGGGAAGTGTAGGGATTTGTGATGAAATGCCATCAACTTTGCTCTCGGTGGAAAGTGAAGGGATTTGTGATGAAATGCCATCAACTTTGCTCTCGGTGGAAAGTGTAGGGATTTGTGATGAAATGCCATCAACTTTGCTCTCAGTGGGAAGTGTATGGATTTGTGATGAAATGCCATCAACTTTGCTCTCGGTGGGAAGTGTAGGGATTTGTGATGAAATGCCATCAACTTTGCTCTCGGTGGGAAGTGTAGGGATTTGTGATGAAATGCCATCAACTTTGCTCTCGGTGGGAAGTGTAGGGATTTGTGATGAAATGCCATCAACTTTGCTCTCGGTGAAAAGTGTAGGGATTTGTGATGAAATGCCATAAACTTTGCTCTCGGTGGGAAGTGCAGGGATTTGTGATGAAATGCCATCAACTTTGCTCTCAGTGGGAAGTGTAGGGATTTGTGATGAAATGCCATCAACTTTGCTCTCGGTGGGAAGTGTAGGGATTTGTGATGAAATGCCATCAACTTTGCTCTCGTTGGGAAGTGTAGGGATTTGTGATGAAATGCCATCAACTTTGCTCTCGGTGGGAAGTGTAGGGATTTGTGATGAAATGCCATCAACTTTGCTCTCGGGGGGAAGTGTAGGGATTTGTGATGAAATGCCATCAACTTTGCTCTCGGTGGAAAGTGTAGGGATTTGTGATGAAATGCCATCAACTTTGCTCTCGGTGGAAAGTGTAGGGATTTGTGATGAAATGCCATCAACTTTGCTCTCGGTGGAAAGTGTAGGGATTTGTGATGAAATGCCATCAACTTTGCTCTCGGTGGGAAGTGTAGGGATTTGTGATGAAATGCCATCAACTTTGCTCTCGGTGGAAAGTGTAGGGATTTGTGATGAAATGCCATCAACTTTGCTCTCGGTGGGAAGTGTAGGGATTTGTGATGAAATGCCATCAACTTTGCTCCTCGGTGGGAAGTGTAGGGATTTGTGATGAAATGCCATCAACTTTGCTCCTCGGTGGGAAGCCCACAGCAACCCTCTTATGGTTAAACTGCCAAAATCAAGACTCTCTGCTCACCTTCACTCTTTCATTCCTCTCTTCTCCCACCTCTGGAACAAACTCCCACACTCCCTTCAATCCCACTCCTCCCTCCAGGTCTTTAAAACAGTTGTTCACCACCATCTCTTATCTTCCCCCATCCAAAACCTTGATCTTTTCTACCCCCGCTAATTCACCCCAGATCCACTTGTTTGAAATATCAACTTCTTTCCTGGAAGTCCTTGGTGTCCTTGTGTTTTATACCACCACCACCCCCCTTCCCATGCCTCCTCCTCACCCCACCCCCCATGCCCTCTCCCTCCCACAGATCTCCCGATGTCCCTGTTCTCTACTGTTGTACTTGTGTGCTTCCCTCTCTCTCCCCGTCTTATATCCCGCTCCCTTTATTATTACTTTTTGTGTCCGTTTTTTTTTTGTGATTAATGTTAGCTCTTACACGAGCCTCGATCTTGTACACACAAAAAAAAACATTTCAAACACACAGCGCATGCGTGATATACGTCATTGCACACAGCTGCATGCGTGAAATACGTCATTGCACACAGCTGCATGCGTGAAATACGTCATTGCACACAGCGCATGCGTGAAATGTCATTTCGAAAGTTCCGAATTCCATGCAAAATCAGTCGCTGTCTTAAGATTAGTTAATCGGATCCTTGACAATTATTGGATCCAGGCCGAGGTTTATATTCCTGTGTAAATGTGCATTCGAGTAAGTCATTAAACGGCTTAACCCTGAACACGGCAAAGTTATCGAATTATATTAACAATCACCTCGTCAGGAAAAACAACGTCCGGAGCTCGAAACGAGGCCGCGGTACCTTCTTCGTCTTTGTGAGCTGTTTCGTCATCATCCTCCTCCTCGGAATCGCTGCGTGTGAAATCGATTTTATGTGCGAGCTTGGCCAGGTTTTCCGACATGGAGAGGGGCTGCACGTACGTCTCGGTGCCATCGAGAGCGACCTCCTGCACTTGACTCTCGCACGCGGATTCCACACTCACCCTCACAGATGGGACAGTCGCCATGACAAGCTCAAAACGCAGTTTTCCACCATGTCCCAGCATGCACCGCGACTCCTGGAGCCTGGAGGAGTTCCGGGTAATTGCTCCTGGAACATTTTATCTATTTATTACGTAGCACGGAAACGCATTACGATTTGAGAATCGGAAAACAATTAGGAGCTACAGTACAAGCAGGGGCCGATGGGAACTGCCACACATAGTCCTCGCACTAACTTGCATAATCGAGATCATTAACAAGGTAATCTCAATAACCAGTTTCGTGATTAATTATAATTTATAGGCGACTCGGTAATTTAATTGATATTGAGTCGTGCACAAAGTATGTCTTTTTTGTTTGACATGACATTTGTTTGACATGTAGGGCGCCCCTTTATATGAACTTTTCTATAGCATTACTTGGTTCCTCCTCAGAACACCAGGACCCTCTCTTGCTTCGGACTTCTCGCTTTTGTGCCTGCTGGACGTTCTGGACCTCGGAGCAAGCGGTTGTGTGCTGGCATCGTCTCCTCGTTCCCCTGTTCGTTTGGACGTGAGGAGGAAGAGCGCGGAAGAAGAGCTGGCTTCTCTGTGTGAGCGACGAGCGTACAAAGACGGCTTGCCGCTGGAGCGTGAGGCAGGGGCGAGCGAGATCCGGTGAAGCCTGGCAGCGCGCGAACCAGCCGGACTGAGGCCTACTTCCCGCCAACGCACCAGACGAGCTGACGAGACCCGAGTGGTTGAGATAAGGTCACACACACACACACGACGCTTTTATTTTCATTTAAATTCTCCCCTCGTGTGTGTTATAAGTCTGGTGTGAGGGATCCCAATTTAGGACATTTATTTGAGCGTCGCGTTTTCCTTGTATTCGGGTTCCGTTAAATAAACCTGTTTATTTTTGTACATTTAAAATCCGATTGGTTTGAGTTATTTTCGAAGGGTGAAGACGTCATCGACGCCGTCCAGGTAAGTCGGTACTCTTCTTCCTCCTCGAGTATCATTCGCCATCAATTCATTAACGCTCATTTCCATCCGTGGCTTACTCTGTCATAACTGAGAGCAGTCACGTGACAATACTTTATTGTCCCTTCCAGTAATCCTTAAAATCAACATGAACATCTGGATTAAAGTATATTTAATACAGATCTTCATGGAGCAACACACAATTTAAAATAGCTATATTTCCCCTCTTTTTAAACAAATCCAACCTCCACCACCCTATGTACACCACCATTTCACGGTGGGCAGTACAAGTAGCTCAGAGCGAAACCAAGAGTGCAACAATTAACTTTTTTAATGTCAATGAAATAATTTAAATTGACAGATTAGCTTAACCTTTCCCCATCACTGCGCACGCGGTGCCCTATATGTAGGTTTGGGAATTCATTTGTAATTTCTTCATGGTTCCAGTGACGGCTCATCAACCCTTCGCAAATGACACCTTGGGATCTTTAACGTCCTCCAACTAATACCGGCAGACGGGATACCCCTTTAACATCCATCTGTGGGACAGCAGACACATTGATGAATCACCCTGCATGTGAAACACTGGGATGACAATTTATAGATGGGTGAGGATTCGAACCCATGCTGGACAGCTTAGAGGCGAATGTGCGTACCTTTAGGCCATCCTGGTTTATTTGAATTCTTATACAAGCTGGCTAACCCCCGCTCTAGCAGGGAAAATGGCCTTTAAAATGCATGTTGTTGTTGTTGTTGTTGTTGTTGTTGTTGTTATACAAGCAAAGATGGTTCTTCATCTCCGCTCTGCAGCATGAATGTGCATGTGGACATGGCCTCTTGCAGGTTATGGCAGAAATTTCTGAAATTGGCCAGGCCTAAATGATCATTCATCTACTCTTTATCAAACGGCACCATGGGATCTTTATCGTCCACCAGATAGTCCATGGGCCAGACAGAAAATCGGTACCAAATTTGGGGCAAAACTTAAGTGGTATTAAAATGTTTGTGGGGTCAGTATGAACAAATTAATATATGATAACCTTTCCACAGGTTAAATGGCTTAGTCCATTTATTTTCCATCTTAACATTTTGGCCAATTGGCACTTTTTTGTAATTAAGCAGTCATATATCATGAAAATATTCCATTAAAAGCCATCCATAATAAGTTAATAATATTTCCAGCGAACAGAATATTTCCAAGAGTCACTGATTATGGTTATTTTACCATAATATAGGCTAACCTCGATATATCACTATGGACGGGGTCCATGAAAATGGTCCACACTAAGTGAATAGCAATATATAGGGAGATTTTATATGCTAATAATAAAGAAATGGGTAATTTGGGATCCATTGAATAAAAGTGAAATATCCAATATAGTGATATATTGAATAGTGATATATTGAGGTTAGCCTGTAATCATATATTTACTTCCAGATTTTCTACAAATATTGTAAGGATGTAGATGTTAAGTTGTTTTCAGGCAGTAAACTGAATTGGGTGGGATGTGGAAGACAAGTATAAGCCTTTGTTTATTTCAGGTTTATAAGGTCAACTAGCCTGCTGTTGGCTTAGCGGTTAGGGTGCAGGCTCGGGATCCGAGGATCCTGGGTTCGAATCCCGGTCGATCGCTGAATTAACGCCAGGGGGGTTGACTCAGCCTGTCATCCTTCCGAGGTCGGCAAATTGAGTACCAGTTCACTGGTAATGTCGCAGGAGGCGACTAACAGGGTTGGCGGCAGGAAGGGCATCCAGCCATAAAACATTGCTTCAAAAAGGGGACCATGGTGCCAGAGGCTAACCCCCGCTCTAGTAGGGGAAATGGCCTTTAAAATGCATGTTGTTGTGTGTGTATAAGGTCAACTGTGTCCATCAGTATGGGTTCCAGCCCCAGTAATTAATCAGTCCTACCCTGTCACCATGGACATCATATGTATCCACTCAGTGTCTGGTCCCTGGGGTTACCATGGCAACACTCCTGATTGATACATGATAATAGTACACTGCTCACTCTGCAGACTGTTCCAGTGTACATGCTCCACTGTTGTGTAACATATTGCATTTTATTTTAACAGTAGATAGTGATAACAAATATAGAAGAAAACTCCCAGCATGCAGGTGCACTCCCAATCTTATTAAGGTAAGAAGTAATTTTCAGCTTTCAATGTATTTTTGTGAAGGTTATGATGAACAATACATAATCATACTTGAGTCTTTTAGGACTGTAAAAAGTGTCATGGGGTGGTCTGCAAATACCCGCCCCCCACTTCTGATGTGTTTTAATTTTTGCTGACCACACACCCCCCCCCCCCTCCCCCTCCCGAGGTATTTCTTTTTTTCTGACAACTCCCACCAAGATATTTAGATTTTTTCCCCCACTAAGGTATTGCAATTTTTTCTACCCCACCTCCACCAATGTATGGCATTTTTGCAGTTATAATTACAACCCTCCCCCCCCCAATACCACCACCCCCTCAATCCTATTTTTATTGGTTTAATCCTCCACACCAAGCTATTTCAATTTTTCCTGACTCCCACCAATTTACTTTGATTTTTCTGCCCACCCCCTATTTTTATATAACCTGCACTGTCCCCCATGACAATTTTAAATGAAACAGCCCTTAACAAGATTTACTGGTTTTTTTTCAGGGTTTGACAACATTCTAATGAAAGATGGAACCAGCATTTGAAGAAGGAAGCAATGACTTGCCGAAGAAACGGGCACGCTTTCAGTGTGTCATCCACTGCTCTGATGATGACTCAAATTTGATCTCACCACAAAACTTTGAGTCATGGAAGACACTGCTTAGGGCTGCAGAGATAAGACAACATGCCTCTCTTTTAGACATTGCAAAGGGTTTGTGTGAAGGAGAGATTCCACAGGTCCAATATCATCGTAAGTGCCGAAGCATATTCACCATGAAGAAGCTTCTCGACGCGATTGTCAAGAAAGGTACCTCTGTGGACTCCGTAGAAGACAGCTCTAGAAGACCACGTAGAACTGCACCAGAATTATCTAGGGTGTATCCTGATAAATGTATCTTCTGTGAGAAATCAAGCAAATATCTGAAGGGCCAGAAGACAAGGGAAACTCTTGTACAGTGTTCAGAGGTACGTGCAGGTGATCAAATCCGTAAAGCAGCAACCAGAAAGCTTGACCACAGGATACTTGCTATTACAAGTAGAAAGTTGGTTGCTGCTGAGGGCCATTACCACAGGTCTTGCTACCGTGCATACACACGGGTAAACTTTGCTGCCAATATGGATGTAGGAGAGGGTCAAGAAGACAATACAGAAGCTCAGTATGAAGTTGCAGAAAGGGATTCATATGAGCAACTATTCTCATATATAAGGAATGAAATGTTTCCCAATCCAGAAGTACTACCCATGACAGACCTCATGTCTAGACTACAAACATACATGGAGTCATTTGGAGTCAATCAGGTCAGAGATTCAACAAAGAAACATCTCCGCCGTACGCTGGAGCATGAGCTGGCAGGTTCCCTGCATATCTTTCCTAACGACAAAGGAAAGCTGCTCGTTTACCCAGACAGTCTTTCTATGCTAGAACTTGCTAAAACAACACACTCCTTGAAGACGGAACTGCAGCATGCAAGGGCTGCCACGTGTGAGAATGTTATAACAAAATCAGCTCTGCAGATAAGAAATGAGATAAAAAAGCAAGATTCTAGTCAAGTATGGCCACCTAATGTTAAGCAGGATAAGACCATTATTCCTGAAACCCTCACTCAATTCCTGCAAGCACTTCTAAGTGGAGACTCTGAGTGTACAAATCCATCTGACCGAGTCCAACGACTAGTCTCCTCTTATGGCAGTGACTTAGTCTTTGCAGTGACCTGTGGCAAGATCAAGCCACCAAAACACATACTTCTTCCAAAACACACCTTGTGAAGATTGCCTGTACATGCATGCTCTTCGTGCCAACTATCAAGCTGCCATCTGGAGACGATCTTTACAATGTCAACCCCTTGTACCAAGGACCATAGATGATGATGGCAAACTGGCCATCGTGTGGATGCATGGGTCACCAGCACCAGAGGCTGTATTGCAGTTCTTATCCTGTCAATGTGTGAAGTCTTGCAAATTACCTGAGTGCCCATGTCTCAGCAATGGTTTGAAGTGCACAAACATGTGCAAACTAAAAACCTGTGGAAACCAACCAATTGAGGAAGAACTGGTTGCAGAACTAACAGATATCGATGATGGTGATGATGAGTGATGCAATGGAGATTGAATCTATGATTTCATTCTGCAAATAAGAGACAGTCATAAATATCACAGCACCTATACTTCTATTTCATGATGCCTTGCAGTAAAAACAATTGACATGGAAGTTGGCATATCCTGGGAGTAGAATTTCACCAATGCAATCCATTACCATTACCATGTACCCGAATTTTGTGTGTGTTTTGAAGGCAAAGAGTAAAAATGTGGAAATGTCTGATGTTGTTCTTGAATTTCATGCAATGTAAATGTATTCGACAACAGACTAACACATTTGAGACAGAAATATCATACTTTTGGAGGAGGTAGCAAAGCTGTAAAAGATTATACCTGGTGAAAGTGCATTTTTGGTTCTGCCAGAGGGTGTTCCCATTCAAGACATGATAATTACTAATAAGCTACCTCTCTGGCAAGGTTATCATATCAAAACATAATCTAGGGATGTTGAACTATTTAAAAATGGCAACTGAAATTTGCCCACCCAGATGGTACCGATACGTGAAATTTTGGGTCTGGGCCCATGGACTAAGAAGGGTCTCCAGCTTATCATCCGTCTGACAGAGCACATTGTGATGCAACGCCTGAACTGAAAAGTATCACTCCGAGTTGGAGTCGAGAGCTAAGTGCACGACCTCCACACCATTCTATCAGGGCCAAACATGGCAGTTACACACCAAATTAGGACTTACAAGCTTAAATAAGTGGAATTCAAAAACCTCCATTGTTTGGTTCATATATTTGGATGGCACCGAAAGTGCTTTCATCTCCCTCATGCTTGCGTTGAAAAAGTCTGACACATGGCAATGTAGATGATGTTGCTGAAGGCCCTGCAAGCAACTCAAGCAGGAGTATTGGGCTGATGAGAATAGTAAAGGAAGAGGGAATGGAAGAGAGAGAGAGAGAGAGAGAGATAGAGAGAGAGAGATAGAGAGAGAGAGATAGAGAGAGAGAGATAGAGAGAGAGAGATAGAGAGAGAGAGATAGAGAGAGAGAGAGATAGAGAGAGAGAGATAGAGAGAGAGAGAGAGAGAGAGAGAGAGAGAGAGATAGAGATAGAGATAGAGATAGAGATAGAGATAGAGATAGAGATAGAGATAGAGATAGAGAGAGAGAGAGAGAGAGAGAGAGATGTTTTATTAAAACCTGAATTAACAGTTAATCACATCCATCAACTAGAACAGCACTCGGTAGAGAGGGTACCTCCGCCAAGCTGCACAATTTACATTTTGTATCCCACCGACGGGCTGGATCTGGACCTGAACTACAATATAATTAGTTTGTTCTTGTCACAAACCTAACTCATCCACCACGTGCCATCTGAATCATACACAATTTCTTGAAATACAATATCCTGCTATATATCGTTTTTGGTACTCTCTCTCAATAGTGAAGAATTACTTTTAAAAATTCTCGTACCCAGATTCGGATCTTCACAAAAATCGAATCGATTTGTTCCGTCACATACACCCAACCTGTCCACCAAGTTTCGTCTGAATCTGTCCGTAACCTTTTGAGATATCCTGCTATATATCGCTTTTAGCCAGATCACTCAATGGTGAAGAATCACTTAAAAGATTACAGTATCCGGATCTTCACCAAAATCGAATTTCGCCGTGTCGCACACCCAACCTGTCGACCAAACCTTTTTGAGATATCCTGCTCACAGACAGACAAACAGACAGGGGTGAAAACATAACCTCCACTCACCTTTGGTGGTGGAGGTAATAACATTTCAGCAACACTTCGGAAAGCAAGATTGTTTGTCTCCACCCTAACATGCTGTAATTACAAAAATTTTATTTACAATTGAGCAGTGTAGTGTGAAAGGTTTTTCTTCCACAAATCAAAAAAGACTGTCAAAGTTGTTTTATTATCAAATGTATAAACATTATTTACATCGAAGCAAGACGTTTAGAGGTTAAGAGTGGTTTTTATCCCCAAATGAATATCATTCGTACATCTTACTCCATTTGGCATTATGTATACCTAGCTCATTGATGGTAAAGGCATTTTGTTGGCACAGGAATTGGGAAATTACATCAAAGAAGGTTCCATTTAAAAAGGATGAACAACACTTCCTGTTTGCAGCATTTGAGAGCTCACGGCATGTGCAAAGCAAAGTGGGTGTCTTTCGATTACAATACGTCGGTCTACGCTTGGTGGCAGACGAAATGAAAGGTTTATTTTCACCTCCTGAAGTCCTTCACCTTCATAACATCAGCACACAGGCTGTGGAAACAGAAATAATGGAGAAATTGGTTAGCACAAACAACTAAATGCAAGGTAAATGAGCACGTTATGCCAGAGTGGTTCAGTGTCTGAATATAACAGAGATCTTCAGTCTCCAATATTATTAATCACCGTTATGATTTGAAAATCCCACATCAGCTTGTGTTTTACTCTTCCTGCCTAATCGAATCCGAGAAAACGAGTATTTACAACGATTTACATCTTTCATCCCAATTGCCTGCCTATGGTCTTAATCAATTTAACACGTTGGATATTTTGGATATTTATTTCCGTTGGATATTTATTTTAAGAATAAGTCAAATCCTTTTGCCCATTAGAGGAATCATAAACCAAACTTGAATCAAGTTTTACAATTTTCCACATTTTATTCCTCTTATTTATAAACTTGTTTTGTAAAGTTATCTATATTTACCCTCGCCAGAGAGGGTAAATATATATTATTGCATTTGGGTTTGTCTGTCTGTCCACACGTAATGTGCTAACATAGGCCACAAACAGCATCTGATGGTAGCCAGTATTACACGTTTTTTGTTTTCCAATCGAGTAGGGTGATATCCCACATTTTGCGACCCCACTTTGCAATGGTTCACTGTAGCATGAATTAAACAGTTTTTAATTACCTAATAATTTTAGGTCCATCAACTGAGTCAAAAGTTACAAGTTTAAACACACCGCGTCAACCGAACACCCGACCGCTAGTGCTGACATCGCTGGCAGCCAGTCAAAGCACATCTCTGTGGACGTCTCCTCTCAATCAATCAGTGCGCTCGTGGTATTCCTTCTCTGTGCGCCGTCACATTGGTAATTGTGCCAATATCTTTGGTATACTGAAAGTGTCAAGAAAAAGCATTAGTCTGGAGCTGAAATTGAAAGAGTTAAGGTGGATGGAGTTGGCTGTTGGTGTCACCGCTGTTGGGTGAGAATTTGGCTTATGGGAGTTGTCCCCAAGGATAATTGGAAAGAGCAAAAAAAAAATTAAGCAGCTAGTCATTCCACTACTCCTGTAGTTTCTACAAAATTAATGAGATGCGAAAGCAGTTTAATGAAGAAACTTTTATCTTCCTGGAATGAGGATATGAATCAGCACGCTATGCCTTTAAGCCACGCAGTAATTAGAGCTAAGGCACTGGAGCAAGAAGGGGAGGGAAAAGGTGCTAAACCTGTACTACTAGTACACTAGCTCCCTACAGGAGATGCAGTAAAGATCATGTTATTATTCTCTCTGAGGTATATAGATTACAGTAGATCTAGATTTGGCACCGTTAGTCTGCGGGGGACACAATAATCATATAATGCCTCAACAAAGTCATGTTTCCTCCCTTTGAGTTTTGTGTTAAAAAGCAGTAGCGACTGTTAAAAAAGGTAATCAGACATTTTCTTTATTTTGTATGCAAGATGGAGGCTCGTGTAAGAGCTGGCACATGGAACACACATTAGCACATAAAACACAAAAAACCATAAACGGACACATTAAACATAATAAAGGAAGGGGGAGACAAGATGGGGAGAGAGAGGGAAGCACACAAGCACAACAGTAGAGAACAGGGACATCAGGAGATCTGTGGAAGGGGAAGGGCTTGGGGGGTGGGGGTGGTGAGGGGGATGGAAGGGGTACACGGTTTAAAACAAATTGACACTACTAGGAATTTCAGGAATGAAGTCGGAGATTGAAAGAGGTGGATTTGGGGTGTATTAACGGGGGTAGAAAAGATCAAGGTTTTGGATGGGGGAAGATAAGAGATGGTGGTGAACAGCTGATTTAAAGACCTGGAGGGAGCAGTGGGATTGAAGAGAGTGTGGGAGTTTGTTCCAGAGGTTGGAAAAAAAAGAGGAATGAAGGAGTGAAGGTGAGCAGAGAGTCTTGATTTTGGCAGTTTCACCAGAAGAGGGTTGCTGGCAGATCTTGTGCGTCCTGCAGGAATATTTGAGGGACACAGCACAGACAGCTGGGGGAGCAAGGCCAGAGAGGAGTCGGTAGAAGACAGAAAGACCACCAACCTGCCTGCGGTGAGAGAGTGAAAGGCCCTTAGAATCAGCTTAATCGCGGTAGATACCAACGATTCTCAAAGCCTTGTTTTCTACAGTGTGAAGCCGAGCTAGGTGTGAGGCAGGAGTACCAGCCCAGAGGAGAGCAGTGCTCCATCAAGCTGCGGATGAAAGCCTTGTATGTGGTGAGGAGTTCAGAGGTGCCCATAAAGGACTTCGCACGATGGAGGATGCCCAGTCAGCGACTGGCTTTGGAGGCCAGCTTGGGAATGTGGTTTTCCCAGGAAAGATCATGGCTGATAGTGAGACCCAAAAGATTGAGTGATAGAACTTCTTTAAGAGGATTGTTGAGAAAGTAGATGGGAGGGTTTGTGGTTTATAGTATTTTTTACTTTCTGTAGGGGTGCCCCCACAAAACGACAAGCTATTTATACACGTTAACACGTGCTTGTGCAAGGAGGAAAACCCCCTTGTGGAGAGGGGATATCATAGCATTAATAATAAATTGCTTTGTAATAATATGAATATTTAGCTATCATTGGTGTTATTACCCTCTCCAGAAGAGAGGGTATTGCATTTGAGTCCGTTTGTTTGTCAATCTGTCTGTTTGTTTGTCCGCACAGAATAAATAGGATTTTCTCTGCAACCGTTGGTCCGATTGACAGGAAAAATTTCACCACAGGTGCACTTCCTCCTGTAGAATTTTGATGATAATTATGACATCATAGGTCACGTGGTACGTCATATTGGAAAAACCAAAACATTTTGCACCTCTACATCTCCAAAAGCACTGCATAGAAAAAATTGAGACATGGATCATTGTAAAGAACTCTCCATGGGGGAATAACATATGTTAATGATGATGGCAAAGGTGCCTCCATTATGATGTCATAATTCGACAAGTACAAAACTTCATCCGATCAAGATGAAATTTCTTGAGCAGCACCTCGGGATAAATAAAATGATGAAGTCATCAGTCACGTGGTTGCCGGCATATTTGTCTGAACGCAAAAGCCTTAAAGAAACACTAAAAACACGTCCGGGCAAGGGTCTGCAATGTCTGATTGCTATTTGTTACTTTTGTTATTAAAAGCGGATTTGGAAAAATGCCACGATAAACTATATGTACACTTTAACAAGGATATTGCCCACGGTGGAAAACTCCCTTGGGGAGGGGGGGGGGGGGGAGATTATGTCGCCACAACCTCCACCGTGTGACCCTTAGTCGTCCTGTCAAGTATGGATGAGATTGTGTAAATAACGACCAAACGTATCATGGTCAGACACAGCCATGAAATTCCATATTTTAGTAGGATGATGAAGTGAAAGAGCAGGAGGGAGAAGGATCTTCCAAGGATCTCCAGGAAGATGAGCTCCCCGATCCTAAACCATATTTTCTACCCTCTTTAATTCCACCCAAATCCCTCCTCCATCCAATTTTCCAGTTTTCCCTTGTTTGGAGTTTCCTTCTGTATGCATTTTGTCAATGTCAATTCTATTTTTGTCTTTTACTTCCTGATCCGTTCACTACACTAGCTCTTCCAGGAGCCACGGCTGTGTATGCAAAAAAATAATTTAAAAAACCTTTTTATAGACGTTTACAACCAATCGACATGCAGACAGACAGAATAACGTACACGACCAAAACAAAATACAGTACGAAATACAAATCGTCTAAAAACTGATAATCCTTCACATTTGTTCATTGATTAATCATCTGCATATTGTACCAAAAAAGGTAAATACTCATCAACAGGAATATCAAAGCCTTGACGTTGTCCATCATTACCGTGTGTTTGTGGAAGGTTTAGCTATTCGTCATACGTACCCTGCCCGAGCTGTGGAAACAGGCCAATGACAGTCTTGCATTCTGGGAAGTGACGAGCTGCACTTTGAGTTTGGCACAAAATCAAACACCGGAGCTGGAGAAAAACTGTGCGAACCCACCAATGAAGACAATGCACAAGTGATGCAGTGAGTACAACTTCGTACTGGCATCGAGAGTTAATGCATGTGGCCAAATTAAAATCCTGTTCAACAACGACAAAAAAAATTAAAAAAAAATAATGAGAGAACAACCATCTAGCACAGCCCCCTCACCCCCGGAGAGGTCGTTCGTGATTCTTCCATTTTTCAATACTAGGGCATGCCCGTACTATATATAAGCTAGGACGTGCCCGTACGTGGGTGCCCGTTCCTTGCCAAAAAAAAAAAAAAAAAAAAAAATTTGTGTAGGGGTGTGTGTGTGTAAACATCCTAGGGCGTGCCCGTACGTGGGTGCAAAAAAACATGCGTGCAAACAACAACAACAAAAAAAACAACTTTGAAACCACGTGGCAGTAACGACCACAGAACCCCCCCCCCCCCCTCTATTTACATGAATGGTTTGGTCCATTCGCAACGACCACAGAACCCCCCCCTCTATTTACATGAAATGGTTTGGTCCAAAGCGAACGGCTTGCGGTGTTTGGTAAAGAAATCGCCATAGCTCGGTAACTACTTGTCCGATTAATTTCAAACCTTGAAAAGGCACATCCTCGGGTCCCCAGCAATATACCTGGCAAGTTTAAAGTATATCGGACCGGTAGTTGTCGAGAAACAGCGGTCACAGACAAACATACATACATACATACATACATACATACAAACATACAAACATACAAACATACACACAGAGATTACTGGAATTATAGATAGATAATCGTCCCAACAACAGCCACTTTTTTGTGTTTTACTCATTTAGTCGATGCAAGTGTGGTACACAAGGAGATGAGTTAACGATAATTCATCTGCCATGCAGAAAAAGTGTGGAACAATCAAGATCTTGTTATCTATGTACAGACAAGATGGAGATGATACCGATACTTTCTTACTTTGTTTTTATGCAACATGAGACTGTAAAGCAAAACCTGTTAGCACAAGCTCCAGCTTCACATTCTAGGCACACCATCAACCAAAACACAAGCAGGAAAATGACAAACATAGTCAAGGGATACAACTGGATGCAAGGGAGACAGGGCTCGAGCTCAGATCAAGTGTAGGATAAATCACCTCCAAAGTTTTTTGCAACTTTCAATCAGGTATTGTAGCTTTGCATCATTGCTCGAAAAATAACATATGGAGGTAGGGTACACGTACATACACACACACACACACACAGTATATACACACACACACACACACACACACACACACACACACACACACACACACACACACACACACACACACACACACACACACACACACACACACACACACACACACACACACGCACACACACACAGAGAGCTCAGAAAACAGTTTTGGTCATTGCAAGAGATGCAAAATCCCATTGCTCAGAGATCAAGTGCAGCATCATTGCTCACCAAATCAAACACAGAATGAAAAGTCGACATGATTTTAGCTTAAAAAAAAAATCTATAAATCAGAATTTATACAATGAAAATGTTACTGTTTTATATTAAACATGTATTTTCTCTGTTTAACAAGAAAATATTGCATACAAAAAAAATAAGAAAATTCACAGGGCATTCAACAAAACTTTAAAGCTTCTCATCCACATGATTTTAACCAATCACTGAAAGGCAATTTGAGGCCTAACCAAGTGGTCTTATTTGGCTAATTTTCATCATTGACCCACAGAAAGACAATCTGCAGGTCTCAGACGGGCTGTAATCATACGATTATTTAATATGAATACGCATTGCGTAGAGTGAGAGCTTCGTCGACAATAGTCAGTCGATCGAGTACGCAGCCCTCGCAAACATCTGTAGGCCTAGGCCTAGCTAGGCTAGGTTGTTTGATCTTGGGCTTAGAATTAAAATTCAAATTAATTTTATTGAATGGATAGATTGGGATAGAATGCAGGACTTACCTACTGTAGGCTATATAGTCGAGACTTCTAGTCGACTGGATCAGGTACGTAGGTCCGACTGGCAGGTACGTACTGAAATCGGTGTACCTGGCGTTAAACTGAAGTTGGTGTAGCTGGTGGAAAAAAGAAGTCGGTGTAGCTGGTGGAAAAAAGAAGTCGGTGTAGCTGGTGGAAAAAAGAAGTCGGTGTAGCTGGTGGAAAAAAGAAGTCGGTGTAGCTGGTGGAAAAAAGAAGTCGGTGTAGCTGGTGGAAAAAAGAAGTCGGTGTAGCTGGCATAAATGATGAGTGGTTTCGAATTCAAAATCCATTCTGTACAGTACTGTATTGTAATTTATTGATTTTAATCACGAGGTGAAAATAATTTATCGGTCGCGCCAGACAAAAGCAAGATGACGTGAGCAAGATGCTTTTATGAAAAAGCGAACAATGAACAATAAATACAACAACAACAACAGGCATTTTAAGGCCATTTTCCCTGCAAGAGCGGGGGTGAGCCTTGCGGTCCCCATGACAATCTTCTCCATTTTGCCCTATTTTCTGCATCTCCCCTTGTTAACCCCCTTGCCCGCATTTCTTCTTCCACCATCTTTAGCCAAGTCTTTCTCGGTCTTCCCCGTCCTCTACTTCCTTCTACATTCATTTCCATCACTCTTCTCAACCAGTCACTTTCATCCTTCCTCAACACATGACCAAACCATCTCAACCTGTTTCTCTTCACAGCATCCATCACAGGCTCTATTCCCATCATCTTTTGCAATTCATTTGTTTTCCTCTCTCTCATTTGTCTTGTCTTCCTTCTGTCTTCCTCTATAGCCTGGTGTTGGCTTAGTGGTTAGGGTGCTGGCTTGGGATCCTAGGATCCTGGGTTCGAATCCCAATCGATCGCTGAATTAACGCCAGGGGGGTTGACTCAGCCTGTCATCCTTCCGAGGTCGGCAAATTGAGTACCAGCTTGCTGGGATGAATGATCACGGTGTGTACCCCGATTTAGAATAGGTACACCGTATCCCTGCGCATCACCGACGTATCCCTGAATAGGTACACCGTAATAGGCGGCCAAGGGTTGGCGTCAGGAAGGGCATCCGGCCATAAGAAAACATTGCCTCAAACAGGGAACCATGATCGTCATGGGGCCCGCAAGGCTAACCCCCTCTCTAGCGGGGAAAATGGCCTTGAAACGATCATTCATTCATTCTCTCAACGATACTCCAATAATGAACAATGAATGAATAAATGAATTCATTTTTATATATATATATATATATATATGTATATATATATATATATATATATATTGATTTTAATCACCAGGTGAAAATAATTTATCGGTCGCGCCAGACCAAAGCAATATCACGTGAGCAATGGCGGATCATGGAAGGGACAAGATGGCGGATCATGGAAGGGACATTTCAAATGACAACATGAAATTTTGTTTCCCAAGGGAATGGGGAAAATCTGAATTTTTTTTTTTGTGAAATTTGAAATGAAAGTGAACTTTTGAATGGATTTACATATGCATGCAATTGCCATTGAGGTTCGCTTACAAAGCTCTCGATTACAGCGCCAGAGCCAATCAGCCAGAGCCAATCACTGTGCGGTAAGCAGAATTCATGTGGATCGAAACGAGATGGTTTCCAAGGAGCATTTACTCGATACCTCGAAGATGTAAATAAACCAACCCAAAATTTTAATCCTCAGGTAAATCCATTAAACAACTTATTGTGCACACCTTGATTTATGGGGTCTGAAGTCTCTGCGAGCAATGCAGGGCTAAATCCAGACTCTGCTGTTGGCAGGAAACACTGAACAACTGCAAAAGTAGAAGAAAACAACTTAACTGTTTAGGGGTGGATTAACAAACCCCTTCATCCCCAAACCCACACGTTTTAGGATTTCTACACATAGACAAAAGTCAATCTGTTGGGAAAATGCGTCACCGGACACAGGAGACAATTCAACAATCAGGAAAATAACGGAGCGTGCAAATGCAAAAACAACACATGGTGTTCTTCACCACAATCACCTCGTTAGTAAAAACAACCCACATCGTGTTCTTCACCACAATCACCTTGTTATTAAAAACAATGCACATCGTGTTCTTTATCACAATCAATTCGTTATTAAAAACAACCCACATCGTGTTCTTCACCACAATCACCTTGTTATTAAAAACAATGCACATCGTGTTCTTTATCACAATCACTTCGTTATTAAAAACAACCCACATCGTGTTCTTCACCACGATCACCTTGTTATTAAAAACAATGTACATTGTGTTCTTCATCACAATTACCTCGTTATTAAAAACAATGTACATTGTGTTCTTCATCACAATTACCTCGTTATAAAAAACAACCCACATCGTGTTCTTCACCACAATCACCTTGTTATTAAAAACAATGCACATCGTGTTCTTTATCACAATCACTTCGTTATTAAAAACAACCCACATCGTGTTCTTCACCACAATCACCTTGTTATTAAAAACAATGTACATTGTGTTCTTCATCACAATTACCTCGTTATTAAAAACAACCCACATTGTGTTCTTCATCACAATCATCTCGTTCGTAAAAACAACCCACATCGTGGTCTTTACCACAATCATCTCGTTAGTTTAAACAACCCACATCGTGTTCTTTACCGCAATCATCTCGTTAGTAAAAACAATCCACATCGTGTTCACCACAATCACCTAGTTATTAAAAACAACCCACATCGTGTTCTTTACCACAATCATCTCGTTCGTAAAAACAACCCACACCGTGTTACCACAATCATCTCGTTATTAAAAACAACCCACATCGTGTTCTTCACCACAATCACCTCGTTAGTAAAAACAACCCACATCGTGGTCTTTACCACAATCATCTCGTTAGTTTAAACAACCCACATCGTGTTACCACAATCATCTCGTTATTAAAAACAACCCACATCGTGTTCTTCACCACAATCACCCCGTTAGTAAAAACAACCCACATCGTGTTCTTTACCACAATCATCTCGTTACTAAAAACAACCCACATCGTGTTCTTTACCACAATCACCTCGTTAGTAAAAACAATCCACATCGTGTTCACCACAATCACCTAGTTATTAAAAACAACCCACATCGTGTTCTTTACCACAATCATCTCGTTATTAAAAACAACCCACATCGTGTTCTTCACCACAATCACCTCGTTATTAAAAACAACCCACATCGTGTTCTTTACCACAATCACGTTATTAAAAACAATCCACATCGCGTTCTTTACCACAATCACCTCGTCATTAAAAACAACCCACATCGTGTTCTTTACCGCAATCATCTCGTTTGTAAAAACAACCCACACCCTGTTACCACAATCATCTCGTTATTAAAAACAACCCACATCGTGTTTTTCACCACAATCACCTCGTTACGTTAGTAAAAACAACCCACATCGTGGTCTTTACCACAATCATCTTGTTAGTTTAAACAACCCACATCGTGGTCTTTACCACAATCATTTCGTTAGTAAAAACAACCCACATCATGGTCTTTACCACAATCACCTCGTTCGTAAAAACAACCCACATCGTGTTCTTCACCACAATCACCTCGTTAGTAAAAACAACCCACATCGTGGTCTTTACCACAATCATCTCGTTAGTAAAAACAACCCACATCGTGGTCTTTACCACAATCATCTCGTTAGTAAAAACAACCCACATCGTGTTCTTCAACACAATCACCTCGTTAGTAAAAACAACCCACATCGTGGTCTTTACCACAATAATCTCGTTAGTAAAAACAACCCACACCATGTTACCACAATCATCTCGTTAGTTTAAACAACCCACATCGTGGTCTTTACCACAATCACCTCGTTCGTAAAAACAATGCACATCGTGTTCTTTACCACAATCATCTCGTTAGTTTAAACAACCCACATCGTGTTACCACAATCATCTCGTTAGTTTAAACAACCCACATCGTGGTCTTTACCACAATCACCTCATTCGTAAAAACAATGCACATCATGTTCTTTACCACAATCATCTCGTTAGTAAAAACAACCCACACCGTGTTACCACAATCATCTCGTTAGTTTAAACAACCCACACCGTGTTACCACAATCATCTCGTTAGTTTAAACAACCCACATCGTTGTCTTTACCACAATCACCTCGTTAGTTTAAACAACCCACATCGTGGTCTTTACCACAATCATCTCGTTAGTTTAAACAACCCACATCGTGTTCTTCACCACAATCACCTCGTTAGTAAAAACAACCCACATCGTGTTCTTCACCACAATCATCTCGTTAGTAAAAACAACCCACATCGTGTTCTTCACCACAATCACCTCGTTAGTAAAAACAACCCACATCGTGGTCTTTACCACAATCATCTCGTTTGTAAAAACAACCCATATCGTGTTCTTCACCACAATCATCTCGTTACTAAAAACAACCCACATCTTGTTCTTCACCACAATCATCTCGTTAGTTTAAACAACCCACATCGTGGTCTTTACCACAATCACCTCGTTAGTAAAAACAACCCACATCGTGGTCTTTACCACAATCACCTCGTTAGTAAAAACAACCCACATCGTGTTCTTCACCACAATCACCTCGTTAGTAAAAACAACCCACATCGTGGTCTTTACCACAATCACCTCGTTAGTTTAAACAACCCACATCGTGGTCTTTACCACAATCACCTCGTAAGTAAAAACAACCCACATCGTGTTCTTCACCACAATCACCTCGTCAGTAAAAACAACCCACATCGTGGTCTTTACCACAATTATCTCGTTAGTTTAAACAACCCACATCGTGGTCTTTACCACAATCATCTCGTTAGTTTAAACAACCCACATCGTGGTCTTTACCACAATCATCGCATTAGTAAAAACAACCCACATCGTGTTCTTCACCACAATCATCTCGTTAGTTTAAACAACCCACATCGTGGTCTTTACCACAATCATCTCGTTAGTTTAAACAACCCACATCGTGGTCTTTACCACAATCACCTGGTTAGTTTAAACAACCGACATCGTGGTCTTTACCACAATCATCTCGTTAGTTTAAACAATCCACATCGTGTTACCACAATCATCTCGTTAGTTTAAACAACCCACATCGTGGTCTTTACCACAATCACCTCGTTAGTTTAAACAACGCACATCGTGTTCTTTACCACAATCATCTCGTTAGTTTAAACAACCCACATCGTGTTATCACAATCATCTCGTTATTAAAAACAACCTACTTCGTGTTCTTCACCACAATCACCTCGTTAGTAAAAACAACGCACATCGTGTTCTTTACCACAATCATCTCGTTAGTTTAAACAACCCACATCGTGTTAACACAATCATCTCGTTAGTTTAAACAACCCACATCGTGGTCTTTACCACAATCACCTCGTTCGTAAAAACAATGCACATCGTGTTCTTTACCACAATCATCTCGTTATTAAAAACAACCCACACCGTGTTACCACAATCATCTCATTAGTTTAAACAACCCACACCGTGTTACCACAATCATATCGTTAGTTTAAACAATCACATCATGGTCTTTACCACAATCACCTTGTTAGTTTAAACAACCCACATCGTGGTCTTTACCACAATCATCTCGTTAGTTTAAACAACCCACATCGTGTTCTTCACCACAATCATCTCGTTAGTTTAAACAACCCACATCGTGGTCTTTACCACAATCATCTCGTTAGTTTAAACAACCCACATCGTGTTCTTCACCACAATCACCTCGTTAGTAAAAACAACCCACATCGTGTTCTTCACCACAATCATCTCGTTAGTAAAAACAACCCACATCGTGTTCTTCACCACAATCACCTCCGTTAGTAAAAACAACCCACATCGTGGTCTTTACCACAATCATCTCGTTAGTAAAAACAACCCACATCGTGTTCTTCACCACAATCATCTCGTTAGTAAAAACAACCCACATCGTGTTCTTCACCACAATCATCTCGTTAGTTTAAACAACCCACATCGTGGTCTTTACCACAATCACCTCGTTAGTAAAAACAACCCACATCGTGGTCTTTACCACAATCACCTCGTTAGTAAAAACAACCCACTTCGTGTTCTTCACCACAATCACCTCGTTCGTAAAAACAACCCACATCGTGGTCTTTACCACAATCACCTCGTTAGTAAAAACAACCCACATCGTGTTCTTTACCACAATCATCTCGTTGGTAAAAACAACCCGCATCGTGTTCTTTACCACAATCACCTCGTTATTAAAAACAACCCACATCGTATTCTTCACCACAATCATCTCGTTATTAAAAACCCACATCGTGTTCTTTACCACAATCACCTCGTTAGTAAAAACAACCCACATCGTGTTCTTTAACACAATCACCTCGTTATTAAAAACAATCCACATCGTGTTCTTTACCACAATCACCTCGTTAGTAAAAACAACCCACTTCGTGTTCTTCACCACAATCACCTCGTTAGTAAAAACAACCCACATCGTGGTCTTTACCACAATCACCTCGTTAGTTTAAACAACACACATCGTGGTCTTTACCACAATCACCTCGTTAGTAAAAACAACCCACATCGTGGTCTTTACCACAATCACCTCGTTAGTAAAAACAACCCACATCGTGTTCTTCACCACAATCACCTCGTTAGTAAAAACAACCCACATCGTGTTCTTCACCACAATCACCTCGTTAGTAAAAACAACAAACATCGTGGTCTTTACCACAATCATCTCGTTAGTTTAAACAACCCACATCGTGGTCTTTACCACAATCATCTCGTTCGTTTAAACAACCCACATCGTGTTCTTTACCACAATCATCTCGTTCGTTTAAACAACCCACATCGTGGTCTTTACCACAATCACCTCGTTAGTAAAAACAACCCACATCGTGGTCTTTACCACAATTATCTCGTTAGTAAAAACAACCCACATCGTGTTCTTTACCACAATCATCTCGTTGGTAAAAACAACCCGCATCGTGTTCTTTACCACAATCACCTCGTTATTAAAAACAACCCACATCGTATTCTTCACCACAATCATCTCGTTATTAAAAACCCACATCGTGTTCTTTACCACAATCACCTCGTTAGTAAAAACAACCCACATCGTGTTCTTTAACACAATCACCTCGTTATTAAAAACAATCCACATCGTGTTCTTTACCACAATCACCTCGTTAGTTTAAACAACCCACATCGTGTTATCACAATCATCTCGTTATTAAAAACAACCCACATCGTGTTCTTTACCACAATCACCTCGTTATTAAAAACAATCCACATCGTGTTCTTTACCACAATTACCTCGTTATTAAAAACAACCCACATCGTGTTCTTTACCACAATCATCTCGTTAGTAAAAACAACCCACACCGTTACCACAATCATCTCGTTATTAAAAACAACCCACATCGTGTTCTTCACCACAATCACCTCGTTACGTTAGTAAAAACAACCCACATGGTGGTCTTTACCACAATCATCTCGTTAGTTTAAACAACCCACATCGTGGTCTTTACCACAATCACCTCGTTAGTAAAAACAACCCACATCGTGTTCTTCACCACAATCACCTCGTTAGTAAAAACAACCCACATCGTGGTCTTTACCACAATCATCTCGTTAGTAAAAACAACCCACATCGTGGTCTTTACCACAATCACCTCGTTAGTAAAAACAACCCACATCGTGTTCTTCACCACAATCACCTCGTTCGTAAAAACAACCCACATCGTGGTCTTTACCACAATCATCTCGTTCGTAAAAACAACCCACATCGTGGTCTTTACCACAATCATCTCGTCAGTAAAAACAACCCACATCGTGTTCTTCACCACAATCACCTCGTTAGTAAAAACAACCCACATCGTGGTCTTTACCATAATCATCTCGTTAGTAAAAACAACCCACACCGTGTTACCACAATCATCTCGTTAGTTTAAACAACCCACATCGTGGTCTTTACCACAATCACCTCATTCGTAAAAACAACCCACACCGTGTTACCACAATCATCTCATTAGTTTAAACAACCTACACCGTGTTACCACAATCATCTCGTTCGTTTAAACAACCCACATCGTGGTCTTTACCACAATCACCTCGTTAGTTTAAACAACCCACATCGTGTTCTTTACCACAATCATCTCGTTAGTTTAAACAACCCACATCGTGTTACCACAATCATCTCGTTAGTTTAAACAACCCACATCGTGGTCTTTACCACAATCACCTCGTTCGTAAAAACAATGCACATCGTGTTCTTTACCACAATCATCTCGGTATTAAAAACAACCCACACCGTGTTACCACAATCATCTCGTTAGTTTAAACAACCCACATCGTGGTCTTTACCACAATCACCTCGTTCGTAAAAACAATGCACATCGTGTTCTTTACCACAATCATCTCGTTATTAAAAACAACCCACACCGTGTTACCACAATCATCTCGTTAGTTTAAACAACCCACACCGTGTTACCACAATCATCTCGTTCGTTTAAACAACCCACATCGTGGTCTTTACCACAATCACCTCGTTAGTTTAAACAACCCACATCGTGGTCTTTACCACAATCATCTCGTTCGTTTAAACAACCCACATCGTGTTCTTCACCACAATCATCTCGTTAGTTTAAACAACCCACATCGTGGTCTTTAGCACAATCATCTCGTTAGTTTAAACAACCCACATCGTGTTCTTCACCACAATCACCTCGTTAGTAAAAACAACCCACATCGTGTTCTTCACCACAATCATCTTGTTAGTAAAAACAACCCACATCGTGTTCTTCACCACAATCACCTCGTTAGTAAAAACAACCAACATCGTGGTCTTTACCACAATCATCTCGTTAGTTTAAACAACCCACATCGTGGTCTTTACCACAATCACCTCGTTAGTAAAAACAACCCACATCGTGGTCTTTACCACAATCACCTCGTTAGTAAAAACAACCCACATCGTGTTCTTCACCACAATCACCTCGTTAGTAAAAACAACCCACATCGTGGTCTTTACCACAATCACCTCGTTAGTTTAAACAACCCACATCGTGGTCTTTACCACAATCACCTCGTTAGTAAAAACAACCCACATCGTGTTCTTCACCACAATCACCTCGTTAGTAAAAACAACCCACATCGTGGTCTTTACCACAATCATCTGGTTAGTTTAAACAGCCCACATCGTGTTCTTCACCACAATCACCTCGTTAGTAAAAACAACCCACATCGTGGTCTTTCCCACAATCATCTCGTTAGTTTAAACAACCCACATCGTGGTCTTTACGACAATCATCTCGTTAGTTTAAACAACCCACATCGTGTTCTTCACCACAATCATCTCGTTTGTAAAAACAACCCACATAGTGTTCTTCACCACAATCATCTCGTTAGTAAAAACAACCCACATCGTGTTCTTCACCACAATCATCTCATTAGTTTAAACAACCCACATCGTGGTCTTTACCACAATCATCTCGTTAGTTTAAACAACCCACATCGTGGACTTTACCACAATCACCTTGTTAGTTTAAACAACCCACATCGTGGTCTTCACCACAATCATCTCGTTAGTTTAAACAACCCACATCGTGTTACCACAATCATCTCGTTAGTTTAAATAACCCACATCGTGGTCTTTACCACAATCACCTCGTTAGTTTAAACAACCCACATCGTGGTCTTTACCACAATCACCTCGTTAGTTTAAACAACCCACATCGTGGTCTTTACCACAATCACCTCGTTAGTTTAAACAACCCACATCGTGTTCTTTACCACAATCATCTCGTTAGTTTAAACAACCCACATCGTGTTCTTTTCCACAATCATCTCGTTAGTTTAAACAACCCACATCGTGTTCTTTACCACAATCATCTCGTTAGTTTAA
This sequence comes from Myxine glutinosa, assembly GCF_964187855.1. Lineage (NCBI taxonomy): Eukaryota > Metazoa > Chordata > Myxini > Myxiniformes > Myxinidae > Myxine > Myxine glutinosa. Next base: position 63,311,300 of record NC_136268.1, on the reverse strand, counting down.
ACAACCCACATCCTGTTCTTTGCCACAATCATCTCGTTTGTAAAAACAACCCACATCGTGTTCTTTACCACAATCACCTCGTTAGTAAAAACAACCCACATCGTGTTCTTCACCACAATCATCTCGTTAGTAAAAACAACCCACATCGTGTTCTTTACCACAATCATCTCGTTAGTAAAAACAACCCACATCGTGTTCTTTACCACAATCACCTCGTTAGTAAAAACAACCCACATCGTGTTCTTCACCACAATCATCTCGTTAGTAAAAACAACCCACACCGTGTTCTTCACCACAATCACCTCGTTAGTAAAAACAACCCACATCGTGGTCTTTACCACAATCATCTCGTTAGTAAAAACAACCCACATCGTGTTTCCACAATCACCTAGTTAGGAAAAACAACCCACATCGTGGTCTTTACCACAATCACCTCGTTAGTTTAAACAACCCACATCGTGGTCTTTACCACAACCACCTCGTTAGTAAAAACAACCCACATCGTGTTCTTTACCACAATCACCTCGTTAGTTTAAACAACCCACATCGTGGTCTTTACCACAATCATCTCGTTAGTTTAAACAACCCACATCGTGGTCTTTACCACAATCACCTCGTTAGTTTAAACAACCCACATCGTGGTCTTTACCACAATCACCTCGTTAGTTTAAACATCCCACATCGTGGTCTTTACCACAATCACCTCGTTAGTTTAAACAACTTATATCGTGGTCTTTACCACAACCACCTCGTTAGTAAAAACAACCCACATCGTGGTCTTTACCACAATCACCTCGTTAGTTTAAACAACCCACATCGTGGTCTTTACCACAATCACCTCGTTAGTTTAAACATCCCACATCGTGGTCTTTACCACAATCACCTCGTTAGGAAAAACAACCCACATCGTGTTCTTTACCACAATCACCTCGTTAGGAAAAACAACCCCCATCGTGGTCTTTACCACAATCACCTCGTTAGGAAAAACAACCCACATCGTATTCTTTACCACAATCACCTCGTTAGTTTAAACAACCCACATCGTGTTCTTTACCACAATCACCTCGTTAGGAAAAACAACCCACATCGTGTTCTTTACCACAATCACCTCGTTAAGAAAAACAACCCACATCGTGTTCTTCACCACAATCACCTCGTCAGGAAAAACAACCCACATCGTGTTCTTTACCACAATCACCTCGTTAGGAAAAACAACCCACATCGTGGTCTTTACCACAATCACCTCGTTAGTTTAAACAACCCACATCGTGGTCTTTACCACAATCATCTCGTTAGTTTAAACAACCCACATCGTGGTCTTTACCACAATCACCTCGTTAGTTTAAACAACCCACATAGTGGTCTTTACCACAATCACCTCGTTAGGAAAAACAACCCACATCGTGTTCTTTACCACAATCTCCTCGTTAGTAAAAACAACCCACATCGTGTTCTTTACCACAATCACCTCGTTAGTAAAAACAACCCACACCGTGTTCTTTACCACAATCACCTCGTTAGTTTAAACAACTCAGATCGTGTTCTTTACCACAATCGCCTCGTTAGTAAAAACAACCCACATCGGGGTCTTTACCACAATCGCCTCGTTAGGAAAAACCCACATCGTGTTCTTTACCACAATCACCTCGTTAGTAAAAACAACCCACATCGTGGTCTTTACCACAATCACCTCGTTAGTAAAAACAACCCACATCGTGGTCTTTACCACAATCACCTCGTTAGTAAAAACAACCCACATCGTGTTCTTCACCACAATCACCTCGTTAGCAAAAACAACCCACATCGTGGTCTTTACCACAATCATCTCGTTAGTTTAAACAACCCACATCGTGTTCTTCACCACAATCACCTCGTTAGTAAAAACAACCCACATCGTGGTCTTTACCACAATCATCTCGTTAGTTTAAACAACCCACATCGTGGTCTTTGCCACAATCATCTCGTTAGTTTAAACAACCCACATCGTGGTCTTTGCCACAATCATCTCGTTAGTTTAAACAACCCACATCGTGGTCTTTACCACAATCATCTCGTTAGTTTAAACAACCCACATCGTGGTCTTTACCACAATCACCTCGTTAGTTTAAACAACGCACATCGTGGTCTTTACCACAATCATCTCGTTAGTTTAAACAACCCACATCGTGGTCTTTACCACAATCATCTCGTTAGTTTAAACAACCCACATCGTGTTACCACAATCATCTCGTTAGTTTAAACAACCCACATCGTGGTCTTTACCACAATCACCTCGTTAGTTTAAACAACCCACATCGTGGTCTTTACCACAATCATCTCGTTAGTTTAAACAACCCACATCGTGATCTTTACCACAATCATCTCGTTAGTTTAAACAACCCACATCGTGTTACCACAATCACCTCGTTAGTTTAAACAACCCACATCGTGTTTCCACAATCACCTCGTTAGTTTAAACAACCCACATCGTGTTCTTTACCACAATCACCTCGTTAGTTTAAACAACCCACATCGTGTTCTTTACCACAATCACCTCGTTAGTTTAAACAACCCACATCGTGTTCTTTACCACAATCACCTCGTTAGTTTAAACAACCCACATCGTGTTCTTTACCACAATCATCTTGTTAGTTTAAACAACCCACATCGTGGTCTTTACCACAATCACCTCGTTAGTTTAAACAACCCACATCGTGGTCTTTACCACAATCATCTCGTTAGTTTAAACAACCCACATCGTGGTCTTTACCACAATCATCTCGTTAGTTTAAACAACCCACATCGTGGTCTTTACCACAATCATCTCGTTAGTTTAAACAACGCACATCGTGTTCTTTCCCACAATCATCTCGTTAGTTTAAACAACCCACATCGTGGTCTTTACCACAATCACCTCGTTAGTTTAAACAACCCACATCGTGGTCTTCACCACAATCACCTCGTTAGTTTAAACAACCCACATCGTGGTCTTCACCACAATCATCTCGTTAGTTTAAACAACCCACATCGTGTTCTTTACCACAATCACCTCGTTAGTTTAAACAACCTACATCGTGTTCTTTACCACAATCATCTTGTTAGTAAAAACAACCCACATCGTGTTCTTTACCACAATCACCTCGTTAGTTTAAACAACCCACATCGTGGTCTTTACCACAATAACCTAGTTAGGAAAAACAACCCACATCGTGTTCTTTACCACAATCATCTCGTTAGTTTAAACAACCCACATCGTGTTCTTTACCACAATCATCTCGTAAGGAAAAACAACCTACATCGTGTTCTTTACCACAATCATCTTGTTAGTAAAAACAACCCACATCGTGGTCTTTACCACAATCACCTAGTTAGGAAAAACAACCCACATCGTGTTCTTTACCACAATCATCTCGTTAGTTTAAACAACCCACATCGTGTTCTTTACCACAATCATCTCGTTCGTTTAAACAACCCACATCGTGTTCTTTACCACAATCACCTCGTAAGGAAAAACAACCCACATCGTGTTCTTTACCACAATCACCTCGGTAGTTTAAACAACCCACATCGTGGTCTTCACCACAATCATCTCGTTAGTTTAAACAACCCACATCGTGTTCTTTACCACAATCACCTCGTTAGTTTAAACAACCTACATAGTGTTCTTTACCACAATCATCTTGTTAGTAAAAACAACCCACATCGTGTTCTTTACCACAATCACCTCGTAAGGAAAAACAACCCACATCGTGTTCTTTACCACAATCACCTCGGTAGTTTAAACAACCCACATCGTGTTCTTTACCACAATCACCTCGTTAGTTTAAACAACCCACATCGTGGTCTTTACCACAATCACCTCGTTAGTAAAAACAACCCACATCGTGTTCTTTACCACAATCACCTCGTTAGTTTAAACAACCCACATCGTGGTCTTTACCACAATCACCTCGTTAGTTTAAACAACCCACATCGTGGTCTTTACCACAACCACCTCGTTAGTAAAAACAACCCACATCGTGTTCTTTACCACAATCACCTCGTTAGTTTAAACAACCCACATCGTGGTCTTTACCACAATCATCTCGTTAGTTTAAACAACCCACATCGTGGTCTTTACCACAATCACCTCGTTAGTTTAAACAACCCACATCGTGGTCTTTACCACAATCACCTCGTTAGTTTAAACATCCCACATCGTGGTCTTTACCACAATCACCTCGTTAGTTTAAACAACTTATATCGTGGTCTTTACCACAACCACCTCGTTAGTTTAAACAACCCACATCGTGGTCTTTACCACAATCACCTCGTTAGTTTAAACATCCCACATCGTGGTCTTTACCACAATCACCTCGTTAGGAAAAACAACCCACATCGTGGTCTTTACCACAATCACCTCGTTAGTTTAAACAACCCACATCGTGGTCTTTACCACAATCACCTCGTTAGTTTAAACATCCCACATCGTGGTCTTTACCACAATCACCTCGTTAGGAAAAACAACCCACATCGTGTTCTTTACCACAATCACCTCGTTAAGAAAAACAACCCACATCGTGTTCTTCACCACAATCACCTCGTCAGGAAAAACAACCCACATCGTGTTCTTTACCACAATCACCTCGTTAGGAAAAACAACCCACATCGTGTTCTTTACCACAATCACCTCGTTAGGAAAAACAACCCACATCGTGTTCTTCACCACAATCATCTCGTTCGTAAAAACAACCCACATCGTGGTCTTTACCACAATCACCTCGTTAGTTTAAACAACCCACATCGTGGTCTTTACCACAATCATCTCGTTAGTTTAAACAACCCACATCGTGGTCTTTACCACAATCACCTCGTTAGGAAAAACAACCCACATCGTGTTCTTTACCACAATCTCCTCGTTAGTAAAAACAACCCACATCGTGTTCTTTACCACAATCACCTCGTTAGTAAAAACAACCCACACCGTGTTCTTTACCACAATCACCTCGTTAGTAAAAACAACCCACATCGTGTTCTTTACCACAATCACCTCGTTAGTAAAAACCCACATCGTGTTCTTTACCACAATCACCTCGTTAGGAAAAACAACCCACATCGTGTTCTTTACCACAATCACCTCGTCAGGAAAAACAACCCACATCGTGTTCTTTACCACAATCACCTCGTTAGGAAAAACAACCCACATCGTGTTCTTTACCACAATCTCCTCGTTAGTAAAAACAACCCACATCGTGTTCTTTACCACAATCACCTCGTTAGTAAAAACAACCCACACCGTGTTCTTTACCACAATCACCTCGTTAGGAAAAACAACCCACATCGTGGTCTTTACCACAATCACCTCGTTAGTTTAAACAACCCACATCGTGGTCTTTACCACAATCATCTCGTTAGTTTAAACAACCCACATAGTGGTCTTTACCACAATCACCTCGTTAGGAAAAACAACCCACATCGTGTTCTTTACCACAATCTCCTCGTTAGTAAAAACAACCCACATCGTGTTCTTTACCACAATCACCTCGTTAGTAAAAACAACCCACACCGTGTTCTTTACCACAATCACCTCGTTAGTTTAAACAACTCAGATCGTGTTCTTTACCACAATCGCCTCGTTAGTAAAAACAACCCACATCGGGGTCTTTACCACAATCGCCTCGTTAGGAAAAACCCACATCGTGTTCTTTACCACAATCACCTCGTTAGTAAAAACAACCCACATCGTGGTCTTTACCACAATCACCTCGTTAGGAAAAACAACGTCCGTAGGCCGAAACGAGAGGCGGCGGAACCTTCTTCGTCTTTGTTCGCGGTTGCTTCATCCTTCTCCTCCTCGGAATCGCTGTTTTATCGATTTTATGTGCGAGCTTGGCCAGATTTTCTGACATGGAGAGGGGCTGCACGTCCGTCTCGGTGCCATCGAGAGCGACCTCCTGCTCGGACTCCACACACCATCACGAACGGGACAATCACCATGACGAGGCCAAAACGTGTTTCTCCCACTTCAACCCGGCATGCACCGCGACGCTGACAGAGTTCCGGTCACGTCCGCCTTTTTTTCGTGTGAGCGCTTCCCAATCTTAAATTGAAAGGAATTTATGTAATATACATACACAGGCAATGGGGGAAGAAAATCAGGGAGAGTACGGCAGAGAAAACAAAGAATTTCTTTGTTTTCTTGTGACGTCATCGGAGCACGCGCGCAGGGCACCCTGGGACACCTCGGCCATTTTGATACCCTCTCGAACAACATCGTCAGCGGATTCACATTCAATAGTTTTTGTTCACGACCAGTCATGCCAATTTGCGGCGTATTTCGTTGCTCAAATAAGCCAGGCGTTAGGCCAGGAGTTAAGTTTTACAAAACGCCCAAACTTCTACTGAATCAGGGTGAGGAAACAAGAAATTTAAGTGAAGAGAGGCGGCGTTTGTGGAAGGCTGCCATCAATCGCAGTGACATCCAAACAGAATCACAGTGGGATCGCACACTTGTCTGCTCCGAGCATTTTGTTAACAGTAAGTAAGAACATGTTTCATTGTATAACCATACAATTACTATAATCATTAATGATATTGAATACAATATTTGGTTTTTATGATATCAGTGATAGTGACATTTAAATATAAAATATTGACTGTTGATTGAATATTTCACTTTTTTGGCCATGTATTTGGACTTAAGAAACTCGCCTTGTATTTCTTTTAATGGGGAGGGCATCAGCTGTGTCTCTCGACACATTTTTAGTTATTCTGAACACCCTAAATTATTTGCAATTATTGTATGTTTTGTGATATTTCAGATGAGAAATGCTATCTCCATCTCAAGACAAATCCTTCTTGGTTGCCAACCTTGCAACTTGGTTATACCAAGTGTGGACAGGACACACCAGCCTCTGGGAGGTATGACAGAGCGTGTGGTCGCAAACGGAAAAGACAAGAAGCTGATGCCGTTTCATCGCTGTTGTCTCTAAACAGAAGACAGCGATGCAGCGTTGGTGAAGCTGCTTCTGCCTCAGAGTCGCCTGATCTGGAGCAGCCAGCGGTAAGTGTGATGATTGATAATGAAGGAAGCACATCCTCTTTGGACACCATTGAATCTGCACACCAGCTGGTCCAGACTGATTTGACGTCGTATGCAATATCACAACTTGAAAGTGACAACAAAGCGCGACTTGTTGAAGCAGAAGACATGGTGAAACAAAGAAACAACAATTTTGACCGATGTACCTATGTTGCATCCCCCGACAAGGTTCTGTTGTACACTGGGTTGCCGAATATTGAACTTTTGGACGTAGTTTATGAGATGGTAGAACACCAGCTTCCAAATATGCAAAAGATCTCAAAGTATCAACAACTTTTATTGTGTCTGATAAAACTGAGAATGAATTATGTGTTCCAAGATATAGCATATCAGTTAAATATATCACTGTCCATAGCACAGCGCGTGTTCCATGCCACACTTGATGTGCTGTATGTGAGATTAGAGTTTTGTGTCAGATGGCCTGATCGTGAAAATCTACGAAAGTCTATGCCCATGTGTTTTCGGAGAACTTTTGGTGACCGAGTATCGGTGATAATTGATCGCTTTGAACTATTCACAGAAAAACCTAGTGGTGATTTGAACCAGGTGTACACATATTCCAACTACAAGCAACACCATACAGTGAAATACTTGATCGGTATTTCTCCACAAGGGACAGTCATATTCATTTCTGCTGGTTGGGGGGGTCGGACATCTGACAAGCACATTGTACAGAAATCTGGCTTCTTACAAAATCTGTTGCCTGGAGATATTGTGCTTGCAGATAGAGGCTTCAAAATTGCGGATGATATTGCCTGGTGGTGGGCCCTGGTGTTGGGCTAGCGGCTAGGGTGCCGGCTTAGGATCCTAGGATCCTGGGTTCGAATCCCGGTCGATCGCTGAATTAACGCCAGGGGGGTTGACTCAGCCTGTCATCCTTCCGAGGTCGGCAAATTGAGTACCAGTTCACTGGTAATTCCCTGTTTGTCGTTAAAGGCGGCAAAAAGGGTTGGCGTCAGGAAGGGCATCCGGCCGTAAAACATTGCTTCAAAAAGGGGACCGAAATACAACAACAACCACAGTTCCCGAAAAAGGCCAACCCCCGCTTGCGGGGAAAAATGGCCTCTAAAGGTGGTTTTTTTTTTTTTTTTTTTGCCTTTTATCAGGCAAAGCTGGTGATTCCCGACTTCAAAGGTGGAAAAAACCAACTCCACCCCATGGAAGTGGAAAACACTCGCAAAATCGCCAGTGTTCGCATCCACGTTGAACGCGTCATCGGGCTTGTCGTGAGGAAATTCAGAATCTTCGACACGGAAATACCTCTGGAATTCTTGAAGAAAAAGAAAAGTGATAAAACGCCAACCATTGATAAAGTTGTCCGTGTGTGTTGCTGCTTTGCAAGTCTCTGTCCTTCTGTTGTTCCATTCGAATGAAATCTATGCTGAACTGCATCAATGTGCTGGTCGTAGACAATCCTATAAAATAATATATGTTTCACTCTTCATCTCATTACCCAGGCAGTTCGCTGGCCAGGTTTAGCACACAGATTGCAGAAAGGTGGCTTCAAAACCCACATTTCATCTGATACTCTTCTAAATAAAAAATATATGGTCTTATTTTCGGTTTCATGTATAGAATTGGAATGCACAAGGGAACTCTTGTTAATAATAATAAACAAATATCTCAATCACAAATATTGATCCTGTCCTGGGAGTTGTAGGTTTTCCTTCTGGAAGGCCTGCCATCCAAGACATGATAGTACATACACTTTACAAATCTAATTTACACTGTGGACACAGCCACAAACCTTTAGGCACACGCTTCATCTGAATACAGTGTGTGTGGTACCAACGCACCTTGCAGTTCTCTCCATCACAACACACCATCTTTGTCCCATTGTCTGGCCCATGACATATGCAGTACAGCTCGGTGTCCTGTGCTGCAGGCGTTGCAGCAGTGTTCTCGCTGACCCTCCCAGGTTTCAGTGTGGCACGAGAGGTAAAATATTTTGCACAAAGTTCCGGCATAACACATTTCTGGTGAAATTGTTTTGCTCTTTCCGACATCTTCTCCCAAAATTCCTCATCAACGAATATGCGCTCTTTCATGATCTTGTCGGGGCTCCAGACAATGAAATCGCAATACTGTGTCTTTGTCATGAACAACTGCATTTACACTTGGTAATAATGTTTGTGGCCTCTTTTTAAGTGCATATCGCCATTGTCATCCACTTCAATCCACTTCAAAGTACTGACATCCGCATCCTTTAGTGTGTATGGACACTTTACTTCGACACATCCGGATCCACAGCACGCACAGCTCACCAGTCCATCTGGGCTGGCTCCAAACATTGGATATTCCTCACTCGACCACAAGCCACTCGGCTGAAGAATAAAGTCATTGTGCATCTTGTGCTGCCCCAGTTCGTACTGTTTACGGGCAACACCTTCGTACTTCCTTCCCCATTCTATGGCGGCACAAGTGAAGCTTTTGGACTGGGGTGTGCAAATCGCTTTCACTGTTGATAGTGCAGGTTGCAGCACACTTGAATGGCATGCAGCATAAAAATTTGATGCTGTCACACGACCAAGTCGCATTTTATGCCACAAAGCACAAGATGATTGTGTTGATGTCATTTTCACTACTTGTTTTTTCTGCTCGGTGCTGACAGAGATCTCTAAATCAGCACAATAAGCCATTAAGTCCTTGTAGCTTTTCTTCTCCAACTTTTTGTCATAATACAATGTCATTTCTTTGGGTAGTAGCCCCAGAACAGACTTTGGCACAAAGGTATCACTGTACGTGTCCGTCAGTGATAATAGAGCAGAGTTTGGCAGCGCCTTGAACAGTTTGGCATGGAATGCATCTACTTCCTGCTTTGTGGGGGAAGGTATGGTGCCCAAAGTATTGAGGTCACTGGATGCATGCACTTGCTCATTGGGTGGAAATTCTTCAGTTAATCTCCGTTTCTTGGCAGCAGATCGCAAGTCCAAGTCCTGTATTCTTTTAAATGGAGTCTGAAAATTGGCTGGTGTGGGACACATCCAGTAGGCTGGCACATCAGTGACGGATGTTTCTTGTGTGATGCGCGTTCCATTTTCTAGCGCAAACAACACGGCTGCTATATGGCTACAGCCTTCGCCAAGACCGGCCACACAAGTGCAATGGGCTGACTGAATCACACCATTACTGCTCTACTCAGGATTATCCACGGCTCCAGCGGCTTGTCATGGATCCTCATGGAATGCGAAACCTGGAACATAAAAGTATTGAATTTGAAACTGTCCAATAAACTTTCTAAAGTTATGTACTCTTATCAACTCGGTCAAAATGAATCTCGATTTTATCATGTGAAGAACGTGCTATGTAGTCGTTGCTTACATGATAAATATAGGTGATTACTTATGGCCATACGCACAAAGCACACATGGCGGCACTCACTTCGCACTGTGCGTCACATGTCTACAAAGTATGCACACATGCATGCACAGCTTAAAACTGCAGTGGTTTTTGAACAAATGGAGGGCACTTAATCAATCAGGTCCATAACATTAACACAAGCAGCTTTAAAAAATACATGTTTGTTTAATATATTAATACCTTGGATCGAATCAAGTGGACGTCATTCAGTTCTTTGTGTAGGATTTGTCGCACCCATCCATCTTGGTACAACCTGTATGCCTCGAGGGATTTATACTTCTTCGACTCATCTTTGGTATAGGCCGATTTGCTGAACAACAGGTAGTTGATCACGTCGATGTGGGTCACCTGAGGCCACTTGCTCACATTCTTCTCAAATTGATCATTTGATCGACCATAATGGTCACACCCAATGACAGAAATCTTCTCTTTGTAACGAACAACAACGTCCGGGGGGAGCGTCTCTTGGTAGCCAAGGTTGGCACTCGCACTGCTAGCCATACTCGAGCCTGGATCTACCGTATCCTTACGTAGTAATAATAATAATGCATTTATTTTATATAGCGCTTTTCAGGAAGCCCAAAGACGCTTTGACAGAGTGCAAAACATAATGCATAGCAAAACATAAAAACAATTGCAAAAAAGAAGAATCAATAGGGAAATATTCAAAGCACAAAGGAGGGAGAAGGAGAGGAGATAGTCAGTCACGTACACTCCAAGTCTGTTCTACAGGTAGTTGGTTGCAGGTTGACCCACTGCCCAGGTGTTCACCAGTTCACTGGTCCACGGCAAACTTAAACCGAATGTTCTGTGTTTGTTGGGCAACAATACGTAATATAAACTAGATGGCACCACACTCCACATGAACGTGACAAAACAAACAAAATTACTTTATAAAACAGACTTTTTGCGATCCGCATTCACCATAAACCAACGCAACAACGCAACACAGAATGTCTTTCTGTGTGATTAATGTTCGCTCTTTCACGAGCCTCGATCTTGTATACAAAAAAAAAACAAAAAAAAACCGCGCAATGCGAGATGGGTAATTTGAAGTGTGTACACAGAAACTGTGACGTCAGTGAAAACAAAGAATACTGGAGTTTGGCGACCTCGGTTTCAGTGAAAAAGATCGTGATTGGAGGATACGGGATCACATGACCGCTAGGCGCCATCTTGTTATTCATCTTCGCCGATCGAAGCGCTAAATATTGGCTTTTGCATTCGTGTGGATTAAGTATAAATACACCTCGTTACGTCGTTATTATTTTTCATTCTGAAGTCACATTTAGGGTGTAAAAGATGACGTGTTGTTCAGCATGGGGCTGTTCCATTCGAGCAGGCAGCGGGAAGAAAATGCATCGTTTCCCTCGAGATCCAGGAAGGAGAAAAATATGGGAAGTAAAAGTTCGTCGCGCAGAATGGAAAGCGAACAACAACTCGTTTCTGTGTGCGGTAAGTTAAGAATAATTTTGGTGCTGTTCAAATAAAGCTGAAGGGATTTTACCCATAAAGCGCGTCGGCCACGTGTATGCAAATGAGTTTAAACTGTCAACCCAAAAAGAACCAATCATGGCCTCTCTTATCTATCTATAATTCCAGTAATCTCTGTACGTTTGTACGTCTGTACGTCTGTACGTTTGTCTGTGACCGCTGTTTCTCGACAACTACCGGTCCGATATACTTGAAACTTGCCAGGTATATTGCTGGGGACCCGAGGATGTGCCTTTTCAAGGTTTGAAATTAATCGGACAAGTACTTACCGAGCTATGGCGATTTAGCCGTTCGCCGTTCGCTTTGCCGTTGCGAATGGACCAAACCATTCATGTAAATAGAGGGGGGGGGGGGGGTTCTGTGGTCGTTCGCTTTGGCTTTGCGAATGGACCAAACCATTCATGTAAATAGAGGGGGGGGTTCTGTGGTCGTTCGCTTTGGCTTTGCGAATGGACCAAACCATTCATGTAAATAGAGGGGGGGGGGGTTCTGTGGTCGTTGCGAATGGACCAAACCATTGTTTTTTTTTTGCAGTTTTTTTTTTTTTTGCAGTTTTTTTTTTTTTGCAAGGAACGGGCACCCACGTACGGGCACGTCCTAGCTTATATATAGTACGGGCATGCCCTAGTCTATCTATAATTCCAGTAATCTCTGTACGTTTGTACGTTTGTACGTCTGTACGTCTGTACGTTTGTCTGTGACCGCTGTTTCTCGACAACTACCGGTCCGATATACTTGAAACTTGCCAGGTATATTGCTGGGGACCCGAGGATGTGCCTTTTCAAGGTTTGAAATTAATCGGACAAGTACTTACCGAGCTATGGCGATTTAGCCGTTCGCCGTTCGCTTTGCCGTTGCGAATGGACCAAACCATTCATGTAAATAGAGGGGGGGGGGGGGGGGGGGGTTCTGTGGTCGTTCGCTTTGGCTTTGCGAATGGACCAAACCATTCATGTAAATAGAGGGGGGGGGGGGGGGTTCTGTGGTCGTTCGCTTTGGCTTTGCGAATGGACCAAACCATTCATGTAAATAGAGGGGGGGGGGGGGTTCTGTGGTCGTTGCGAATGGACCAAACCATTGTTTTTTTTTTGCAGTTTTTTTATTTTTTGCAGTTTTTTTTTTTTTGCAAGGAACGGGCACCCACGTACGGGCACGTCCTAGCTTATATATAGTACGGGCATGCCCTAGTATTTATAATGTATGATACCAGGGTAACTTATAAAAGCTTGATTCTAATTGGTGGAGAAAGGCTGATGACAAAAAAGCATTTCTGGCCTGCTAGCCAGTAAATCCAGCACTTTATGGGTTAAATCAAACTTGGTGCAGATATGTATGACGTAATAATGTGGGCGGAGTCATATCGGTCATGACGTCAAATTGTGCCATTCTGGTTCTATTTGTATCTCATTGATGTATTTCAGACATTATTTCGTTCTTTCGTTTCTATCTTCAACCTTATCCCGTGCAGGATCATTTTGATGAAACGCAGTACGAATCCGGGCGTGCTGACAATCTGCGAAAGCTGAGACCGAATGCTGTACCAACGCAGTTCGCCTTCACACCACGCAATGCACGGCATCGCAAAGCTCCCAGAAAGAGAGGCAACCCTGAAGACGACGATCCTTGGTCTTTCCAAAAGCAGAAAATTACGCATGATCACTCCTACTGCAACTACTCGGATAATAACGTGCCACCAGGAAATGGTAGAAAACCCACTGATGGTAGTGTGAATCCTTACTGTCATGTTGGAACATTTGAGATGACGTTGATTGTGCTTTCTTATCTAAGGATTTATTGGACTGACACTTGCGAGCAAAATAATAATTTGCAATCAAATGTGGTTTTTATGAAAAGAATGATCTTTATACCTATAAAAAGCAAATCTTTTAAGTTACAAACTGCAAACTCAGGGTACAAATACAACTTTGTGTGGGGGTAACATAGGCTCTTGTGTTTTGTGAAGATACATTATGTTGCTTTGCATGACAAATCGTGCATACATTGATTTGAAATGTTTTCCCCTTGCAGGAGAAAATGAGCGGGAGGGAGCTAGAAATCTGCTGGAATTGGTAAAAGAAGCCGGAACGTCTAAGCTATATGCATCGGCCACCCCTTTGCGAGACATCACAGGTCATCACATTGCTTGGCATGTAGTGCTACAATTAGCCGATCAGAACTGAGCAGCCTGTGCAATCTTGCTGGCTATTGCATTGCAAAGCTCAAGAAGAAGACAACACTGTGCTCCACATGTTTGCAGGCAATAGAAAAGGCATCACATGATGGAAATAGACATATGACGCTAAATGTCCTCGAGGGGTACAAAAAAAGGCTGCCTGGCCCTCTGCTCTTGTGATTGGATGAACATCTTTCAAAGAGCCGAAGTCCTCTTCAGAGCATGTGGGGCCAAACTCAGCCAAAGGCACAAACCTGAAGACACGACTTGTGAAACAGGCAGGTGCTCTCACCAAGGATGCCATTATTCTTACATGTCATGGCATGAAGACCAAAATGGTGGAAAACCTCTTCAGTGTGTGCCTTCACATATATGCCAAAAAAAAACCCAGAAAACAGCCAGTTTGCTCAACAAATCAACGTCAGCGAAGTAAAAGCATGTCCGTGCGAGCTGTGGTGAAATGAATGAAATGAGAATTGCGTGACAAGAACGGGAACAGTCATGTAAAATACAAACTCACCTGCAGTGAATTACTGGTACACCTTGGACCAGATTAATGTTTGCTAGCTTTTGCAAATGTATCTTGTTTATTTAGCCAACTGATAATTTGATAGAGTTGTTGTTTTACTTCTGTTTTGCTTGCTTCCTTTGATGCAAATGTTTAACTCACGCGTTGTATTTCATAATTCACAGTAATTCTTTATTAAATCGGATATTCAGTTCCAGAATAAACTTATTTGCACTTTTTTTTTTTTATACATGAGATGGCTTTTACTTGACGAGGGTCTTGTGGGGTGTTAAAGTGTCTAAAAAGTCTTGAGGGTCCAATGGTGTATTCAGGGTCTAAATAGGTCTAAATTCAGGTCTAAATAGTTAAAGCTCTAAGACCGTTGTTCCCAACCTGGGGGCCATGGTCCCCTGGGGGGCCATGGTGTATTTCTCGGGGGGGCATGGGGTAATTTGCCGGAGGCAATGCAAGATGAATTCCTGGATCTCCGAAACGATTCATTTGCCAAATACACATTCGAAGAGAAGAGCTTGACGGAGTTTTGGGTGGGAATGGGTCGCTACCCTAATATCAGCCAGATAGCTATCCGGGTACTTCTGCCATTCTCGTCTACCTATCTCTGCGAAGCGGGTTTTCCACGCTGTTGAATATCAAATCGAAACAGCGTAATCGGCTCCACGTGGAAGATGACCTCTGCTGTGCCCTGACTGTGACTCAACCACGGATACTCCAATTGGAAGCTAAAATGCAATTTCAGCCATCCCACTGAGTTTTTAATTTGCTTTTACGGCGCATGCACCGCGTCCCTAGTTTTGATTACCTGAGTTGTTGTCGAATTGAGTTTCTTTTTGTGAGATTATAACACACTGCGTTAAATACAGACACAACAGAGGTTTTTAGTTTTCACATATTCTTGACTTGGAACCTTTTCATACTGTTTTCTTGTCTGACAGTTCTATTTCATGCTGTCCATAGTGTTGCTACTGATATTAAAATCTCATATCAAACATGCATCATTCTAGTGACATTGCTTTGTTTGCTGCTTCGAAAAACCATGTAGTTTGGAGCCAGTAAGGAACAGAAAAAAACGATGGAACTAAATGTTCATGTTGGCTACTTGGAATTCCTCATTTTCTGTGTAATAATTTACCAATTCTCATACAAACAAAATAACCAATTAAAGGAAAAAACACCTCTCAGAATGCACCACAGAGCATCTAGAAATCAAAAAATTTCTGGGGGGCATGCCCCCAGACCCCCCTAGCCTGCTTACATGCGCTCCGCCACTCGACCCTCGTGAAAGGGGTGCTGGGGATGTGCTCTGGGAGCCAAAACACAGAAAAGGTTGGGAACCCCTGCTCTAGAAGGTCTGGGGTTTATAGGGTGTAAACTAAAATGTCTAATGGTCTAAATGTCTCAAAGATAGGTTCCAATAGTACATAATTAACGCTGCACCACACATGAACAACTGAGTAACAACATGGCACCCATCGGTAAGTTCGCCAAACTCTAGTATTCTATGGCTCTGGAGTACAGTCCCTATCAAAGAGTATGCTAGCACTTTCTATTTGGTATGGCATGGAAAAAAATGTAAAAGAAAAGGAAGAAAACGGGTGGGTGGGACTATGACTGTCAATCATCCTGATGAGGGCAGGGCCACTAGATTCATTTTCCCATATGTACTATTTAAGGGAGGAAGAGGGGAGGGATAAGGGAGAAAGAGGGGAGGAGCAAGAGAATGGAAAGAAAGGCAGAAGAGGGGGAGGAGAGGAAGATTTGGAGGAAGAAGATGGGAAGGAAAAAAGGGTTCACTGCCCCCTCCCAAGCCCCTCATCCCCCCACACTTGTTTTGTCCTTCAAAGAAAGCTTCCCTCCATCTTGCAATCTTTTCTTGGCAAATCTGAACTTTTATCTATTTAGAAGGCCTTCAAATCCAGCCCAATGAAGGAAGAACTGCTCTACCTTTTAAGCTGCACCCACCTCACCCACCGGCCATAAAAACATTGCCTCAAACAGGGAGCCATGATTGTCATGGGGCCCGCAAGGCTAACCCCCACTCTAGCGGGGAAAAATGGCCTTAAAACGATCATTCATTCACCTCACAACCTGATTCTGTGGAGACCAAATACTTCAAAATCATTTGATTCTCCCTCGATGAATCAGTGTCTCTGGGCCTACGACTCTCGCATCACAGCAGGTTGTGGGCCTGTCTTCTACCATTTACTTCTCTGATCTTGCACCCTCTGCCCTTTCCTTGCTCTGTCCCCATTCCCCTTCTTCAGGTTCCTGCAGAGCACACACAGTCTACAAGTAACGCACTTCTGGTGAAACTCCCAAAGTTCAGGCATTGCTCCCTTCCAGCCATTTGTTCATTTTACCTTGCCTTTTCTCGGGGGATAGCTTTTCCAAGAGTCTCAACTTCGTATCAAAAAAAACGTTGGATTTGTGCACCTGGTTTGCTGCTTATGCAAGCACTATTGCAGACAATAGAGTCACAGTTTATTGTTCTCGGCATTGGATTGAAGTTAGAATCTTTATTTTAGGACAGATTTTGAGCTCACAACCGTTCATAAATCATTACCTGCAGGTAATTTGCTAATCTACGACAGTGTTTTGTCAAGTAAACATATGCCTACGTCAACACACTTCATCTGCAGCTATTTGGTGAAACATATACAGTCACTTCACAGATACGAGCTTGTACCACTCAGATAATTCATAGCATATGCACAAGGAAGGGAATTTGTGGACACCTGTTAAAAAAAGAGCATGGAAATGTTAGCCACTCTAACACTCAGATCTCCAATTTACACACAATCATGGAAATAGTACTTAGAAACAAGTTCACAAGTTGTTCAAGAACATGGCAAAGACGACAAAATTTTTTATCACACAACAGCCCTGGAATTGTATCACTCCAACAACATCACCCAGCTAATCAGCCGTGGCAAGAACTATTCTTACCTTTGAAAAACAATGGATTGTGCAGTGGCCAACAAGCTAAATTAAATTCCTTAAATTGCATCACCCAACCAAGCCCTGGCCAGATGATCGAAGGCAAAACCACAGACAAAAGGTAATGTCACATTACCACAAGTGTTGATCAAGTATCAAGAAATTCCTGTTTTAAAAGTTTGTACTGAACTCTACCCCTACAATAAAACCCCAAAAAGGTAACATTGTATGGAAGTTAAATGGTAGAAATATGTTTGCATTTATGGCTTTAGGGAGCACAGAATTTCTATGGATCCGGAAAGGCTGCCTTGATTTCTAATAACCACGCAGGATGAGATGAGGTGACATAATGGATCTCAAGCGGAAGTTGAGAACGTATTCACAAGTGCACAGTCTTTAAGATGTCAACCATTCAGGACCTGAAAAATGTAAAAAATAAATAAATATTAAAACTTCAGTATTCATAACGAAGAATAATAAAGTTCAGGTCATAGAATGTGCAACAGCTGCATATAACAAATGGCTGAGCATATGACATTTCTCTGCCCACAGGATATGTTAAAGTTGGTTGACAATGGAGAGTCATAGTTTTTTCAGGTGATGGTCGGGTGTGGGATGAGAAGATAGGTTGAAGAAGAAGCATTCTGAGTATTGTGCTGCAATACATGTTCCCTACCGGCATTGGGTAGCACTGTCATAGAAGACAGTATTATGACTTACCGCACTCCAAATTATAGTCCGGAAAACTGTTGGAGAAATTACCAAAGTTCAAAGTACCATAACTTTGTCAAAAATGATCGAAACGTCGTGAAGTTCGAACTTGATCTGTAACTTATCATGAGGAAACCATGTACCAAGTTTGAAATCATTAGCATTAAGCGTTTAGGAAAAAAGTCCGGAAAGCTGTTCTTTGCGTGACGGACTGACGGACCGACAGACTGACAGACGGAGGGACCACCACCTGCTTCATAGTAGGGATGTTGTTAGACGAGTAATGAGCTGTCCTCGGTTTCCGTCACACGGTATCACTTTGCTTTCAGGCCAAAGAGTTAAATTTTCCTCTCATCAGACCACAGAATTTTTTGACTCATGCTCAAAGTCTTTCACGTGCCTTTTTGCAAATTCTAGGCATGCTGTCATGTGCCTTTTTCTCAGACGTGGCTTCCATCTGACCACTCTCCCATAAAGCCTAGATTTGTGAAATGCTGCAGAGACTGTTGTCCTTCCAGCAGTTTCTCCCATCTCAGCCAAGGAACTCTGTAGTTCTGTCAGAGTGGTAATTGGGTTCCTCCTCACCTCCCTGCCCAAGGTCCTTCTTGCCCGGTTGCTGAGTTTAGTCGGACAGCCAGCTCTAGAAAGAGTCTGGGTAGTTCCATATTCTTTCCATTTCCTAATGAATGGAGCTCACGTTGCTCTTGGTAACTTTCAACACTATAAATTGTTTTATACCCTTCCCCGGGTCTATGCATCCTCACAATTCTATCTTGGAGTTCTGCGGACAGTTCCTTGGACCTCATGGTAGAGTTTCTCCTCTGACATGCACCGTCACCTGTGGGACCTTATATAGAAAGGTGTGTTTCATTCTAAATCATGTCCAATCAAATGAATTGGCCACAGATGGACTCAAATAAAGCTGTAGAGACATCTTGAAAAATGATCAAAGGAAATTCGATGCACCTGAGTTGAATTTGGAGTGTTATCAGAAAGGGGTTGAATACTTATTGACAAAACATTTCAGCTTTTGATTTTTAATTTGTAAAAAATGACACTTTGATATTATGGGTTATTATGTGTAGATCATTGATGAAAAAAAAATCGATTTCATCCATTCTAATTTCAGGCGAAAACAACAAAATGTGAAAAAAGGTGAAGGGGTGTGAATACTTTCTGAAGACTGTAGATTTAGCGGATTATATGACTTCAAAAAGATGTCCAGTTGTTGATGTATAGGGTGGCCTAAAAGTCACTTAACCCATTCCCAGTAAAGCATTCGTTCTTAAAATCATAATATACAGGTTTTATTGTGCAGTACGAACAATAATTAATCAGTCATTTTTTATCTGTATGCGCTCCACAATTACCTCCTCCACAAACCAAAGGTGGACGGAGGTTATGTTTTAATCCTTGTCTGTCTGTTTGCCCGTGAGCAGGATATCTCAAAACGTTATGGGTGGATTTGGACGAAACTTGGTGGACAGGTTGGGTGCGTGACAAGTAAGAATCGATTCAATTTTGGTGAAGATCCCAATACAGATCTGGATACGAGAATTTTAAAGTGATTTTTCACCATTGAGTGATAGGGCCAAAAACACTCAAGTGTATATATCTCAATAAAGTATAACAAGTCAGGAGACGACGATGGTTCATGAGCGAGCGGTATTCAATGACAAAGGACGGACTATAACCGAACAGGCCCGGAAATGTCAAAACGAAGGTTACTGACCTTGAAATGAGATAGAAAATAATGTGTAATCAGTTATGAGGTTAGTTAGCTACACAATACCGAAAATTCGATTCGATTCCGATAACTTTGAAACTTTGACCTGTGTGACCTTGAAATGTCCAAACGAAGGTTACTGACCTTGAAATGAGATCGAAAATAATGTGCAATCAGTTATGAGGTTAGTTAGCTACACAATACCGAAAATTAGGTTCGATTCCGACAACTTTGACCTTTGTGACCTTCAAAGGTCCAAGATTCTGAAATTTGTTGGAAAACTTGTATTTCATGATGTATGTGATAATATAAGATCATGTACGACATTTCACCCTGTCAGGAAGCGAACAATGTAATAAAACCATCAAAAATCGACTTTTCTAAATTTCGTGACCTTGTGACCTTGACCTTGGGGCGAAAATGAAAAATCGAGCTCTGTGGGGCTAGACACATGACATTGGCCTAACCAAATACCGAAACCCCTGTCAGATTCCACCAACTCCCTCGGAGAAGATGTAGCTTGACCTCGATTACCCCCTAAAAAGACATCATTTTCAGGTGTTGCTACGCCCACTCCAGGCAGGACACAACTAGATCATGATATCAACCTCCCACCCAAGTTTCATCAAGATCGGATGATATCATCGGGTAGTTATACTGCGGAAAGACAGACAGACAGACAGACAGACAGACACACACACACACACACACACACACGACGAATATAGTGGTCACTCTGTTTGATAACTCGTGAACCAAAAACAAGTGTATAAAAACACTCAAGCATGATATCTCAAAAGGTTGGGGACGAGTTATGACAAAACTTGGTGGATGAGTTGATTAGGTGACAAGAAGAAGCTGATTATATTTTGGTTCAGGTCCTGGTCTAGATCAGCCTATCAGTGGTTTATAAAACAAACTGTTCAGCCTGGTTAGTGGTGGTATACATTCTAAAAAGTGCCGATCTAGTTATCCATGCATCGCTGAATTCATCGCCAAGTCCTCTTCAACATCTTGTGTAGCATTTGTGGCGTCACCAGAGTGCAAGAGGCCATGGCTGCAGCCGCAATTCTGCAATCGTCCTATACCGGTTTGACGACACTTTTTCCTTGATAAAGCCCCACGCAGTTGTCTGGAGTCATTAGATCTGGACTACGTGGTGGCCATGGTAGAGGGCTGTGCATACTTGTTGTTTGGCCTGTGTGTGGCCTGTCATGCACCCAAACACAAGCAACCAACCACTCTTCGACACTGACAACTTGCGTCCGCCATGCCATCTAACTTCCAACGGACTCCTGCGCCAGTGTGTTAATGTTGCCACATACCAAGGGAAGGAAGTGTGGAATGGAAAGGCAGGGGTGGAGGGGAAGGGAAGGGATGGAGGAGGAAGAGAGGAAGGGGCTAGAAATTTAGCAGGGGTAAAGAGACTTTCAGGCCACCCTCCTGTACAATGAAACAGCCCAAATGCAATCATTTGAATACAAATATTTATGCTACGTTTGTTCATCATTGCACTTGAATAACAGGATCTGCAATATGAGGTTAAAATATTTCACAGGATAGGCAGATACATGGAAATAGAAAACAGACTGAAGGGTCAGCAGGGTCAGATGCCTGATTATTAACTGTCGAGGTTGTGACACGTGGATTGGTAAATACAGTTGGAGCAGTAGTTGACGTACTTTGATGATGAAGAGGTTAAAGTCTTTGCCCTGGAAGGAGGTAGAACCGTTGAGAGTGAGGCTGCAGTGTGAATTGTGGAAGATGTAGCAGTATCGTGGATTGGCAAAATGGCAGCATGTTGTTGTTGTTGAAGCAGGTCACGGTATTCTTTCAGCCTTTTTCGAGCGGCATCCACTGACTCTCTATGGAGGCTGCACCCAACACACTTCTGTTATTCAACACACAGCCATCCTGGATAGTTTCCATTACATGTACATTGCAAATTGAAAGTGTTGCGAGTTGTGTGCATTAACCACAATAGACCACGGTGGCCTGTGAAGCTTCCATCCAGCAATAATGTATTGTCATGTCCGTGGCCGATGAAAACCAGCCTTGGACGGATAGCCGAACAGTTAACTCCGAGGCAGCAGTTCAAAACTTGGCGGTATCATTTTGGTGCACGCGGGACGGGAAAGAACTGAGGACTTACCTGTACGAGCACACGGGGTTTAATCTGAAACCCACAGAACAAATAAACACACATGACAAATAAAATGCCAGACAACGATGAATTTAATGAAATAAAGCAATGAGGTAAAAATGAATGTTGAAGTAAAAACCAAATCCCAATTTGAGACGTCTCCACTCAGACACAAAAACACACAAGGGGAATGATAAAAGAAAATAAAATGATGTTCTTTTTTATATTGGCCGGCACTCAGTTTGCATCTCAAAATGCATCTGGGAGCTTGATGGTCGGGCCAATCCGTGCAGCCTCCCGCGCGGGAAACGCTCCAACAAATGGTGCCGAAAACGTCCAGGCGTGAGCAAGCAGCCAGCCGGCCCCTCCTCGCCTGCACCACCAAGCGAGATGCGGCTCTATCTTCTCCTGAAAAGTACTGCAGTCAAATGACTCTCCCTCCTTCGACTATTCAAATGTTCCAAAGCTCTGAAAGGTCTCCTCCAAAAGTGCACAAACTCCAGGCGCAGCCAAGAGCCAGAGACAAAAACGTCTGCCCCCCACAAAGCCAGCACGAGAGAGAGAGAAAGAGACGGATTCTTCCTCTTTACTCCGATCGAACCTTCCAGCTCTCTGACGTCATATGACCAATCATGCCTTTTGGGGGCGGGGCTTCACGGCCCTCTTGACTGCCCACCGATTCTCCGCCTCTACTGGGTGGGGCCTTTTTCCTTAGACGGTTGGTGTGGTGGGGTTTATTGTCGATCGGCAAATGTTCGGGTCTCTGTCAAAATTATATCACTTGTTGTGGTGGAATGGTGCACTCGCCTGGCTGGCCGAGTGAATGTAAAAACATAAGGGAAAAATCACAGGCAAGTACATACTGGGGATTATCCTTAAGCACTATTTAACTAACACAAAACCACCCTCCGTGTGGTGACACATAAAGAACCTTAAGCTCACGGGTTCCCTGCTTATGTACATAGAGATTCTTCTTCACGTCCACGGTCCATGCTAAAACCTATACGATCCTAACTACATTATGGCAATTCAGCATCTATCCCCACAAACGTAACAGTATTTTTACATGCACATGCATAAACATCGAACACAAATAATGCGAACATATTTCTGCCGAACATTCAAATGCAACTCATGATCAGTGGACAATTTCTGGCCCAAACTTTTGTTAGCTATTGAAGAGCATTTCTTCAGAAGAAGACTCATCTGTCCTGTATATGCTAATATTGTTCAGCCAAACACAGAAATGGTTGTATCTCAAGTTTTTGGTGAGTGTGTGTTCACCAACGTCTTTATCTGCACAATATTTCGCTACCAAACATATGCACATAAAGTGTGTGTCTGTGTGTTCATCTGTGTGAATGTGCTTCTGTCTGTCAGTGTGCTGGCATCGGCATCTGCGTCAGTATCGTCTGTGTCTGTTTGTCTGTGTACATGCACGCATGCAATGGGAATGTCACAAACTGCAGGCATCACAAGATGTGTCTGTGTTCACTCTTCCACTATGCAGTTTCTACCAGCTATATTGATGAATCATTCACATAACAACAAACAACAACAACATGCATTTTAAGGCCATTTTCCATGCCAGAGCGGGGGTTAGCCTTGCGGTCCCCATGACAATCTTCTCCATTTTGCCCTATTTTCTGCATCTCTCCTTGTTAACCCCCTTGCCCGCATTTCTTCTTCCACCATCTTCAGCCAAGTCTTTCTCGGTCTTCCCCGTCCTCTACTTCCTTTTACATTCATTTCCATCACTCTTCTCAACCAGTCACTTTCATCCTTCCTCAACACATGACCAAACCATCTCAACCTGTTTCTCTTCACAGCATCCATCACAGGCTCTATTCCCATCATCTTTCGCAATTCTCATTTGTCTTCCTCTCTCTCAACGATACTCCACATATCCACCGAACCATTCGCATTTCCACCCTTTCCAGCCTTCGTTGCTGCTCTACGTTCATTACCCGTCTCGCTCCTCTAAATCATAACACTTCTCACACATGCAGCATACACCTTTCCCTTCATTCACATAAATACATTTAAAAATATTTCACTGGTTCATGGAGGAAGCAGTAAACTAAATGCATTACTAAAGATTACATTACTATTAAATTAAATTAAACTATTATATTATTATAAAATTAAATTAATTAAATTAAATTACATTACTAAAGTTCTTCTTTTATAAGTACAACTCTTTCTAGCTCTTCCATGAGCCTCAACTATATATATATATTTTTTTTTTAAGTTCGAAGTTTGCTATGTAAATAAAGTTTTGGATACGGTGTTGTGGAATCATCATTTACAACATTTAGAAATTTGAAAGCAATACATTAGGAATACCCATTACTCTTCAATAAAGGCTAATAACCATTGTGATAAACAGCTTTATGGGGTTCAGCCAAAAAAGAAAAAAACGAGGGATGTGTATTCCCCTCTTATATCACACCTGCTTTGGTCTCTCATCCACTGCTGGTGTGGAAGGCTTTTCTGGTGCCCATTTTCAATCAGTTGGTGTGAATCTGGTTTCCGCATTTCCATATCCTGTTGGTGATACAGTATAGACAAAGTAAGGTTTTAGAATGTGTATCCCATCATGGTGAAGCCATAAAATGTGAGAAAGGAAAGAATAAGCAAATGAACGCAGTTTAAATTAATGTTGCGAATTAAAGGAGCAAAAATATTTAAACTAAAATCTAACCACCTTATAGAACAGCAAAAAAACAATAGTAAGAGTCAACAGGCAACAAGGAAAATTTCATGAAAATTGTTTCATCACAGAATTTTTATTATGGAATATAATTCGAGGATGTAAAAAAAAAAAAAGTGTGTGTGTGTGTGCGCGCGACTCAAGAACGGGCTGAATTTTTCTGAATCATGGCAATAACCGATAATTTTTTGAGAAACTCACGTTTACCAAAACTAAAACTACAAATTATGTCCGAGGACAAGATTGATATATATTTATATATATAAAACACAGTTTGTGTGTGTGTAATGTTACCGATAGACTCCTAAACGGAGAGGCTTACGTGCTTGATATTTGACATAGACATGGCCATTGAGCCTGGGACGAACATGGCCGAACTCATATTATTTGACGATCCATATTTTTTATTCATATTTACCTCAGCGCATTTCAGCGAAGTACCCGCTAATCTCAGCCGGTTCCAGAGCAGCTCGCTGATTCGCTCAGAGCGATCACGTGATGTTCCATCCCGTCACACGTCACACGTTTTTTCACCTTTTATTCGATCGTGTTTTGTATCGATTTTGTGCGATATGAATTAAATGTCTTTGAAACAGCTGTGAAACGTCTTTCCACAACCCTTCCGTAACCGATTGGAGCAGTTTATTGCCGCACAAAACGAGATCCGCGAAGCGAGTTGGTCGAGTCGTGCTGACCAAGATGGCGACACGGCGGCTTCACTTTTCACGGAGTATGAGCGTTCTATATATTTTCAATTCAGTGCGCCCGTGATTTGTGGCATAGACATGACCATTGGGCCTTCACGGTGTAATTTGTGCGAGGCTTTTGTCCGAGTGAGCTTGAGTCGAGAGGGCGAATGTACGGGTTGGGAATGTACGGGTCTCCCTTCCCCCGCTCGGCAACGCCGGTACTGGAGGACGTCACAGGATCGGTGAGTCTCCAAAATCCGCTTCGTGCTGTTGCGAATATGCAGGACTATGTCCGATTGTTGTGCTGCTCTCCGACCATGAGAACTGCAATGTCATTGTTGACTGGCCATCCCCATCCCTCCCCCCTCCGTCCCCCCTTCCCTTCCCCCTCCCCCCTCCCCCCTCCCCTCCATTTTCCCCCTCCCCCTCCACCCTACCCCTCCCCTCCATTTTCCCCCTCCCCCTCCACCCTACCCCTCCCCCTCCCCTCCATTTTCCCCCTCCCCCTCCCTTTTCCCCCTCCATTTTCCCCCTCCCCCTCCCTTTTCCCCCTCCCCCTCCCTTTTCCCCCTCCCCCTTCCCCCTCCACCCTCCGCTTCTCCCCTTCCCTTTTCCCCCTCCCCTCCCCCCCTCTTCTCCCCTCCCCCTCCCCCTTCCCCTCCCCCATCCCCCCCTCCCCTCCTCCCCCCCTACCCCCTTCCCCCCTCCCCTCCTACCCCCTTCCCCCCTCCTCCCCTCCCCCCCTCCCCATCCCCCCCTCCCATCCCTCACCCTCCCCATCCCCCCCTCTTCTCCCCTCTCCCCCTCCCCCCTTCTCCCCTCTCCCCCTCCCACTCTTCTCCCCTCCCCCCCGTTCCCCTCCCCTCCCCTCCCCCGCCCAGCAATGACGGGTACTTTTTTTTTTTTTTTTTTTTTTGGTTTTTGTTTTTGTATACAAGATCGAGGCTCGTGAAAGAGCGAAAGTAAGTACTTCTGCTAGTAAGCGATAATTTTTTGAGAAACTCACATTTACCAAAACTAAAACTACAAATTATGTCCGATCGAGAACGACCCGATGATGATGATGATGATGATGAAAACTACAAATAAGTAAAGCAAAATGCATGCTTAAGAAACGCCTTGAGGCAAATGAAGTTTTGCTGATTTTCTTTATCACAAAATGTGGACATCTCCAACAGCAGTTTTACACCAAAAAAACACCATGATTACTTTAGAATGTGGGTAACTGCCAACACATCCTGTGATGTAGGGCTCAAGACAAGTCAATAATGACATTCAATGGTGTTACTTTTGTTGCTCTTTAACGGCCACTATTATCCCATCTTGTGGGGTTGACCGGGGGAGGCTTGGCCCAAGTCTTTCACGAACCGACCTGGCTAGGCCTCACATTCACCTAGTTATGGCAGGAATTTGGAATTTCCCATGGTGCCGGCAATACTCGCCTACTCTATGCAAAGGATCTTTAACGTCCACCAACCCATGCTGGCAGACGGAACTCCCAGTTTAACGTCAATCCGAGGGACTCATTGATGAATCACCCTGACTGTGAAACACCAAACTGATAGTTGATAGCTGGGCCGGGATTGTAACCCAGGCTGGACAGATAAGAGGCGAGTGTGCGTACATCTAGGCTATCCTGTCAATCATTGTTATTAGATGTAGATGGCATCATTTTCAAATGATGCATGTATACAAAAAGCATTGGTATAGATTTACAAAGAGGTGAGGAATGGTTGCCAATGTTAGCAGCTGTACATTTTGAGCAGTGCTTTACAAATATATTTTGAGCAGTGCTTTACTTTACAAATAAATTAATTTTGGATGCTTTACAAATAAAAATGAATGAAAAACACAAGATTAAAAAAATTGACACAATAATGAACAAAACATCTACTGCATTCCTCATAACGCCAGCATGGAATGATGTTGATGCCAACAAAAGATGATAAACATAAGTTATTTTAGCAAAAGTACAGTGGCTTCAGAAGGAGTTCACACCCCCTGACTTTTTTCACATTTTGTTGTGTTACAGCTTGAATTAAACATGGATTACATTGAGATTTTGTGTCACTGATCTACACATCAAAGTCATTGATCACTGATCTAACCCATAATGTCAGTGGATTTTATTTTATTTTAATTTTTACAAAATAATTGAAAATGATACACAGAAATATCGAATTAACATACGTATTCAAAGCTATGAATCAATGCTTTGTAAAAGCAACTTTGGGAGCAATTACAGTTTTGAGTCTTCTTGGGGTATGTCCATCAGCTTTGCACATCTGGATTTGGGAAGTTTCCCCCATTCTTCCTTGCAGATTTGTTCAAGCTCTGTCAAGTTGAATCTTCAAGTCCTCAAGTCCTGTTGCAACAGCAATCTTCAAGTCCTGTTGCAATGTAAATCTTCACTGCAATTTGAAATCTTTTGCACTCTGAAGCAGGTTCTCCTCAATGAATTGCCTGTATTTGGCTCCTTCATTGTTCCCTCTATCCTTACAAGTCCTCCGTCCCTGCCACTAAAAAGCATCCCCATAGCATGATGCTGCCACCACCTGCTTCATGGTAGGGATGTTGTTAGACAAGTGGTGAGCTGTGCTCGGTTTCTGCTAGACGTATCGCTTTGAATTCAGGCCAAAGAGTTTAATTTTCCTCACTTCAGACAACAGAATATTTTGCCTGGTGCTCTCAGGCTTTCACTCACGTGCCTTTTTGCAAACTCTAGGCATGCTGTCATGTGCCTTTTTCTCAGGAGTGGTTTCTGTCTGACCACTCTCCCATAAAGCCTACATTTGTATAGTGCTGCAGAGACTGTTGTCCTTCCAGCAGGTTCTCCTATCTCACCTAAGGAACTCTGTAGTTCTATCAGAGTGGTCATTGGGTTCTTAGTTACTTCCCTGCCCAAGGTCCTTCTTGCCTGGTTGCTCATGTTGGTCGGACAGCCAGTTCTAGGAAGAGTCTGGGTAGTTCTATATTCTTTTCATTTCCTAATGATGGAGCTCACTGTGCTCTTGGGAACTTTCAACACTCTAGAAATGGTTTTATACCCTTCCCCAGATCGATGCCGCCTCACAATTCTATCTCAGAGTTCTATGGACAGTTCCTTGGACTTCGTGGTACAGTTTCTGCTCTGACGTGCTCTGTGAACTGTGGGACCTCCTTTAGAAAGGTGTGTTTCTTCCTAAATCATGTCCAATCAATTGAATAGGCCACAGATGGACTCCAATAAAGCTGTGGAGACATCTTGAAAAATGATCAAAGGAAATTGGATGCACCCGAGTTTAATTTGGAATATTATAGCAAAGGGGTTGAATACTTATCGACACAAAACATTTCAGCTTTTTATTTTTAATTGATTTGTAAAAATGCTTTTTAAAATTCCACTTTGATATGATAGGTTATTATGTGTGGATCAGTGACGAAAACAAATCTCAATTTAATCCATTTTAATTTCAGGCGAAAACACAACAAAATGTGAAAAAGGTCAGGGGTGTGAATACTTTCTGAAGACACTGTAGATTTAGCAGATGATATCACTTCAAAAAGATGTCCAGTTGTTGATGTACAGGGTGCCTAAAAGTCACTTAACCCATTCCCAGTAAAGTATTCGTTCTTAAAATCATAATATACAGGTTGTATTGTGCAGTGAATGAATGATCGTTTTAAGGCCATTTTCCCCGCTAGAGTGGGGGTGAGCCTTGCGGGCCCCATGACAATCATGGCTCCCTGTTTGAGGCAATGTTTTTATGGCCGGATGCCCTTCCTGACGCCAACCCTTGGTCACCTCTTGCGATGCGCAGGGATATGGTGTACCTATTCTAAATCGGGGTACACTCCGGGATCATTCATCCCAGCAAGCTGGTACTCAATTTGACGACCTCGGAAGGATGACAGGCTGAGTCAACCCCCCTGACGTTAATTCAGCGATTGACCGGGATTCGAACCCAGCATCCTAGGATCCCAAGCCAGCACCCTAACCACTAAGCCAACACCAGGCTTTAAAGTGCAGTACGAACAATAATTATTAATCAGTCATTTTATCTGTATGCGCTCCACAATTACCTCCGCTACCAAAGGTGGACGGAGGTTATGTTTTCACCCTTGTCTGTCTGTTTGTTTGTCCGTGAGCAGGATATCTCAAAAGGTTGTGGATGGATTGCGGACTAAACTTGGTGGACAGGTTGGGTGTGTGACGAGGAAGAATCGATTCAATTTTGGTGAAGATCCCAATACAGATCTGTATACTAGAATTTTAAAGTGATTTTTCACCATTGAGTGATGGGGACAAAAACAATATATAGCACGATATCTCAAAAGGTTGAGGACGAGTTATGACAAATCTTGGTGGATGAGTTGGTTAGCTGACAAGGACAAGCTGATTCTATTTTGGTTCAGGTCCCGATCTAGATCTGGCCTATCAGTTGGATAGAAAACAAACTGTTCAGCATAGTTGGTGGTGGTATACATTCTACAAAGTGCCGTTCTAGTTATCCATGCATCGCTGAATTCATCGCCAAGTCCTCTTCAACATCTTTTGTAGCATTTGTGGAGTCACCTGAGTGCAAGAGGCCATGGCTGCAGCCGCAATTCTGCAATCGTCCTGTACCGGTTTGACGACACTTTTTCCTTGATAAAGCCCACAAAGTTGTCTGAAATCATTAGATCTGGACGACATGGTGGCCATGGTAGAGGGCTGTGCATACTTGTGTGGTATTTCATGCACCCAAACACAAGCAACCAACCACTCTTCGACACTGACAACTTGCGTCCGCCATGCCATCTAACTTCCTACAGACTCCTGCGTCAGTGTGTTAATGTTGCCACATATCAAGGGAATAAAGGTGGAAAGGAAAGGCAGTGGTGGAGGCGAAGGGAGGGTATGGAAGGGGAAGAGAGGAAGGGACTAGAAATTTAGCAGAGATAAAGTGACTTTCAGGCCACCCTCCTGTACAATGCAACAGCCCAAAAGCAATCATTTCAATGCAATTATTTATGCTATGTGTATTCATCATTGCACTTGAATAACAGGTCCTGCAATATGAAGTTATAATATTTCACAGGATAGGCAGATACATGGAAATAGAAATGTGACTGAAGTGTCAGCAGGGTCAGATACGTGATTATTAACCGTCACGGTTGTGACATGTGGATTGGTAAATACAGTTAGAGCAGTAGTTGACTTACTTTGATGATGGGGAGGTTAAAGTACTTGCCCTGAAAGGAGGTAGAACCGTTGAGTGTGAGGCTGCAGTATCAATTGTGGAAGATGTAGCGGTATCGTGGATTGGCAAAATGGCAGCATGTTGTTGTTGTTGAAGTAGGTCACGGTATTCTTTCAGCCTTTTTCGAGCAGCATCCACTGACTCTCTGTGGAGGTTGCACCCAAAACACTTCCTTTATTCAATACGCAGGCATCCTGGGTAGTTGGCATTACATGTACTGTACATGGCATGTTGTTCTGGCCCAAACTTTTGTTAGTTATTGAAGAGCATTTCTTCAGAAGACTCATCTGTCCTGTGCATTCAGAAGAAGATTCATCTGTCCTGCACATGCTAACATTGTTCAGCCAAACACAGAAATGTTTGGTAGTGAAATATTGTGTAGCTATAGAAGTTGGTGAACACACACTCAATCAAAAACTTCAGATACAAACATATGCACATAAAGTGTGTGTCTGTATGCATGTGCGTGCGTGTGTGTGTGTGTGTGTGTGTGTGTGTGTGTGTGTGTGTCTGTGTGTGTGTGTGTGTCTGTATGTCTGTCAGTGTGCCGGCGTCAGCGTCTGCTTGTCTGTGTACATGCACGCATGCAATGGGAATGTCACAAACTGCAGGCATCACAAGGTGTGTCTGTGTTCACTCTTCCACTATACAACAACAACAACAACATGCATTTTAAGGCCATTTTCCCTGCCAGAGCGGGGGTTAGCCTTGCGGTCCCCATGACAATCTTCTCCATTTTGCCCTATTTTCTACATCTCTCCTTGTTAACCCCCTTGCCCGCATTTCTTCTTCCATCATCTTTAGCCAGGTCTTTCTCGGTCTTCCCCGTCCTCTACTTCCTTCTACATTCATTTCCAGCACTCTTCTCAACCAGTCACTTTCATCCTTCCTCAACACATGACCAAACCATCTCAACCTGTTCCTCTTCACAGCAAACAGCTTCACAGGAGGGAGAGATGTACAATAATTATAATAATAATAATAATAAATTTATTTTATATGGCGCTTTTCAAGAAGCCCAAAGACGCTTTGACAGAGTACAAAAAACAAGTGCAAAAAGACAAAAATCAAGAGGTAAATAATCAAAGCAAAAGGAAGGAGAAGGAGAAGAGATAGTCAGGGTTAAATGCTGTGGGTTAAATGTTGAATGCAGTGTTGAACAGGTGGGTCTTGAGTGATGTTTTGAATGTGGTGAGTGAGGAGGAGTCTTTGATGGTGTGAGGTAGTGAGTTCCAGAGGGTGGGAGCAGCGATGGAGAAGGCCCTGTCCCCCCAGGATCTGAATTTGGTCCGGATGGAGGGGGGTCAGGAGGTTGGTACCAGCAGAGCAGAGGTTGCGGGTGGGAGTGTGTCTGGAGAGGAGGTCAGCCAGGTAGGATGGGGCCAGGTTATGGAGGGCTTTGTAGGTCAAGAGGAGGATTTTGTACTGGATTATCTGGGGGATGGGGAGCCAGTGAAGCTTGTAAAGGACGGGGGTGATGTGGTCACAGGTCCGGGAATGGGTGAGTAGACGGGCAGCGGAGTTCTGAATGTATTGGAATTTATTGGTGACCTATTTGGTGGCCTGATCTCACCGTCGGCCCCTTTTCCCCTTGTCTGTGACTAGGTTAATCCCCTTGTCTGTGACTGACCGACGTGAGTCCTGAAGCTGCCCAGCTCCCTCCAGGGAGGCAGGTGAGCAACCTCGTTCGAGACCGTGGACAAGATGTTATTTTGCCGAGCGGATGGCAGCCCGCGGCTCGAACCATTAACAGAAACTAGACCCGATTCTGAAACGTTGGCCAAAATCGCGCCACAGGTAATTGATTGATTAATTGTGTAATAAAATTAATAAATGATAATCGTAAAATAATTAATTTCTTAATCAATTGGCAAATAGCATACCTAAACCACCAGTGTTTCATCTGATGCTGTAACTTTTTGAAAATTAAATTAATCAAAAATTAAATAATTAATTGATTAATCAATAAATAATTAATCTATTAATTTGATGAATCAATAAATCAAAAATCCCTTTATAGCCACATCACTAGGTCATTGCCATGTCCAAATATCAGCTTCCTTGCTCAAAAGATGCCTGAGGTATTGCCCAGATGAGAAAGAAAATAAATAAGTGATTAATAATTAAAACAAGCGTTACGCCTAGGTCCCCCGTCGGTGAAGTGATGTGAGTTGACAAAGTGGAAGACGCAGAAAACATGCTATGATATGATATTTCGCTCACAAGGTTCAGACATACATGGAGGCGGCCATCTTGGATTTTGACGTGGCCACCCAATTTTCAATAGCGTTCTTCCGTATGCCTAGATACACCCACACACCAGATTAGAAGTTGGTACCTCACGTATTTTTCAAGATATTCCGCTCACAAGGTTCAGACATACATGGCGGCGGCCATCTTGGATTTTGACGTGGCGACCCAATTTACAATAGCGTTCTTCCTTGTGCCTCGATACACCCAAACACCAGATTAGAAGTTGGTACTTTGCTTATTTTTCAAGATATTACGCTCACAAGTTGCAGACATATATATGGTGGCGGCCATCTTGGATTTTGACGTGGCGACCCAATTTACAATAGCGTTCTTCCTTATGCCGAGATACACCCACATACCAAATTAGAAGTTGGTACTTCGCTTAGTTTTCAAGATATTCATCTCACAAGGTTCAGACATACATGGCGGCGGCCATCTTGGATTTTGACGTGGCGACCCAATTTTAAACAGCGTTCTTCCTTGTGCCTAGATACACCCACACACCAGATTAGCAGTTGGTACGTCGCTTATTTTTCGAGATATTTCGCTCACAAGTTTCAGACATAAATATGGTGGCGGCCATCTTGGATTTTGACGTGGCGACCCAATTTTTAATAGCGTTCTTCCTTATGCCGAGATACACCCACACACCAAATTAGAAGTTGGTACTTCGCTTATTTTTCAAGATATTCATCTCACAAGGTTCAGACATACATGGTGGAGTCTATCTTGGATTTTGACGTGGTGACCCAATTTTAAACAGCATTCTTCCTTGTGCCGAGATACACCCACACACCAAATTAGAAGTTGGTACTTCGCTTAGTTTTCAAGATATTCATCTCACAAGGTTCAGACATACATGGCGGCGGCCATCTTGGATTTTGACGTGGCGACCCAATTTTCAATAGCGTTCTTCCTTATGCCTAGATACACCCACACACCAAATTAGAAGTTGGTACTTCGCTTATTTTTCAAGATATTCATCTCACAAGGTTCAGACATACATGGTGGAGTCTATCTTGGATTTTGACGTGGTGACCCAATTTTAAACAGCGTTCTTCCTTGTGCCTAGATACACCCACACACCAGATTAGCAGTTGGTACTTCGCTTATTGTTCGAGATATTTCGCTCACAAGTTTCAGACATATATATGGTGGCGGCCATCTTGGATTTTGACGTGGCGACCCAATTTTCAATAGCGTTCTTCCTTATGCCGAGATACACCCACACACCAAATTAGAAGTTGGTACTTCGCTTAGTTTTCAAGATATTCATCTCACAAGGTTCAGACATACATGGCGGCGGCCATCTTGGATTTTGACGTGGCGACCCAATTTTCAATAGCGTTCTTCCTTATGCCTAGATACACCCACACACCAGATTAGAAGTTGGTACTTCGCTTATTTTTCAAGATATTCATCTCACAAGGTTAAGACATACATGGCATCAGACATACATGGCGGCGGCCATCTTGGATTTTGACGTGGGTTGCACCCACACACCAAATTCGAATGCGGTCCTTCGCTTACGCACGCATGCACGCACGCAAACACGCACGCACACACGCACGCATGCACGGACGGAGGGGAAAGCCATAGTCCCCCTTTCGCTACGCTGTGCGACGGGGGACAATAAATGAATAGTAATGGTAAAATAATAAAATTATTAATCAAGTGGCTAATAGCATACCAAAACCACCACCGTTTCATCCGAATCTGTAATGTTTTGAAAATTAATTAATAGTCTAAATTAATCGAATAATTAAATAATTAATCAAATAATTGATGAATCAATTAATCAATAAATCAAAAATACCATTTACAGCCAAATCAGTTGGTCATTGACATGTCCAAATATCAGATTTCGAGCTCAAAAGGTACCAGAGATTTTGCCCAGATGAGAAAGGAAATAAATAAGCGATTAATAAATCGATAATAATTAAGTAATCAATCAATTAATTGATTAATCACAAAACAAAAAATACTCTTTTTAAGAAAGCACGTGTTCACGATTGTACCCAAATTTCAGCTTCCAAGCTCAAAGGATGGCTGAGATATTGCCCGGACAAACAAACAAGAAAGAAAACAAAAAAAGAAAGTAAACAAGAAAGAAACCACAGTGAAAACTGAGTACTCCCTTTCAGCACGCGTCATCGCCGGGCCCCCTTCGGTCTCTGGCGATGACGTCATGCAACGCCTGGAGATGGAATATGAGAGGAGCGGTGTACAAAAATGTTAGAAGTTTGCTATGAAAATAAAGTTTTGTATACGGTGCTGTGGAATTATCATTTACAACATCTTAGAGACATTAATGCAATACATTAGGAATACCATTACTCTTCAAATAAAGGCTAATAACCATTGTGATAAACAGCTTTATGGGGTTTAAACAAACGATGGATGTGTATTCCCCTATTATATCACACCTGGTTTGGTCTCTCATCCACTGCTGGTGTGGAAGACTTTCATGGTGCCCATTTTCAATCAGCTGGTGTGAATCTGGTTTCAGCATTTCCAAATCCTGTTGGTGATACAGTATAGACAAAGTTTTTAGAATGTGTATCCCATCATGGTGAAGCCATAAAATGTGAGGAAGGAAAGAATAAGCAAATGAACGCAGTTTAAATTAATGTTGCGAATTAAAGGAGCAAAAATATTTAAACAACAATCTAACCACCTTATAGAACTAAAAAAAACAACAGTAAGAGTCAACAGGCAACAACAACAACAACAACATGCATTTTAAAGGCCATTTTCCCTGCTAGAGCAGGGGTTAGCCTTGCGGTCCCCATGACAATCTTCTCCATTTTGCCCTATTTTCTGCATCTCTCCTTGTTAACCCCCTTGCCCGCATTTCTTCTTCCACCATCTTTAGCCAAGTCTTTCTCGGTCTTCCCCGTCTTCTACTTCCTTCTACATTAATTTCCATCACTCTTCTCAACCAGTCACTTTCATCCTTCCTCAACACATGACCAAACCATCTCAACCTGTTCCTCTTCACAGCATCAATCACAGGCTCTATTCCCATCATCTTTCGCAATTCATCATTTGTCTTCCTCTCTCTCAACGATACTCCGCACATCCGTCGAACCATTCGCATTTCCACCCTTTCCAACCTTTGTTGCTGCTCTACGTTCATTACCCATGTCTTGCTCCCATAAATCATAACACTTCTCACACATGCAGCATACACCTTTCCCTTCAGCTTCAACGACACTCCCCTCATCATCAGCACGCCACTCAATTCCCGAAACTTCTTCCTTGCACATCTCACTCGAGCAACCGTTGCCGAGTCTGATCCACCTTCTCCATTCAGCATGTCTCCGAGGTAGCAAAATGTTTTCACACCTTCCAGCTTCATGCCGTCTCCAAGATCCAACTCAACATTTCCTCCATCTGCAGCTCCCTCTGTGCACACCTTACATTTGAATGTAGCTGCCACACTGGTTAATGACCCTCTCAGACCACTACATTTTTGATGAACCCACTCAACGCACATTGTACACTGAATGGAGTTCACTCCAACACCCTTCCTACACACAGCACAGGGCCACTTCCCAGTTCTTTCCACCTCACCACATGCTTTACCACTTGCCATCACCTTCGTCTTTCCGATATTCACCTTCAGACCTTTTGTCTCCATACATTCCTTCCACGTGTTCATCTTTTCCTTCAGTCCATCCATACTTCCCGCAATCAACACCAGATCATCTGCATACAACAACTCCCACGGTAAACCCTCCTTTAGGTTCTCTAAGCCAGCACCTCCATCACAGCTACAAATAGTAGTGGACTTAGTACCGACCCCTGATGCACTCCCACCTTCACCTCAAACTCACCACTGTTCCCGTCCTTCGTCCTTACAGCTGTGCGCGCTCTTTTGTACATTGCCATCACTACTCTAATCAACCATTCCTCCATGCCTAACTTCCTCAATGCCCATGTCAATACTTTGCGTGGAACCCGATCGAATGCTTTCTCCAGATCAACAAACCCAATCAATCAATCAACCAATCAATCAACCAATCAAATCCAATCAAAATAAGAGTCAACAGGCAACAAGGAAAATTTCATGAAAATTGTTTCATCACAGAATTTTTATTATGGAATATAAATTGAGGATTAAAAAAAAAAGTGTGTTTGGATGTGTGTGTGTGTTTGGATGTGTGTGTGTGTGTGTGTGTGTGTGTGTGTGTGTGTGTGTGTGTGTGTGTGTGTGTGTGTGTGTGTGTGTGTGTGTGTGTGTGTGTGTGTGTGTGTGTGTGTGTGTAGTTGGTTGTTATCTCCATTTGCCGGTTTCAGGAGGTGGAATGGAATCCTCCCAGGACCCAAAGTATCCACCTCCTCTTCAGTAAGGGATCACGGTTCATGAACCAAGCTGTTCAACTTTTTCAAAGTTTTGTTCCAAGGGCTCTTTTTAGGATCGTCACCGAACCCCGGATTGCCTCCGGTTGAAGTTCATTTGTGGTAATATTCCCAGGGATGGTTTTTAAATCTCAGTGAGGTTCTTCTTTATCATTCCTGTTGCTCCAATTATCACTGGTACGATTTCTCTTCAGCTTCCAAGATCTCTTAACCTCATTTTTGAGGTCCTGGTATTTGGTCATTTTCTTGATTTCTGTGATGTTTAGGCCAAAATCGCTGGGTACTGATATCCCAATCATCAATGCTGTCGTTTCCGTTTTGTTTTCTATGTTCACGCTTGATGGAATCATCAGATCGTACGTGAGCATGACGTCATCATTCGCAATGATTGCCCTTGGTTCGTGTTTCCATGAGTTTTCTGGTATTGGGATGTTTAAATTTTTGCAGATATGCCAATGAATCACTTTGCATACTTTGTTGTGCCGTTGTGTGTACAGTTGTTCTGATAATAGGTTTTTTGATAAAACCACAGCTTGAAAAGTTGTTCTGATAAAACCACAAATTAGTAAAGTAAATTTCATGCTTAACAAATGCCTTGTGACAAATGAGGTTTTTTCTTGTTTTTTTAAATAAATCACAAAATGTGGACATGTGTTTTGGCAGTTTTACACCAAAAAAACCCATGATGACTAAAATGTGGCTAACTGCCAATACATCCTGTGATGTAGGGCTCACGACAAGTCAATAATGACATTCAATGATGTCATAATAAAATTAATGTCTCAAAAGGTCAATAATGTGTGCAAGCACCATGAGAACAAATGACTGCTGTAACCCTCCTCGTCCCCTGGGGAAGCAATGAGAGAGTATACAAGGGGAGTTATTGCCATTCCCGGTGCAAAGCAACCTCCAACTGTGTCAGTCTGTAAAGGAGGGTCCATTTTCTTAAGTCTCAGGGCCTTTTGCTGGCCTGGCCAATGTTGTGATGGTGCTGCACGACAATAGTGAGGTCCGCCATTGGCATCATTAATGCAGGTTTTGGAAGAAGTGGGTGATCGTCAAAATGTGGAACAACTACACAATTTAAAATGTCCCTGTGGTACTTTCACTCATCAGGTTTCCCCATACAGTAACAAGGTAAATTTTGAAATAGTAACAGGCAGCCCCATATCATAACAGATCCGCCACCAAACGGGATGGACTCCACAATGTTCTTGGTTGTATAGACCGTGTTAGGTTGCAGCTAAACCCAAGTTCTACCAGCAGTCGCTTGCAAGAGAAATGGCTCTCATCAGATTAATGGATCTTCCTTCTGCATGTGAGATTCCACTGTTGAGTTGCTGGCACCATGCCATGCCAAGTGGGCTGCTATGTGGTCTGGGGTGACAATAGGGGATCCTATCAGTCTCCTGGTTTTTGGAACCTGCAGCACAATGCCAGTTCAAGACAGTTCTCATGGGCGATTCCATTCATGCTGCAACACTACCTGTAGTAAAATTAATACATCTGACGATAATTAGAGCTGCTTTAGAGGTCACCCGAGTCATCCAGATCGAGGCCCGTCTTTAACATCAATGGTTTGTCATTATTGCAGAACAATCAGGTGATAACAGCCCATGGAAACCAAGTTCACATCCAATTTCACTGTAGGAGATCCCAGCATTGTTCATCTTCCTATAATTCACCAAATGTCCATCTGTCTGTCTGTCCGTTCCCAGGTACCGCAAAAAAGGCTAAACCGATCGCAACTATATTTTGGGTGGGTAATCCTGGGACCCCCTGGAGTAAAATAGGCTATATTGTTTTTCCAATTTCAGCTTTGGTCTCCAGCATTTTCAGGTTTGGACTCCCGCATAACGTTATTGACCTAGGTACCTCAAAAACGGCTGCACCGATCGCAACGATTTCCGGGAACCCCTGCAGTAAAATCCTACGATAATTCACCAAAAGAACATGACATGAAAATTAAAAATGGCTGAACAGTATTTCATGAACATTTCATTGTGGAATAGAGGAAAATCCTGATGAGTTACGAACCTGCCGCAAATGCGGAAGTGGACAGATTATGGCAATGAGCTGGTTTGATAATATCCCAATACAACCGTCATTTTAAACAGTATTTTGTTGAAGTATCAATTGATGATTGGAATTGAGTGAATACAATTACGATTTTGAATTCGTAATTGTATTCACCCAACCATACGGAACTTCACATAAGGATTTAAATATTTGTTTATGTCACAAATGTTGTTAAAAGTTTGTTTTTAAAATTAATGCTATTTAATTTGTGATTGGAGTTATGCTGTTTGGAATGAAAAAAGAGATATCGAGTTCAAGTGAATGACGAAATGCCGTGACGGTTCCTACCTTCTAAACGTGAAATTCGCGGATCGTCATATGCAGATTCGCCATTGACTGGGTATGGAACAAACGTACCCGTTTGTTTGCAAACGGATACGTTTTTCATGGGAGTTCTTCACAAACTTGCTGTCCATGTCTGGCGTGCGAGTGAAGGTGCCACAGGAATGTGGAATTTATTGGTTTCATGCTTTAGCATTCGCCGTTTCTGCATTGTCTGTTTGCTTCTGGCCTCCCACCCATGCATACCACGGGTACCTCACTAGTCTTACTATAATTCACCAAATGTCCGTCCGTCCGTCCATCCATCCGTTCCCAGGTACAGAAAAAAAGGCTGAACCGATCGCAATGAAATTTTGGGTGGGTAATCCTGGGACCCCCTAGAGTAAAATAGGCTATATTGTTTTTACAATTTCAGCTTTGGTCTCCAGCGTTTTCAGGTTTGGACTCCCGCCCAACGTTATTGTCCCGGGTACCGCAAAAACGGCTGCACCGATCGCAACGATACACCTCCATGCCCGTGGGATTCCAACGGGTGACCCCACGAGTCTCAATAATTTGCCGTCTTGGATTTCACCAAGTCTTATACAGGCCATAGTAACACAGCCCACCAATGGAAGAATGCATCGATATCATTACCTTCCAAAGCTTGAAGTGAAAGTGTTTTTTCAAGTTGACAATCCTATCATTGACACTAAAGTGGTCGAGGAAGAAAGCGCGAGCTCTCCAGAATGATGTTAAGTACAGCTGTGGCCAAAAATATTGGCACCCTTGCACTTTTTTCAAATAATGCACCATTTCTTCCAGAAAATTGTTGAAATAAAAAAATATTTTGGTATCCACATATGTATTTCTTTTGTTTGCAGTGGAACAAAACAAAAAAAGCTGAAATAATTACGAAATCTTAGCTTATTCCACACAGAAATCTTAAAATGGCCTGGACAATATTATTGGCATCTTTTAGAAGTTGTTAGAACTAATTAGATTTCAAGCAGGTGATTCTCCTTTACTTTGGAATTGAACTCACCTGTGGTGAGTTGCAGGTGCCTGCAATATTTTTTAAATCACTCATTCAACCAGTTTAATGGAGAAAAGGAGTCATTCTGCTGTTTTGTGGCACTGTGTGTGAGCATGTGTGTCACCATTGAGCATGGAGAAAATAAAGAAAACTAGAGAATTGTCAGAGGAGGTCAGACACAAGATTGTAGCCAACCATGGACAATCTTAAGGCTACAAGTTCATCTCCAGCGACCTTGATGTACCTGTGTCCACCGTACTCAATGTTATCAGGAAGGTTAATGCCCATGGCACTGTTGCCAAACTCCCTGGACGTGGCTGCAGGAGAAAACTTGATCGAAGATTCCAGCGAAGGATTCTTCAAATGGTGGAGAAAGCACCTCAATCAACTACCAAACAGATTCAAGCTTACCTTCAGACACAAGGTACGACAGTTTCAACTCTCACCATTAATCGCCAACTCAGTGAAAGGGGCTTCTATGGTAGGAGACCCAGGAGGACCCCACTGCTGAGAGAGAGACGTAAGAAAGCCCGACTGGAGTTTGCCAAAACACACCTGAACAAGCCAAAATCCTTCTGGGGGGATATCCTGTGGACATCCGAGACCAAATTAGAGATTTTTGGTAAAGCACATCATCTCTATGTTTACAGAAAACAAAATGAAGCCTTCAAACAAAAGAACACTTTCCCTACAGTCAAACATGGAGAAGGTTCAGTGATGTGTTGGAGTTGCTGTACTGCCTCTTGCACTGGATTCCTTGAATGTGTGCACGGCATCATGAAATGAGGAGATTACCAAGGCGTTTTGGAGCACAATGTTCAACCCAGTGTCAGAAAGCTGGGTCTCCGTCAAAGGTCA
Source organism: Myxine glutinosa (assembly GCF_964187855.1). Classification (NCBI taxonomy): domain Eukaryota; kingdom Metazoa; phylum Chordata; class Myxini; order Myxiniformes; family Myxinidae; genus Myxine; species Myxine glutinosa. Next base: position 63,269,694 of record NC_136268.1, on the reverse strand, counting down.
TGGGTCTTGCAGCAGGACAATGACCCCAAACACACTTCAAAAAGCACCCAGGAATAGTTAAAGACAAAACGCTGGACTGTTCTGAAGTGGCCAGGAATGAGTCCAGATCTAAATCCCATTGAACACCTGCAGGGAGATCTAAAAACAGCAGTTGGGAGAAGGCACCCTTCAAATCTGGGAGAACTGGAGCAGTTTGCACAAGAAGAGTGGGCCAACCTGCCAGTGGAGAGATGTAGGAAGCTCATTCATGGCTATGGGAAGCGCTTGACAGCAGTTATTTTGTCCAAAGGCTGTGTGTAAAATAAAAAAAATAACCACCTTTAGAGGCCATTTTTCCCCGCAAAGCGGGGGTTGGCCTTTTTCGGGAACCGTGGTTGTTGTTTTTTGGTCCCCTTTTTGAAGCAATGTTTTACAGCCGGATGCCCTTCCTGCCGCCAACCCTTTTTGCCGCCTTAAACGACAAACAGGGAATTACCAGTGAACTGGTACTCAATGGATTCCTTGAATTGCACTGGATTTGTGTGTGCTACCAAATATTAAGTCTGGGAGGTCAATAATTTTGTCAATGCCATTTCTTTTTATTTTCGGGTTTAAAAGGATATATTAAGTTCTGAATCAAAAAATAAAGGTTCTTTAATATCAACAGTGAAAAAAAATTGTGGAGACCAAATACTTTTGTCAATTAAAACTTATTTTTGGAGAAAATTGTGAGTTATCTGAAAAAAGTGCAAGGGTGCCGATATTTTTGGCCACGACTGTACCTCAGGGTCATAGACGTTTATGAATACTTCATTACCTCATTATGAATACTTTAAAAAAAAAAGTTCTCCAGGTCATAGACGGAAAACATCTTGTGAATGACCTCGCCGGAAGTATGGGTGTCAACATTTCTTTAATAACAATAACATACACAGAGCAAAATGGTCTCAATTGATGTGTATCTGCTTGAAAATGTTTGTGAGAAAGAGCATAGGGAGAGGCAATTAAAAAAAAAAAACTAGACTCCTCTGTTTGGTTCAAAAATTACTGAATTAATTACCTCCACCCACAGAAGGTCTGTGAGGTCTGTAAGGCAGAGATGCAACACTGCACTTAACTCCTGAAACATTACAAACGAGCTCAAACAAAGATTCAAAATGATCATCATCGTAAACATACCTCTGAGAATAAATGCAGGTGATTGGGTGGATCTTGTTGCGTGGGAGAGACTGACGATCCATTGGATACTATATTGTCTTGATTGCCAAGATTCAAATTTAGACCTCCTGAACACACAAGGCAGTCAAAATAACCTTCTATTAGCTCAAGTCATGCAAGCTGTAGTTGCAATTAAATGGAAAACCAAATACTGTATTGGATTCATCAGAAGGAACCCGAATAAGTAAAGAGCAAAGATGGAGTCATGAGGCGGAACCTGGATAGGATTCGGGTTTCAGCTGCTACTTCACAACCTACAAACCCATCTCGGTGCAGCCAGGTGAGCCTTACAGACATGAATTCACTTCTCCAAGACAGATAGATAAAGGAAGAGAGAAATAAAGAGAAAAAGAGATGAAAGAAAAGAAAAGCAAGAATTAGGATGAATAAAGAGAAATGTGAAAAGGTAGAAAGAAGTGTGAAAGGAATAAAGAACAAAGACGTCAGGAATAAAGAACAAAGGACCCGGAAAGATAGATTTCATCAGTTACTTCCCAGGCTCAAACATGTACAAGCTACCAGAGGTCTGTCAGCAGGGAAGCACAGTCCACAAGGCATCAGGATATGGAACAAACATCATCAAATATTGGGTAAGGACACATGTACCATTCACGAAATATTTTATTACTGCTTTAAAATAATCAATACACAAACAGTCATGGCAAACTATTGTACCGACAGTGCATCACAGGCCTTGCTGGATCATCTTTTCATATCTTTTAATACCTCTAAGTGCCCTAATCACAACGTTAATACTTACTACATTATCTACTGTCAGTTTTAACAGGTTGGAAGAGGTATTCTCCACCATTCCTTGCATTGTGTGTCTTCTTATTTTGAGTATCCAGGTATACCTGGATTTCGTGTTCCGCAAAACGTGATCCCATGATTTAGAGGTCTCAAGCTACCCACGATTTGCACTTGTACCTAACCAAGGAAGGCGAATGTTGAACTGCTCTTTCATGGTGTTCCGTGAAATGCATGGCTCTACAAACTAAAATAGCTGAATGAAGAACTAGTCTTGCTTGTGAGGGCTAGTGCCATTCTGCGTCCGTGGATAGATAGAACAATGGATTAAATCAAGGTATGTTAACCACCTTGCTTTTGTTCCAATGAAGGGTTAACATCTGACACGTAAGCTTGTCCTTTATTCCCATCTTGGGTAAAATGCCAGGGGCATAGAAAAGGTCCCTTTATATAAGGGTATGTGCCATGTGGCAAAGTATAGAAAAGAAGGGACATCCCATAGCTTGTAGAAAATTAAAACAATACAAATAACGGGCATTCAAAAAATCTCGTGTGGGGTGCTGGACTTCCCTTGTGTTCTGAGGGGGAACCAAGTAATGCTCTAGAAAAGTTAATATAAAGGGGCGCCAATTTAATTCATACAGCTGAATGAAGAAATTAATGCATTTTATTTGCCAAATGTATGGCGCCCCTTAATATGAACTTTTCTAGAGCATTACTTGGTTCCTCCTCAGAACACAAGGGTAGTCCAGCATGCACACCAAATTTTTTGAATGCCCCTTATTTTGGATTGTTTGGCATTTTCAATAAACTATGGAATGTCCCTTCTTTTCTCTACTTTGCCACATGGAACACACCCTTATATAAAGGGGCCTTTTCTATGCCCCTGGCATTTTACCCAAGAATGTCCCTTCTTTTCTATAGTTTGCCACATGGCACATCCCATATAAAGGGGCCTTTTCTATGCCACTGGCATTTTTCACAAGATACATTTTAAATACGGACAAAATGCATTTGTTCATCGTACAAGACTTTATTCAAGACGATATAAAAGACTCGAAAAAGTAAAAGGAAAAAACATTCAACCCAGACTGGATTCAAACCCACAATCCCCAGCTTGGGAATCTCATGCCTTATATATTAGGCCATTGAGCCAGCACGTTAGAATTTAAAATATATATATTTAAAGGGGGTATAAAGTGTGTATATATGTATATTTATATATACAATATACTAATAGAAGCCAAGAAACGTATTTTCAGTCCCCAAGTTAAAGCTGCATACAGAGAAACGATCCCTTATATAAAGGAAGAGGCGCCTTGCGCCTCCCTTTGATAGCGGTTAGCAGAGGACACCAATTCCATCTTTGTAAACAGAGTTTGTATGGCATGGACCAGATGGGAACAGGAATCGAATTCTGTAGGAATTATCCCATCCGTAAGGATGAGCTCTTCGCTAGTATTCAAAATTGTAGATTGTCAATCTCTAATTAATAATCATGTTGTCTCAAATCAATTTGCTCACCTTGCACACATGCACCTTCAAAGGCTATTTCCAACTGGCGCTGCTCCTTTCGGGTTGCCACGGCTTGCTGCTCAGGCCCCAGGAAGGCTTTTGAGGAGCCAGTATCTGTAGCTTTCACAAACCGCTGGAATCGCTGCAGCTGTTCAAGCTCCTGCAGTAAATGTGCACGGTCCTGCCAAAACACACCACACTTGATTGTCACAATTGTGGCTAATCATTGTGGGTATTGTTGGTTTCATTTAGCCATTTCCCTTCATCTTTCATCTCTCCCCAATGTCTCACTCTATTCTTGTCCTCAATAGTTTCCATCTCGCACCTCTCCCGTCCCGACAAGCAATATCAAAATGATGGTGAGTACCCTTACATTTTGGTGAGTACCCCTGTAACTGTTCATTCAATTGTCCATTTGCATATTTCATTTGTTCTTTATCGATTTGTTTAATATTTGGCACCAATATGTACCCTGGGAACGCATCCCCCAAATTATACCATAACGTCCATGGGAATATCTTGGTTTGCTCAACGTCACCCGTTCTAGGAATGCATCCACAACATTGTGGAAACTTGCTGTAGTGTGTTTTGAGTTAACAATTATACAATTCATTTCAGAAATATCACACTTAGCAATTTTTATTGATTTATTTATACAATTGAATGTCTTAAACCATAAATAAGTCGATTTCATGAATACAAGTCGAGGCCTGGATTTCCGTGTAAAAAAGTATCGGCTTATATGCTGAAACATGGCGGCGTATTGTGTTTTGATGCATTGTTAACACTCGTACAGCTATGATTTGACATGGAACAAATTGTTTAGTATATAGGACTTTTTTGTTGAGGTTAAAAGCCAATTGTAAGCATAGATGAGAGCAAGAAGGTGACAAGTGTTAATGTTGAAGTTATATTTTACAGCCTGTGAAAGATTGTGGATGTTCGGGTGTTTCCACATATGGAGCCATCTCAGAGTAAAGAGCAGTTTCTGGCACAATGAAGACATGAAATCTCATATTTAAGAATATTTTCTAGAGAGAGGGCCTTACAGGAATGTTTGTGAGCCAAGTTTGTAAGCAGAGAGAGCAAAGAAAAGAGCCATATTTTGCTTTGCATAGTGCTTTACATTTATTAAGATTTATGTTGCTTTAGGTTTATCCTTTCAATGAACCAAGACCAACTGCCAGTTGGACAACGATCGATCAAAGAACCTTGGGTTTGTAGATACTGCCCTCAAACAAGCCAAACACATTAATCAACAAAACATATTGCAAATATAATCAATCTCCAATCTGTGGTACTCCAGTCCTGCTACTCATCCACTCTTTCAAGTAGAAACGCAGCCATCTCAGGCCCTTCCATCAGCAGAGACTTTACATATTATGCAAAAACAAATGTTGTCTCTGCCCTATACATATGTATGAATATGTATGTACGGTGTAGTGTGTACACTGTACAGTAAACCCTTAAATATCGCGGGTTCGAATATCGTAGATTTTGACAAATAACGGGCAACCTCTTTGTGCCGATTTAGTTATCGCAGGGTTCAATTTCGACCAATCGCAGTTTTTGAGCTGCGTTCATCTCCCACCCTAAGCCTTTTGTTGTTTCTCGTGCTCCATTAATAATGCTGCTGAAGCGCATAGTGTGAAGTGGTGAACCAAGAGCAAAAAGGTTGAGGAGAGTGATATCTTTGAATCAAAGTGGAGGTTTTGGATAAGCTTGGTCAAGGCAAGAGTGCCTTTATTTTATTAATTGTGGGTTTCGAAGCTGCAGAGCAATTTATAAAATAAACATCATCAGATTACAAAAGGAAACGATTCAAAATATCATGGTAATATGGGAGTAATGGTGGGGGTATTGACGCTGGCAGGATAGCCTAGAGGTACGCAGACGTCACCTCTAAGTTGTCTCGCCTGGGTGCTAATCCCGATACAGCTGTAAACTGTCATCCTGGTGTTTCACAGGCAGGGTGATTCATCAATGTGTGTGCTGCTCTCGGATTTTTTTTTTTTTTTTTTTGTATACAGAGTCGAGGCTCGTGAAAGAGCTAACATTTATCAAACAAACAAATCAAACAAACAAGTAAACAAAGTATATAAAAATGGGAGCGGTCGACAAGATGGGGAGAGAAGGGGAGGAAGCACACAAACACAACATTTGAGGGCAGGGACATCGGGAGATGTGTGGGAGGCAGAGGGCCTGGGGGGAGGAAGGATAGGTATAAAACGCAAGGACACAAAGGACTTCCAGGAAAGAAGTCGGCACCTCAAAAAAGTGGATTTGGGGTGAAAATAGCGGGGGTAGAAAAGATCAAGGTTTTGGATGGGGGAAGATAAGAGATGGTGGTGAACAGCCGTTTTAAAGACCTGGAGGGAGGAGTGGGATTGAAGAGAGTGAGGGAGTTTGTTCCAGAGGCGGGAGAAAAGAGGAATGAAGGAGTGAAGGTGAGCAGAGAGTCTTGATTTTGGCAGTTTAACCAAAAGAGGGTTGCAGGCAGATCTTGTGCGACCTGCAGGAATATTTGGGGGACAGAGCCCAGAGAGAGCTGGGGGAGCAAGGCCGGAGAGGAGTCGGTAGAAGACGGAAAGACCACCAACCTGCCTGCGGTGAGTAAGTGAAAGGCCCTCGGAGATAGCGTCATCGCGGGAGATTCCAATGATTCTGAACGCTTTGGTTTCAACAGCGTGAAGACGAGCTAGGTGTGAGGCAGGAGCACCAGCCCAGAGGGGAGAGAAGTATTCCATTGAGCTTCGGATGAAAGCCTTGTATGTGGTGAGGAGCTCAGGTGTGCCAAGGAAGGACTTCGCACGACGGAGGATGCCCAGTCGGCGACTGGCTTTGGAGGCCAGCTTGGAAATGTGGTTTTCCCAGGAAAGATCATGGCAGATAGTGAGACCCAAAAGCTTGAGTGACAGAACTTATTGGAGAGGATTATTCAGAAAGTAGATGGGAGGGTTGTCCAGTCGGTCTTTTCGGAGAGACATCGTAAGAGTGTGAGATTTGTCAGGATTGAAAGACATGTTCCACTTGTTTGCCCAGTCTGTGATTTTGTCCAGGTCTGCAGAGAGTGAGGAGGCTGCAGACTGCCGATCTGAGGGATGAGGAATGGAGCGGCAGAGAGTGGAGTCATCAGCAAAGCGATAGAGAGGATTTTCAAGAGAGTCAGAGAGATCATTGATGAAGACCAGAAAAAGCACAGGGCCCAGAACACTGCCTTGGGGAACTCCAGCCTGAACAGGAAGAGGAGATGAGAGAAACCCATTCAGGGCCACACTTTGACTACGACGAGAGAGGAAGTCCGCCAGCCATGCGTGGAGATTTCCATGGATACCAAAGGAGGAGAGTTTGGTGAGCAGAGTGGGGTGCCAGACCGTATCGAAGGCACGTGATATGTCGAGGGAGACAGCTCTAATTTCCTGTTTGGCATTGAGGACCTCCATCCATTGTTGAGACAGCAGAAGCAGCATGTCCAGAGTAGAGTGACCTGGTCTGAAACCAAATTGATGATCAGAGATCAAGCCATTGGAGAAGAGGAAAGATTTCATATCCGAAGCAATGATGGATTCCATGACTTTGCTGATAATTGGGAGAAGGCTGATTGGTCTGTGGTTGCTAGGATCTGTTTTTGCACCTTTTTTGTGCAAAGCGGTGATGTTGACTGATTTCCAAGCAGATGGCAGTTGACCTTGAGCAAAAGAGAGGGTGAAGAGAACAGAGAGAGGGAGTGAAAGAGCGGAAGAACAGGATTTTAGGACCCGTGGGCTGATGCCGTCAGGTCCAGTTGCAGAATCAGAGTCGAGGGTTGACAGAAACTTTTCCACCTTGTCAGGAGGAAAGGACACGGAGTCCAGGAGCAGCTGGGTACGACTGGGTACGGTGGGTACAGAGAGGGATGGGTTTTGGACACAAGATTTAGAGGCAAACACAGAGTTGAGGCATTCAGCTTTTTCACGTGCGGAGTCAGCTGTGTAGCCATTTGAGGTAAGGGAGGGGGTGGAGGGGGAACAAACACCAGAAACAGATTTGACCAGACGCCACCAGGATTTGGAAGAGGGAGACAGATAAGAGAGTTCGGTCTTGAGAACGGAGAGATATTGTTTCCTGGCTCTCCTGAGGGTGGACACACACTTGTTTCGGGCTTTGTGAAAGGAAATGAGATTTCCTTCCGTTGGATTTGCTTTCCAGGAGACGAAGGCAAGTTGTTTCTGGGCAACAGCCTCACCACAAGATTCCGTGTACCATGGACGGGAGGAAGGGTATGACAACTGAAGACGAGATGGGATAAATCTGTGCATGAGAGAGAGCAATTTACTTTGGAAGAATTCCCAGGATGAGTTGATGTCAGAGGTGGTAGAGATGGGAGACCAGTCCAGATGATTGATGGCTGCTTGAAGACCGTGCCAGTTGGCCTGAGTGAAATGCCAGACTCGTCGACGCTGAGGAGGCTCCCTGAGAATGGTCAGAGAGATGTCCACTTTAACAAGCACATGATCAGATGAGCCGATTGGAGCAGAAGAAGAGCAGCAGACATTTTCAGGGAAGTTAGTCATAACCAAGTCCAGAAGAGAAGATGCTCCGTTGACTGAGATCCGGGTCGGGAAATTGACAGATTGTGTCAGTCCCAGTGAGTCGCAGAAGTCCTTTGCTGAGGAGCCATGGCTGGTGAGAGAGGTACCCACACCCAGCCAACTGGCATGGTGACAATTGAAATCACCACATATGAGGAAGAGAGAGTTAGGATGAGTAGACAGAAGTTGGTCGATATTATCAGACAGCGAGATGTATATGGAGTCATCACTGTTTGGTGGACGGTACAACACACATATGAACAAGAGGTGGGAGCGAAGGGGAGACGTTAAGGATGGACGTTAAACTGGACGTCCTGTCTGCTGGCATTAGTTGGTGGACGTAAAAGACCCCATGGCGTCCTTCTCAAAGAGTATGTGAGCTGCATCGGCGGTACCAACTCTCTGTGAAGACCGTGGAGAGAAAGGGAGAGGGCGAGAGAGAGGTGGGAGATGGATTTAGACAAATTACAGAAAACAAGGGCCACGTTTAATCTGCTTCAAAGCAGCAGGAGGACACTTCATCGCAAATCTGATTTATATTTATTTTACATGTTTATTTAAATTGTGATGTGTATATTTTTGGCCGCCGCCAACCTTCCTCTATATTTTCTCGAAAACCCAACAACCTAACCCCATTATTCCCATAAGAAATTGTTTTTTAATTATCAGTTTTGAATATCGCGGCATTTTCCAGGAACGTAACCCCCACAATATTTAAGGGTTTACCGTACTTTATATACATACACACATACATAATTATGATCTATTCTATCCATTGTATTGTATTTGTTCTATCCATATCCTCTGCCCCTCTGTCAATATATAGAGCCTCCTACTTTGGTAAGTTAACTCCTCGTTGAATCTTGAGACATTTAAAAAAAAAAAAACTTTGTTTTTTACTGCCAAGGCATAGATTTCACGATGTGCTCACACAACAGAACTTGAAATTAATCAGGGCAGTCTTAAACATCAATGTAGAGAAATAATGCCTGTACATGAAGCAGGTTTTCCCGGCGTAGGGCAACAGATCCACGCAAACGAGCCTTCTGAAGCTGCTCCAAGTGTCTATTCTGTTCATCGAGGTTCAAACTTGCAAGACGCTGGGTCTCTTCTGCAGCTGCTTCAAAAGCAAATCCCTGCAGCACAAGTGTGACCTCAATCATTGCAGGGCCTTGAAAGTATGGAATTGTGTAACTATACAACAAAAATCAGCACTTCAGACTACAATAAAAAAATTAGGATTGACGAGGGTGGTTGTTAGATTACATTAGACTAGTTAGCTATGCATGGATGGGAGGCCAGAAGCAAACAGACAATGCAGAAACGGCGAATGCTAAAGCATGAAACCAATAAATTCCACATTCTTGTAGCACCTTCAGTCACACGTCAGACATGGACAGCAAGTTCGTGAAGGACTTCCATGAAAAACGTACCCGTTTGTTTGCCAACGTTTGTACGTTTGTTCCATACCCAGTCAATGGCGAATCTGTATATGGTGATCCGCGAATTCACGTTTAGAAAGTAGAAACCGCCATGGCATTTCGTCATTCACTTGAACTCGATATCTCTTTTTTCATTCCAAACAGCATAACTCCAATCACAAATTAAATAACATTAATATAAAAAATAAACTTTTAACAACATTCGTGACATAAACAAATATTTAAATCCTGGTGTGAAGTTCCATACGGTTGGGTGAATACAATTACGAATTCAAAATCGTAATTGTATTCACTCAATTCCAATCATCAATTGATACTTTAACAAAACGATTAACACGATTAAGGTTTAACGATTTAATATTACGATTGAATGACGGTTGTATTTGGATATTATCAAACCCGCGCATTGCCGTCATCTGTCCACTTCTGCATTCGCGGCAGGTTCATAATTGTCATCAAAATCTAAACAGCATTTGTAGAATTTCAATAAAAGCCACATCACTGTTCATATCAGCAAATATTATTGCATCGTATTTGGAAAAACTGGAAAATTGGAAAACTTGGAAAAACAATATAGCCTATTTTACTCCCAGGGGTCCCAGGAATACCCACCCAAAATATCGTTGCGATCGGTTAAGCCGTTTTTGCGGTACCTTCGAACGGACAGACGGACATTTGGTGAATTATAGTAAGATGGCCAAAAGTAACACTTTTCAGCCTTTATTTGTATACATAGTCGAGGCTCATGGAAGAGCTGGTGTTAGTATACTGAACGGATCAGAATACCAATATAGCATATCCTTGCAATTCATTTGAAAGTACACAATGAAGTATAATGTCTTTGTCTTCCATAGGATTTGTATATATGGGGTGTCATATTGAATGAATGAATGAATGATCGTTTTAAGGCCATTTTCCCCGCTAGAGTGGGGGTTAGCCTTGCGGGCCCCATGACAATCATGGTTCCCTGTTTGAGGCAATGTTTTTTTTATGGCCGGATGCCCTTCATGACGCCAACCCTTGGTCACGTTGTTACGATGCGCAGGGATACGGTGTACATATTCTAAACCGGGGTACACACCGGGATCATTCATCCCAGCAAGCTGGTACTCAATTTGCCGACCTCGGAATGATGCCAGACAGGCTGAGTCAACCCCCTGGCGTTAATTTAGCGATCGACCGGGATTCGAACTCGGGATCCTCGGATCCCAAGCCGGCACCCTAACCGCTAAGCCAACACCAGGCTACATACATGGGGTGTCATATTACATATCAATATTACAAAACGGGAGTGTCTGTCTGTCCCCAAACTACTCCCTCAGTTTTGGGGTTAGCCCCGCCAAACCTTCTGTGGAACATTTTGGGGTCCCAGCGGACATTGTAAGGTAGGTAGAGGTTTCACAAGTTCCTCAATAAAATTATAATTTTGAAATTGACTTGATACAAACCTGCCCCAAATCCGGAAGTGAACACATGACAATAATGAGATGGTTTGATAATATCTCAATACAATCGTCATTTAACACAGTATTTTGTTATACTAATAGTATCAATTTATGATTGGCATGATGATGTACAAAAGAGCGCGCACAACTGTAAGGACGAAGGACGGGAACAGTGGTGAGTTTGAGGTGAAGGCGGAAGTGCATCAGGGGTCGGTACTAAGTCCACTACTATTTGTAGCTGTGATGGAGGTGCTGGCTCAGAACGTAAAGGAGGGTTTACCGTGGGAGTTGTTGTATGTATGCAGATGATCTTGTGTTGATTGCAGAAAGTATGGATGGACTGAAGGAAAAGATGAACACGTGGAAGGAATGTATGGAGACAAAAGATCTGAAGGTGAATATCGGAAAAACGAAGGTGATGGCAAGTGGCAAAGCATGTGGTGAGGTGGAAAGAACTGGGAAGTGGCCGTGTGCTGTGTGCAGGAAGGGTGTCGGAGTGAATTCCATTCAATGTACAATGTGTGCTGAGTGGGTTCATCAAAAATGTAGTGGTTTGAGAGGGTCATTAACCAGTGTGGCAGCTACATTCAAGTGTAAGGTGTGCACAGAGGGAGCTGCAGATGGAGGAAATGTTGAGTTGGATCTTGGAGATGGCGTGAAGCTGGAAGGTGTGAAAACATTTTGTTACCTTGGAGACATGCTGAATGGAGAAGGTGGATCAGACTCGGCAACGGTTGCTCGAGTGAGATGTGCATGGAAGAAGTTTCGGGAACTGAGTGGCGTGCTGACGAGGAGGGGAGTGTCATTGAAGCTGAAGGGAAAGGTGTATGCTGCATGTGTGAGAAGTGTTATGATTTATGGGAGTGAGACATGGGTAATGAACGTAGAGCAGCAACGAAGGCTGGAAAGGGTGGAAATGCGAATGGTTCGGTGGATGTGTGGAGTATCGTTGAGAGAGAGGAAGACAAATGATTAATTGCGAAAGATGATGGGAATAGAGCCTGTGATGGATGCTGTAAAGAGAAAGAGGTTGAGATGGTTTGGTCATGTGTTGAGGAAGGATGAAAGTGACTGGTTGAAAAGAGTGATGGAAATGAATGTAGAAGGAAGTAGAGGACGGGGAAGACCGAGAAAGACTTGGCTAAACATGGTCGAAGAAGAAATGCGGGCAAGGGGGTTAACAAGGAGAGATGCAGAAAATAGGGCAAAATGGAGAACATTGTCATGGGGACCGCAAGGCTAACCCCCGCTGACATTCGCGGATCGCCATATGCAGATTTGCCATTGACTGGGTATAGATCCATTCAAACGGGTACGTTTTTCGTGCTAGTCCTTCACGAACCTGAAAGAGTCTGCATGTCTGACGTTTGACTGAAGGTGGCACAGGAATATGGAATTTATTGGTTCCATGGTTTAGCATTCACCGTTTCCGCATTATGTGCTTGCTTTCGGCTCCCCACCCGTGCGTAGTACGGGTACCTCCCTAGTTCAAAATAAAATGGTGATTGAGAATCAAATGAATTTTACACAATAATAATTTTATCCTCTTTTATCCGGAAGCACATGTTCCCCATGCAATATATAACAAGCGTCATGTAAAATCACGTATTCTTGCTTCAGGACAGCTATTCCCATCTATAATTTGATTGGTTGCCTGGCATAGCAACGGCTCTTAAGAATTTCCTCAACCTTTGCAAAAAGGAAAATTTTTCTTTAAGGATAACGCAGTTTTATGCAACCGGGCCATGGTATGCAAGAGTTATGGGAGGGGGGGAGGTGAGGGGGTAGGGGGAGAGGGGGAAAGACTGTTCAAGTCCAAATCTTTAATGCACACCTGCTTTTGATTGAAATCTCGATCGACAATAGGTTGCAAAAGGTGGTGGAAAGTGGTAGAAAACTTTTGGCCAACGTTGATCGCAGGCTTCGTTGTCTTTGTGTAGACCTGGAACACAAAAATACAAACAATTCAGCAATGTCTTCACAAACAAATAAATGATTTGAAATAGCTAACTTGTAGGCACATCTACATTTGTTTTTCATAGATTTATCATTAAAGAATGAAGGACATAATCTGTTTTCGAAGTTCAGCATTTCATGAAATAAACAGTCGATAAAGGAGAAGTACAAAAGTCAAGCGGACAATTGTTGTAAGAAAATGTCAATTTGAGACCATTTGTCACACTGTTAAGAAATTTAGTGAACAGTATCACTGTATGAACTGTATCCAATGTAAACATCGAATCAATGTGAACAAATTTGGTTGACACTAATCTCATCTTGGCAGACTCTGGTCTGTTCATAATCGGCGAGATAATGTTATTGTTAATTTATATCATTAAGTGTCCCCGTGTTTTGTTGTCCTTACCTCTTTCACCCTCTGTTTACTACCTCCGCCATCGAAGGTGGACGAATGTCATGTTTTCACCCCTGTCTGTTTGTCTGTCTGTCTGTGAACAGGATATCTCACAAAGTTGTGGATGGTTTCAGACGAAATTTGGTTGACAAGGACGAATCGATTATATTTTGGTGAAGATCCGGATCCGCTAATTTTTCAAGTGATTCTTCAACATTGAGAGATGGGGCTAAAATTATATACAGCAAGATATCTCAATAGATTGCCGATGGATTATGACAAACATGGTGGATGAGTTTGGTATGTGACAACACAAGCAGATAAGATTTTGGTTCAGGTCAGGATCCAGATCCAGCCTCTCAGTGGACAGTGGATACAAAACGTGTACTGTTCAGTCTGACGGAGGTATGCGCCCTACCGAGTATCGTCTAGTTCTGGTCTGTAAATTTTTTTTTTTTTTTTTTTTGGATACAACATCGATGCTCATGAAAGAGCTAACATCAATCACACTAAAAGTCAAACCGACACATAAAACATAATAAGGGGAGCGGTAGACAAGATGGGGAGAGAGGGGGAAGGACACAAACACAACATTTGAGAGCAGGGACATCGAGAGATCTGTGGGAGGCAGAGGGCTTGGGGGGATGTGGGAGAGGTATAAAACACATGGACACTGCAAGGACTTCCAGGAAAGAAGTTGGAATTTCAAAAAAGTGGATCTGGGGAGAATTAGCAGAGGTAGAAAAGATCAAGGTTTTGCATGGGGGAAGATAAGAGATGGTGGTGAACAGCTGTTTTAAAGACCTGGAGGGAGGAGTGGGATTGAAGAGAGTGGGGGAGTTTGTTCCAGAGGCGGGAGAAAAGAGGAATGAAAGAGTGAAGGTGAGCAGAGAGTCTTGATTTTGGCAGTTTAACCATAAGAGGGTTGCAGGCAGATCTGGTGCGACCTATAGGAATATTTGGGGGACAGAGCACAGAGAGAGCTGGGGGAGCAAGGCCGGGGAGGAGTCGGTAGAAGACAGAAAGACCACCAACCTGCCTGCGGTGAGTGAGTGAAAGGCCCTCGGAGTTAGCTTAATCGTGGGAGATTCCAATGATTCTGAAAGCTTTGGTTTCAACAGCATGAAGCCGAGCTAGGTGTGAAGCAGGAGCACCGGCCCAGAGGGGAAAACAGTACTCCATTGAGCTGCAGATGAAAGCCTTGTATGTGGTGAGGAGCTCAGGTGTGCCAAGGAAGGACTTTGCACGACGGCAGATGCCCATTCGGTGACTGGCTTTGGAGGCCAGCTTGGAAATGTGGCTTTCCCAGGAAAGATCATGGCAGATAGTGAGACCCAAAAGCTTGAGCGACAGAACTTTTGTTGAAATGTTACAAATTGTGCTTTTGAGCAAAATAAAATGAATGGCAGAGTAAAACAAAGATGACACGTGGCCCAACTATAAGAAAATGCAATTATAAAGCGAATAATTGTTAATCACCTCTAAAGGCTCAAGGGAAGGAGTTGGGAGACAGGCAATCCTCGCTGCTCGCTCTTTTTCCACAATCATGGCCTCTTTACGAAAACCGATGCGTCTGTAAAGGCACAGCGTTCAATCACATACTTGCAAAAAACATCTGATTTAAAATTTTAGGGGTTGGATTGAGCACAACTTTTTTTTTGTAATTTCGCACTTGCTTTGCAATGTGGCCTGCTGAAAACCACTAAGTTTCAAAATAGAAATTTACCAGAATCAAATTATTTAATTTTGTCGTGGTTTTGTGATACAGGAATTGTTCACTTCCTTCAAAATAGTTTCAGTTAATTTCCTTCTGAATAGTTTCAACAATCCTTTTAATTTTGTTATTTTGCTGTTCATCAGCACCTAGAGTGTGAACGAGTCATTACATATTTATTGCAACTGATCATATTCATAAGTTTGCTGTGATAATAGCTTTGTTGTACCAGATGTGTTGCATCAGGACCGTTTCGTGTGCTTAACCTAACTTTTTTCAGAATGACCTAATTAACAAAAAACATCTTTTTGATTATAACTTGAATTATTTTCCTTACATTTTCAAGATGTTTCATAGATAGACTGTAGATGGGGACACATTTTCTTAATTTACAATACATCCCTAAATGTTTACGGCCAAGGTCATATGGTAGTCTGAAAAAAATATGGCCATCATTGGACCACCGACAAAGGATAAGTCACAGGTGATCGCCAAGGGTAAACCTTCCCCGGTTGGCGTAGGCCTACTTTTGGCGATCGCTTTGTGATCGCATATATCTAGTTTAATTTGCTTTTTGTACATGGTCACATTTTCAACAATTACGGTGATATAGTTACTTCAACAAGATGGCTGCAATTTGCAGAATATATAATTACTACATGGTCATGATTTATATGAGCAGTATTGATCATAAAATATTCTTGAACATCAAAAACTCATATTTAAGCCAATGGCTGTGTTCCGTTATGTTGCCACACCCAATTTATAACAATTCAAATTCAGCCAATCAAGTTCAAAGCTCTATATTTGAGGTGTAGTGCTGCAGAATGGTGGAAGAATTGTGCACTTTTGGTGAAAATCATGAAACTTTGCACAGTTATAGAGTTTTACCTACTGAACAATATTGGATATGTGGCCAACTGATTTTTTCCCAAGATGGCCGCCATTTTCAAAATGGCCGCCTCCATGGGTGAAAATTACCGATACAACCATATAAATGAATATATTTCCTATGATTGGTTTGAAAATCGACGAGAAATGTAAGATGTCACCAACTTTTACCTTACGGTTCACATGTTCTTCATTTCTTTGAAGAATTTGAATTTGAATTTTCATTGAAGCTCTGGATCAGCTTATGCCCTGATTCTTCACTCTTGATCACCCGCACTACAGCCGTTGGCTACCGGTTCATTTGCGTGACATGATTAACCTTGAGAGTATGCATCCTGACGTTGCAACACAGTTTCAAAGTGGAAACTTCGTCGTAAAGAAGACCCACCAGTCATTTTCTTCCATAGCCATCGATCAAGCTCACGAGCAAAATAATTGCATCGTGAAAGGCGACGGAGGAGCTATAGGACTTACAGAAAAAACATCACAGCTAATGCGGTGGATAGTGGCGGGGCCAGAAATGGCACGGGTGATCAGATAATTTAACGACTCTATAGAAAGCATCACGGAGAAACAGAGCAAAGGGCCGGATATCAAACACCATGAACAAGTAAAGTCGGTGCAGAGCACATTTGCCAAACAAGTGCGTTCTCTCTGCCATACTATCGAGGAAATGGCTAACCCATTTAAAGAACAAACCAGTGATCTGCTGGTTCTTGATACAAGAGATGCTGTGGGAGACGAAGTAGTGTCGACAGTTCGCAACATACAAAAGCTTGGAAAGGAGCAGTATACCAGCTTTGTAAAGGATCGCCTGGGCGAAAGATCTATGTCTCTGTTCAGCCCATTGAAGAGAAACAGACTGCCATTGTTCAGCTGCCCTATGTCTACATTGATGTCCAATGATCAGCAGCAGATTACATCACTGAAGAAAACTTGTGCCCTCTTCTCACAGTTGTATGTGTCATGTCAAGTCCATGATGGAGACATTGAGGAGTTCTTTCGCCATGAAAATCAATGTTATCCACCATCGTTGTCCAAATTTGGAGAATTGCATTCAGGGACAAAGGCTGACCTAGTCAAGTGCTTTGAAGAAACTTACCCTACTCCACCGGAACAGGTTCCTGAGGTTGATGTCATTCTCCTAGATGGCGCCGCTGTCATTAACATGTTGAGACCAGGGCCTGCCAAAACCTTCGATGAATACTCCAAGTGCATTTTCCTTCCCTATATTCAGTCCCAGCTTATGAAAGCCAGCAGAGTTGACATTGTCTGGGATGAATATATTCCAAATAGTCTCAAAGCAATGACGAGGAAGAAGCGTGGAAAAGGTACACGACGATGTGTGCAACCAAATGTCAAGTTCCCAGGAAACTGGGAAGGCTTCCTCAAAGTCAGTGAAAACAAGAAAGAACTCTTTGAATTCTTAGCGCAACAATCGGTGACAATCCAAACTGAAAAGAAGGTCATCTCTACGTTTGGCAAATCAATATTGCTGAATTCACCAAAAGAAGACATCAGTCGCCTTTCTCCATGTACACACGAAGAAGCCGACACTAGGCTACTACTCCATGCAGCAGACGCTGCTGCCAATGGATACTAGAAAGTCATGTTGCGTACTGTGGACACTGACGTTCTTGTCTTGGCTATATCAATGTTCAACCAAACGAACCTGAGTGAAATATGGGTAATGTTTGGCACAGGAAGGAATTGCAAACTCATACCAGCACACACCATTGCCCATACCCTAGGTCCAGAGAAATCTTTGTCTCTGCTAATGTTCCATACCTTCACCAGTTGTGATCAGACGTCATTCGTTCTGAACCAAGGAAAGAATTAACAGCATGGAACACAATGAAGGTTTTCACAGATGTCGTAGAAGCCTTTGCAACTCTTGGTAGAGTACCTCCTTCAGAAGGGACATTGAAAGAACAAATGCAAACAATTGAACGGTTTGTTGTCGTCATGTACGACCGGACAAGCTGCTGTAACAGTGTTGACGATGCCCGTAGAGAGTTATTTACTCAAAAGGGGGGATCCATTGAGTTCATTCCACCTACTTCAGCTGCACTGTGTCAACACGCAAAGCGGGCAGCATATCAGGCAGGGCATTGCTGGGGGCAGGCATTACTGCGAGATCCAGAGTTACCAGATCTCGCTGAGTGTGGATGGTTCAAAGGGGCCTCACAGCTGTGGGAACCTCTGTGGACAACCCTGCCTGAAGCATCCAAATCGTGCAAAGAACTTCTTAAGTATGGCTGTAAAGTGGAAAGAGGATGCCTGTGCCGGTGCAAGTGTGTTAATGCAGGGATGGCATGTACAATGTACTGCAAGTGTCACGGAGACTGTGAGCGTCATTAATGTGATTAAGCAATAAGAGATGTTGCAAAACATTTTACCATCCCCCACCACCCCCACCCCCCCCTCCCCAGGCATGCTTCCTTTGATGCACGTTAAAATAGCCGAGAATAGAATAACGCACATGTGACGCGTTGTTCAGTCCGCGACAAAACCATCACAGCAACGACAAGCGAAGAAAAAGTGACGATGTAGACGCAAGGTAAGCATACAGCACATACGCACGCACATGTCATGTCCGAATGTGTGCACAACCGTAACGGGTTTTCGGGGGGAAAAAAGATAAAATGTTTTGCAACACCCCTTATTGTCCCCCGTCGCACAGCGTAGCGAAAGGGGGACTATGGCTTTCCCCTCCGTCCGTGTGTCCATCCATCCGTCCGTCCGTGCGTGCGTGTGTGCGTGCGTGCGTGTTTGCGTGCGGGCGTGCATGCGTGCGTGCGTAAGCGAAGGACCGCATTCAAATTTGGTGTGTGGGTGCAACCCACGTCAAAATCCAAGATGGCCGCCGCCATGTATGTCTGATGCCATGTATGTCTGAACCTTGTGAGATGAATATCTTGAAAAATATGCGAAGTACCAACTTCTAATCTGGTGTGTGTGTGTATCTAGGCATAAGGAAGAACGCTATTGAAAATTGGGTCGCCACGTCAAAATCCAATATGGCCGCCGCCATGTATGCCTGAACCTTGTGAGATGAATATCTTGAAAAATAAGTGAAGTACCAACGTCTAATTTGGTGTATGGGTGTATCTCGGCATAAGGAAGAACGCTATTGAAAATTGGGTCGCCACGTCAAAATCCAAGATGGCCACCGCCATGTATGTCTGAACCTTGTGAGCGGAATATCTTCAAAAATAAGCGAAGTACCAACTTCTAATCTGGCGTGTGGGTGTATCTAGGCATAAGGAAGAACGCCATTGAAAATTGGGTCGCCACGTCAAAATCCAAGATGGCCGCCTCCATGTATGTCTGAACCTTGTGAGCAAAATATCATATCATAGCATGTTTTCTGCGTCTTCCACTTTGTCAACTCACATCACTTCACCGACGGGGGACCTAGGCGTAACGCTTGTTAAGCTTCATATAGTGCCGAGAAGTAGATTGCTGTTTCTATATATAACTAACAATGTAGTGCTAAAAATCATTGCTGAATCCTGTTGCTATGCGATGACTTAGATCTGTAATAACAAGGCAAATGTGTGTCCACCATATTGATAGATTAGTTTCTCATGAAAAACAAATCGTAGTAAAGCCCATACCTACATGTGTTAGTAATAAAAATGAGAATTTGAAGAAAACCTGATTTCATTAAGGATTTTTTTTTTTTTTTTTTTTGTATACTGAATCAAGGCTCGTGAAAGAGCTAAAAAAAAGTTAAAAGCTAAAAGAGAGCTAAAAGAGAGAAGTTTTTAGCTAAAGAGAGAGCTAAAAGCTAGAGAGCTAAAAAGAGCTAAAAAAAAAAGTCGGCCCGGAGGTGGGGGTGCGGGGCCTGTCACGGAACGTCAAAACAAACGGCCTGCCGGGGCCGCCCAAAAGTCGGGCATGAGGGGCGCGTCCACTAATGGAACGCCTCTCGCTTCCCAGATCGAGGGCCACGTGGTCAGGAGAACCTCGTCCCTTCCGGTTGCCTTGCCGTCCCACCGTGAGCGCCGGTCAGGGTGTACTTCAAACTAAGCTTAAGTGTCAAGTGTTAAGTTCCTCCTTGCCCTCGCAAGGGAAAGGCTAGGGTCAAGCTCTTCCAAATTTCCAAACACTAGAAATCGGACGTCTCAAATTAATTAATTAATTTGTTAATACATCTCAGTCGCCCGCGACCTCTCCAGCGCGGGCGTCGAACCAGTTCATTTCCGGTGCGACCGGGCCGAGTATCGGCCCGGCCGTGGCCGAAGCCGTTGATGCCGCCGTAGCACGCTAATGCGTAGGCTCGCGCGTCCCTGGTCCGCCGGGGCTCCGCGGGTGTCCTACCGTGCCTGGCGCCGCTATTCTCTCAACTTCCGGGAGTAGGTGCCGGTGCCCGGGGACGGATCTCGCTGTCTAAACATGGTAGCGCTAGGCCAGTGGGACCGCCGGGACCCACGTGCACTCACAAGTTGTTCTGCGCGTGGGCGGCAGTATCAGACCGGGGCGCCCAAACGCTCCCCGGCTAAAGTTCATCCTGATGCGCCCACATTGTGCGGACAAACCCCACCAAGTCGAGGGCCACGTGGTCAGGAGAACCTCGTCCCTTCTGGTCACACTGTGCCTATCGGCCGGCCTCGAAGACCGAAATTGTGTCGGTTACCGATCCTTCGGGTTCGGAACTATGTCACCCTGAGGTACATTAGCTTTTACACTACACACTTTTTACACACTTTTTACACACTTTTACACACTTTTACACACTTTTTAGTTTTTTTTAACTAAAATGTGTTTTACACATTTAATGTGTTTAGCTTTAGCTTTTAGTTTAGTTTAGCTTTTACACATTTAATGTGTTTAATGTGTTTTACACACATTAGCTTTTACACACTTTTTACATACATTAGCTTTTACAGGTATCAACTTAAGCTTTAGGCTTTTAGGTACTAACATGGATTTTTGCGCCATTTTGAATATTGTTGCATTGTTGAAATACGCAAACATCAGTATCGAAACTAACTATGCAATTTCACGGTTAAAAAGCATGAAAAATATGAAATTGGCACATTTGAATATTGTTGCGGATATCAGTGCCGGCCTTCTCCCCTTACCAAGGGGGGATTAGTCCCCTTGTCTTTGACTGGCCGACGGGACCCGGGACCTACGACGTCCTTCCCGGACAGCGCAAAATAGGGTCGTAGGACTAGAATCACTATTACCTAATTACTCGCGCTGCCCAGAAACGAGGAAATAAGCCCCGCACGAATCACGCGTGCTGAGACGCCGAGCGGTGCGTACACGCGATCCGTGCTGTTTATTTGGTGAACCCGGTTCTAGCGATCTCGTTCGTACCACGCTTAGCCAATGGTGAAATTCTCCATGTACACACACACAATTCCCCCTTCTCTCCCCATCTTGTCTACCGCTCCCCTTTTATACACTTTGTTTGTTTGTCTATTTGATTTGTTTGTGTGATAAATGTTAGCTCTTTCACGAGCCTCGATTATGTATACAAAAAAAAATCCAAAAAAAATCACAAAGGCGATCGAATTGGGAAGAAAGGAATAACAAGATTTATTTACACTATTTACAATGATTCCAGAAAAGAGGACACAGTGCAGCCTTAACTTAATCCCCAGGACAAACGGGCCCGTCTCACACACAGACACACTCACACGGGGTTTGCAGCTGCAGGATGATGTTCACCACGTCCAGGGATGGCTCTCGTACAGCTCCCTCCGGCCTCTGGTTCGTCCCGGGCAGATGGTAAGTAGAGGGGCAGGAGCTCTCCGCGTGTCATTTGGCGCACACGGGATAATACGGGGCGAATGGTAGGGTCTGGGCTCTGGCGGTTGGCGGTTATCACTGGCGGATATTGCCGCGTTCACTCGCGTGGCTGAATAGGCGATATTCGCCACCGGTGCGTCTGGCTGCCTTTCCTTTGGCACGTACGTAATACTGAGATATAGCGCAATGCCCCCAAAGCGAGCGCTGCTTCAGTCGAGTCCTGTTCACCACTCACTCTTGCTCTCTCTCGTGCTCCTTGCAACAAGTCCCTCCAGCGCTAGTCCTCTTATCACGCCCTTTCCCAACGAGTCCTGTTCAAAGGCTTTGTGCACAGGCTTTTATAGGCACGCCCCACGAACCTTCAAGCACTTACCAGACGCGCCTTACCACGCCCTGTCACGCCATGCCCTTAGAGCCCTGGTTGGCTGGTGGTCCTTACCGTCATCGCCTCTGACGCGCTGCCTTGACGCCGCCCCACCCCGCCACCGCGCTCCTCCCTCTTAGGCCTAGCTCGTGTTACTCGACTAGTGAGCGAGCAAAGGGCAGCAAACGCTGTTGGCAGCCAAAGCGTAATAAATGCTGCGGGTAGCCAAAGCGTAACAAACTGAGGGAGGAGCCAAATGGGGCGCGGGATCAATTATGCCCATGGAGGTGGAACTTGGAGGGTGGACGTAAAAATGAAGGGACCGAAACTCATGTCTTTACACAATGCAGATATTACTCGTGGAAATGGCCTATACTTACACATACTATGACATAACTAATACTCTAAGGTGGCCTACGTGTTGCTCGTGGACTAACTATGGGGGGCAACCCTTTAACCTTTAATGATCAATATGTGCCAATCTCAAAACCGTAGCAATATTATAAACAAGTAAGAAAGTAGTATTTTTTACTCAGCGGCGGCCATTTTGAATTTGGTGGCCATCTTGGAAAGAAATTGAATTGGCCCCATATCCAGAAATGTTCAGCACATCAAAAGCTACATCTGTGCCAATTTTCATACTTTTCACCCAAAATGCACAAATGGTCTGGTATATTGCACCATTCTGCAGCACTAGTGGGATATAAGCTCTCGGAGTTGGATTTGTTAATAATCCCAAATAGTATGCATGTCAGATTTATTGCTGTTCAAAAATAAATTCCAATGCAAAAACTATAACCGTTGCATATTTAAGACCAATATGTAGTCTTATTATGGAGAACAACAACAACAACAACAGGCATTTTAAGGCCATTTTCCCTGCAAGAGCCGGGGTTAGCCTTGCGGTCCCCATGACAATCTTCTCCAAATTGTAATGGTTCTATTTTTGAGGCAATGTTTTTATGGCCAGATGCCCTTCCTGACGCCTTATCTATGTCTTATGGAGTCTTATTATGGAGAGAAAAAATAAAATACAACAAGTAAAGATACATTCAAAGTACACCGCCCCCATGCCAAATAATTAAATATCCTACAGCGCAGCATTGCCGGGGCGCCTCCGGTGCCCGGCAATACCGCAGTGCAGCTCATAGAGGCTGCATTGGGAGGGAGAGGTGTACACTAATTGATTGATTAATTGTATAATGAAAATCAATAAAAGATTATCACAAAATATTTTCTTAATCAATTGGCTAATACCATAACAAAACCACTCGTGCTTCATCCGAAGATGTATCTTTTAGAAATTTAATCAAATAAGTCATTAATAAAAAATTAAATAATTAATTGATTAATCAATAAGTAATTCATCGATTAATCAATAAATAATGAATCGATTAAATGATTAATCAATTAATCAAAAATATCCTTGATAGCCACATCACTTGGTCACTGTCATGTCCAAATATTAGCTTCCCAGCTCAAAAGGTGCCTGAGATATTGGCCAAATCTTGGAGATCTTGGAGACGGCGGCAGGGATTTTCGAAGCTCCACACGGTCTCCACGTTAACCGAAGTTAAGTCTGTTCACAATTGTATTTTGTCGAAACTGTATTTATCTTTCGGTGTGTGAAGTTATTGTGTGCAACTTTGGTTGTTTCTCGGTGTTTATCTTTCATAAATTGATCGTCTGTTTGCCGTGTCGCGAGCAAGGCCTTGTACAGTGTGCACTGTACAACCTTGAGGCTTTGTTTTTCTCTCAGTGGTCCGTCGTTTGTGATCCAATAACTTTCGTTCTCTGTATTCCCAGTCTTTTCACCCATACATACTTCCTTGTGTAAATCTCAACTCAAAAAAAAAAAAAAAAAAAAAAAAAAAAAAATACATTTCTTTCTCTGTTCTCATTCGTTTATTCATTCTTATTCGTTCGTTCGTTCTTCGACCACGTGTTTCTCCCCCATTTCCCCAGATAGTTTTCACTCATTAACCTTCAATGTTTACACTTTCCCCTCAAGTTATGTATTCCGTCATATTTTATAACACCTTTTTCTTCTTCTTCTTTAAAAGGCTGCTTTCGACTTGCTCACCAAATCAATTCATCCCAAAAAAAAAATCCATCTCCTATAGTGCCTTTTTTCTACATTCCCTAAACTCTCCTGCACTCCATCCTCCATCCAGCGTCCTTAAACGTATTTTTAACTCGAAGGTCACAAGAAACTCATTTTGCAATAAATGTTCGTTTCCCATAAATCGTACACTTTCAAAAATCCAATCTCACCCCTCCCCTCCAAATCTTCCCCATAACCCCTCCCCTCCAAATCTTCCCCATCACCCCTCCCCTCCAAATCTTCCCCATCACCCATCCCTTTCAAATCTCCCCCCTTGCCCCCTCCCTCCTAAACTACCCCCTCACCCCTCCCCGCCAAGACGCCCCCTCGCCCCTCCCCTCCTAGACTCCTGCCTCACCCCTCCCCTCCAAATCTCCCCCATATCCCATCCCTTTCAAATCCCTCCCCTTGTCCCTTCCCTCCCAAACTCCCCCCTCACCCCTCCCCTTCAAATATCCCCACCCTCATTGCTTCTCAATTTCCCCCCTCTCACTCCCCCTCCTCAAAGCATCCTCCCCGCTTCTTCCCCCTTCAAACTCTCACCTCCATCTCCCCCAACCTTCTGCCTCGCTCTTCCCCCTCCTCAAATAACACCTCATTGTGGCTCACCCAATCACCATCAAACCTTTTGTCCGCCCCATCCTTCCCTTTCTCCGAGCTATTCTGAAATCTCTGACACACCTTCAACAGCTCTCCCTACCTCTTCCACCTCTTCCACATCTTACCCTACCCCTCCTCCCCCCTGTTCTGTATCTGATGCTCCCCCTTCCTCTTCATTAACGGTATGGACCTCAAACATCCGGGGCCTTCGTTCAAACTTAACTGATCTCTCCATACAGGTTGCTTCTGTCAAACCAGACGTGATCTGCTTAACAGAAACTTTCCTCCTTTATGATGTCTCTGATTCCATAGTATCTCTCCCGGGCTACTCCCTCCTCCGGTATGATAGACCTGAGCCTCGTCCTGGAGGCGGGGTTGCTATCTTTATCAAAAACTCTCTTCCTCACTCGCCCTGCACTGCACTCTCTCCACCTCACCCCCAGGAATACCTCTGGCTACGGCTTCCCCTTCGCTCCCACCTCTTGTTCATATGTGTGTTGTACCGTCCACCAAACAGTGATGACTCCATCTACATCTCGCTGTCTGATGATATGGACCAACTTCTATCTACTCATCCCAACTCTCTCTTCCTCATATGTGGTGATTTCAACTGTCATCATGCCAGTTGGCTGGGTGTGGGTACCTCTCTCACCAGCCATGGCTCCTCAGCAAAGGACTTCTGCGACTCACTGGGACTGACACAATCTGTCAATTTCCCGACCCGGATCTCAGTCAACGGAACATCTTCTCTTCTGGACTTGGTTATGACTAACTTCCCTGAAAATGTCTGCTGCTCTTCTTCTGCTCCGATCGGATCATCTGATCATGTCCTTGTTAAAGTGGACATCTCTCTGACCATCCTCAGGGAGCCTGCTCAGCGTCGACGAGTCTGGCATTTCACTCAGGCCAACTGGCACGGTCTTCAAGCAGCCATCAATCATCTGGACTGGTCTCCCATCTCTACCACCTCTGACATCAACTCATCCTGGGAATTCTTCCAAAGTAAATTGCTCTCTCTCATGCACAGATTTATCCCATCTCGTCTTCAGTTGTCATACCCTTCCTCCCGTCCATGGTACACGGAATCTTGTGGTGAGGCTGTTGCCCAGAAACAACTTGCCTTCGTCTCCTGGAAAGCAAATCCAACGGAAGGAAATCTCATTTCCTTTCACAAAGCCCGAAACAAGTGTGTGTCCACCCTCAGGAGAGCCAGGAAACAATATCTCTCCGTTCTCAAGACCGAACTCTCTTATCTGTCTCCCTCTTCCAAATCCTGGTGGCGTCTGGTCAAATCCGTTTCTGGTGTTTGTTCCCCCTCCATCCCCTCCCTTACCTCAAACGGCTACACAGCTGACTCCGCACGTGAAAAAGCTGAATGCCTCAACTCTGTGTTTGCCTCTAAATCTTGTGTCCCAAACCCATCCCTCTCTGTACCCACCATACCCAGTCGTACCCTGCTGCTCCTGGACTCCGTGTCCTTTCCTCCTGACAAGGTGGAAAAGTTTCTGTCAACCCTCGACTCTGATTCTGCAACTGGACCCGACGGCATCAGCCCACGGGTCCTAAAATCCTGCTCTGCTGCTCTATCTCACCCTCTCTCTGTTCTCTTCACCCTCTCTTTTGCTCAAGGTCAACTGCCATCTGCTTGGAAATCAGCCAACATCACCGCTTTGCACAAAAAAGGTGCAAAAACAGATCCTAGCAACTACAGACCAATCAGCCTTCTCCCAATTATCAGCAAAGTCATGGAATCCATCATTGCTTCTGATATGAAATCTTTCCTCTTCTCCAATGGCTTGATCTCTGATCATCAATTTGGTTTCAGACCAGGTCACTCTACTCTGGACATGCTGCTTCTGCTGTCTCAACAATGGATGGAGGTCCTCAATGCCAAACAGGAAATTAGAGCTGTCTCCCTCGACATATCACGTGCCTTCGACACGGTCTGGCACCCCGCTCTGCTCACCAAACTCTCCTCCTTTGGTATCCATGGAAATCTCCACGCATGGCTGGCGGACTTCCTCTCTAGTCGTCGTCAACGTGTGGCCCTGAATGGGTTTCTCTCATCTCCTCTTCCTGTTCAGGCTGGAGTTCCCCAAGGCAGTGTTCTGGGCCCCGTGCTTTTTCTGGTCTTCATCAATGATCTCTCTGACTCTCTCGAAAATCCTCTCTATCTCTTTGCTGATGACTCCACTCTCTGCCGCTCCATTCCTCTTCCCTCAGATCGGCAGTCTGCTGCCTCCTCACTCTCTGAAGACCTGGACAAAATCACAGACTGGTCAAACAAGTGGAACATGTCTTTCAATCCTGACAAATCTCACACTCTTACTATGTCTCTCCGAAAAGATCGACTGGACAACCCTCCCATCTACTTTCTCAACAATCCTCTCCAAGAAGTTCTGTCGCTCAAGATTTTGGGTCTCACTATCTGCCATGATCTTTCTTGGGAAAACCACATTTCCAAGCTGGCCTCCAAAGCCAGTCGCCGACTGGGCATCCTCCGTCGTGCGAAGTCCTTCCTCGGCACACCTGAGCTCCTCACCACATACAAGGCTTTCATCCGCAGCTCAATGGAATACTGTTCTCCCCTATGGGCCGGTGCTCCTGCCTCACACCTAGCTCGGCTTCACGCTGTTGAAACCAAAGCTTTCAGAATTATTGGAATCTCCCGCGATGAAGCTATCTCTGAGGGCCTTTCACTCACTCACCGCAGGCAGGTAGGTGGTCTTTCTGTCTTCTACCGACTCCTCTCCGGCCTTGCACCCCCAGCTCTCTCTGTGCTCTGTCCCCCAAATATTCCTACAGGTCGCACAAGATCTGCCAGCAACCCTCTGATGGTTAAACTGCCGAAATCTCGGCTCTCCGCTCACCTTCACTCTTTCATTCCTCTTTTCTCCCGCCTCTGGAACAAACTACCTCACTCCCTTCAATCCCACTCCTCCCTCCAGGCCTTTAAAACAGCTGTTCACCACCATCTCTTATCTTCCCCCATCCAAAACCTTGATCTTTTCTACCCCCGCTAATTCACCCCAGATCCACCTTGTTTGAAATTCCAACTTCTTTCCTGGAAGTCCTGGCAGTGTCCATATGTTTTATACCTCTCCCACTGCCCCCTTCCCACGCCCCCCCCCCCCCCCAAAGCCCTCGCCCTCTCTCAGATCTCTCGATGTCTCCATGTCTCTCGGTCCCTGCTCTCAAATGTTGTGTTTGTGTCCTTCCCCCTCTCTCCCCATCTTGTCTACCGCTCCCTATGTTATATGTTTTATGTGTCGGTTTGTCTTTCTGTGTGATTAATGTTCGCTCTTTCACGAGCCTCGATCTTGTATACAAAAAAAAAAAAAAAAAAAAAAAAAAAAATGAGAAAGAAAATAAATAAATGATTAATAATGAAAATAAATAAATAATAATCATTAAAAAATTAAATTATCAATCAATTCGGTCACAGAACACATAAACGACCACCATTTCATCAGAATCTGTAACTGGGGAAAAAAAATTATTTTTAGTAATTAATCGAATAATTAAATAATTAATCGATACATTGATTAATTGATTAATCAATAAATCAAAAATATCCTTGATAGCCACATCACTTGGTCACTCATGTCCAAATATTAGCTTCTGAGCTCAAAAGGTGCCTGAGATATTGGCCAAATGAGAAAGAAGACAAACAAGTACACATACATTCAAAGTACACCGCCCCATGCCAAATAATTAAATATGCTGCAGCGCGGCATTGCCGGTGCGCCTCCGGCGCCCGGCAATACCGCAGTGCAGCTCATTGAGGCTGCATTGGGAGGGAGAGGTGTACACTAATTGATTGATTAATTGTATAATTAAAATCAATAAAAGATTATCACAAAATATTTTCATAATCAATTGGCTAATCGCATAACTAAACCACTAGTGCTTCATCCGAAGATGTATCTTTTAGAAAGTTAATTAAATAAGTCATTTATAAAAAATTAAATAATTAATTGATTACTCAATAAATAATTAATCGATTAATCAATAAATAATTAATAGATGAAATGATTAATCAATAAATCAAAAATATCCTTGATAGCCACATCACTTGGTCACTCATGTCCAAATATTAGCTTCCCAGCTCAAAAGGTGCCTGAGATATTGGCCAAATGAGAAAGAAAATAAATAAATGATTAATAATGAAAATAAATAAATAATAATCATAAAAAAATTAAATTATTAATCAATTTGGTCAGAGAACACATAAACTACCACTATTTCATCAGAATCTGTAACTTAAAAAAAAAAAATTTTTTTGGCATTAATCAAATAATTAAATAATTAATCCATTAATTGATTAATTATTAAATCAAAAATATCCTTTGCAGCCAAATCACCTGGTCAATGGCATGTCCAAATATCAGCTTCCTAACTCAAAAGGTGCCTGAGTTAATGGTCAGAAGAGAAAGGAAATTTGATTAATTAAATAAGTACTTAATTAATCGCTAATAATTAAATAACTCCTCAATTAATTGATTAATCAAAAAAAAAATACCGTTTTTGAAAAAGGACTTGCTCACTACTGTGCCGAAATTTCAGCTTCCGAGCTCAAAGGATGGCTGAGATATCGCCCGGACAACCAAGAAAGAAAACAAACAAGAAAGAAAGAAACCAGAGTGAAAACTGAGTACTCTCTTTCAGCGTGCGTCACTGCCGAGCCCCCTTTGGTGCCCGGCAATGACGATTTGCAATGCCTGGAGATGGCATAGGAAAGGAGCAGTGTACAATAAGAAACCAGAGTGAAAACTGAGTACTCTCTTTCAGCGTGCGTCACTGCCGAGCCCCCTTTGGTGCCCGGCAATGACGATTTGCAATGCCTGGAGATGGCATAGGAAAGGAGCGGTGTACAACAAGAAAGAAAACAAACAAGAAAGAAACCAGAGTGAAAACTGAGTACTCTCTTTCAGCGTGCGTCACTGCCAAGCCCCCTTTGGTGCCCGGCAATGACGATTTGCAATGCCTGGAGATGGCATAGGAAAGGAGCGGTGTACAACAAGTACACATACATTCAAAGTGCACCGCCCCATGCCAAATAATTAAATATGCTGCAGCGCGGCATTGCCGGGGTGCCTCCGGTGCCCGGCAATACCGCAGTGCAGCTCATTGAGGCTGCATTGGGAGGGAGAGGTGTACACTAATTGATTGATTAATTGTATAATTAAAATCAATAAAAGATTATCACAAAATATTTTCATAATCAATTGGCTAATCGCATAACTAAACCACTAGTGCTTCATCCGAAGATGTATCTTTTAGAAATTTAATTAAATAAGTCATTTATAAAAAATTAAATAATTAATTGATTACTCAATAAATAATTAATCGATTAATCAATAAATAATTAATAGATGAAATGATTAATCAATAAATCAAAAATATCCTTGATAGCCACATCACTTGGTCACTCATGTCCAAATATTAGCTTCCCAGCTCAAAAGGTGCCTGAGATATTGGCCAAATGAGAAAGAAAATAAATAAATGATTAATAATGAAAATAAATAAATAATAATCATAAAAAAATTAAATTATTAATCAATTTGGTCAGAGAACAAATAAACTACCACTATTTCATCAGAATCTGTAACTTTAAAAAAAAGATTTTTTTGTCATTAGTCGAATAATTAAATAATTAATCGATTAATTGATTAATTAATAAATCAAAAATATCCTTTGCAGCCAAATCACCTGATCATTGGCATGTCCAAATATCAGCTTCCTAACTCAAAAGGTGCCTGAGTTAATGGTCAGAAGAGAAAGGAAATTTGATTAATTAATTAAGTACTTAATTAATCGCTAATAATTAAATAACTCCTCAATTAATTGATTAATCAAAAAAATAAATACCGTTTTTGACAAAGGACCTGCTCACTATTGTGCCGAAATTTCAGCTTCCTAGCTTAAAGGATGGCTGAGATATCGTCCGGACAAACAAACAGGAAAGCAAGAAAGCAAGAAAGCAAGAAAGCAAGAAAGAAAACAAGAAAGAAACCAGAGTGAAAACTGAGTACTCTCTTTCAGCGTGCGTCACTGCCGCGCCCCCTTTGGTGCCCGGCAATGACGATTTGCAATGCCTGGAGATGGCATAGGAAAGGAGCAGTGTACAACAAGAAACCAGAGTGAAAACTGAGTACTCTCTTTCAGCGTGCGTCACTGCCGAGCCCAGCAATGGCGATTTGCAATGCCTGGAGATGGCATAGGAAAGGAGCGGTGTACAACAAACAACCAGAGTGAAAACTGAGTACTCTCTTTCAGCGTGCGTCACTGCCGAGCCCAGCAATGGCGATTTGCAATGCCTGGAGATGGCATAGGAAAGGAGCGGTGTACAACAAACAAACAAACAACCAGAGTGAAAACTGAGTACTCCCTCTCAGCGTGCGTCACTGCCGAGCCCCCTTCGGTGCCCAGCAATGACGATTTGCAATGCCTGGAAATGGCATAGGTAAGGTGCGGTGCACAAAAAGATAAAATTTAAATTTAAATAAACAAAATAAAACGAGAACTGCCACTTTATAGCTGCTGGCAGT
Organism: Myxine glutinosa; assembly: GCF_964187855.1. Taxonomy (NCBI): domain Eukaryota; kingdom Metazoa; phylum Chordata; class Myxini; order Myxiniformes; family Myxinidae; genus Myxine; species Myxine glutinosa. Next base: position 63,238,434 of record NC_136268.1, on the reverse strand, counting down.
GATAACCGGGTACCACGACGTCCCACTTTGATACAACCCCACTTTGATACAACCCCACTTTGATATAACCCTGCTTTGATCAGACACATGACCCATGATGTCCTCTGGCAAAAAACGGATTCAGAATTGGATTTTAAAAATTCAATTCAAAGAAATTTTAAAAATACTCAGATTCCAAATAAGTTTTAAAATGGCTGCCAGACAATACGACTGATGACATTTAAATTATCAAACTATATTCCCCAAAACACTCGATCATGTGCATGAAGTTTCACATCAATCTTGGAAGCTGTTCTGGAGAATATATTATTGTAAAGTTTCTTTTTGTGCGTTTTCAAATAATTAAAACATTCTGGCTGCCAGACCTGCAACAACCCCTTGATGACGAGAACACATGCATAAAGTTGGAATTCAATAGCTGAAGCGGTTTAAGAGGAATAGTCATGCACTTATTTGACTTTGATCAAATATGGCTGCCCAACCACATGACGTACGACGTCAAAAATTTACACTCCTATTGGGTAGGGGATCACATGTGTGAAATTTCGTGTTGATCATACAAGGTTCGTTTTTCTATCCAAGATGGCTGCTAAACCATGTGACCTATGACATCATCATTTCCACACGATATGCAGCAATGGTGTGAGATGATATTTGTAAAAATTTTCATATTGATAGGGTAAGCAGTTTTAGAGAAATACTGTTTTGAAACAACAACAACAACAACATGCATTTTAAGGCCATTTTACCTGCTAGAGCGGGGGTTAGCCTTGCAGTCCCCATGACAATCTTCTCCATCTTGCCCTATTTTCTGCATCTCTCCTTGTTAACCCCCTTGCCCGCATTTCTTCTTCCACCATCTTTAGCCAAGTCTTTCTCGCTCTTCCCCGTCCTCTACTTCCTTCCACATTCATTTCCATCACTCTTCTCAACCAGTCACTTTCATCCTTCCTCAACACATGACCAAACCATCTCAACCTGTTCCTCTTCACAGCATCAATCACAGGCTCTATTCCCATCATTTTTCGCAATTCATCATTTGTCTTCCTCTCTCTCAATGATACTCCGCACATCCATCGAACCATTCACATTTCCACCCTTTCCAACCTTCGTTGCTGCTCTACGTTCATTACCCATGTCTCGCTCCCATAAATCATAACACTTCTCACACATGCAGCATACACCTTTCCCTTCAGCTTCAACGACACTCCCCTCCTCATCAGCACGCCACTCAGTTCCCGAAACTTCTTCCATGCACATCTCACTCCAGCAACCGTTGCCGAGTCTGATCCACCTTCTCCATTCAGCATGTCTCCGAGGTAGCAAAATGTTTTCACACCTTCCAGCTTCACGCCGTCTCCAAGATCCAACTCAACATTTCCTCCATCTGCAGCTCCCTCTGTGCACACCTTACATTTGAATGTAGCTGCCACACTGGTTAATGACCCTCTCAGACCACTACATTTTTGATGAACCCACTCAGCGCACATTGTACATTGAATGGAGTTCACTCCGACACCCTTCCTGCACACAGCACAGGGCCACTTCCCAGTTCTTTCCACCTCACCACATGCTTTACCACTTGCCATCACCTTCGTCTTTCCGACATTCACCTTCAGACCTTTTGTCTCCATACATTCCTTCCACTTGTTCATCTTTTCCTTCAGTCCATCCATACTTTCCGCAATCAATACCAGATCATCTGTGTAGTGAAATCGTATTCGTACTGAACCCGGGGTGATGCTCGCTGCTCGTTGACACCGCTAGGGGCGTGACTATAAGACCCGCTGCTGCGAACGGTGCTCCGAGACTTCTCCTGTGACATGTTACATCTGGTAGACTCGCTAACGGTACGCCTGCATAGCATAACCAGCTTGCTTGCATTGAATGATACTAGGGCGTGCCCGTACTATATATATATCTAAAATTATATCCCCCCCCTCTATTTACATGAAATGGTTTGGTCCATTCGCAAAGCCAAAGCGAACGGCTTGCGAGTACGGTGACAATCCCCCCCCTCTATTTACATGAAATGGTTTGGTCCATTCGCAAAGCCAAAGCGAATGGCTTGCGAGTACGGTGACCATACCTTGGGAACCACTTGTCCGATTAATTTCAAACCTTGAAAAGGCACATCCTCAGGTCCCCAGCAATATATCTGGCAAGTTTCAATTAGATCGGACCCGTGGTTGTCGAGAAACAGCGGTCACAGACACACACACATACACACACACATACACACAGAGATTACTGGAATTATAGATAGACTAGGGCATGCCCGTACTATATATAAGCTAGGACGTGCCCGTACGTGGGTGCCCGTTCCTTGCCAAAAAAAAAAAAAAAAAAAAAAATTTGTGTAGGGGTGTGTGTGTGTAAACATCCTAGGGCGTGCCCGTACGTGGGTGCAAAAAAACATGCGTGCAAACAACAACAACAAAAAAAAACTTTGAAACCACGTGACAGTAACGACCACAGAACCCCCCCCCCCCCTCTATTTACATGAATGGTTTGGTCCATTCGCAACGACCACAGAACCCCCCCCCCTCTATTTACATGCAATGGTTTGGTCCATTCGCAACGCCAAAGCGAACGGCGAACGGCTAAATCGCCATAGCTCGGTAAGTACTTGTCCGATTAATTTCAAACCTTGAAAAGGCACATCCTCGGGTCCCCAGCAATATACCTGGCAAGTTTAAAGTATATCGGACCCGTGGTTGTCGAGAAACAGCGGTCACAGACAAACACACACACACACACACACACACACACACACACACACACACACACACACACACACACACACACACACACACACACACACAGAGATTGCTGGAATTATAGATAGACTAGGGCATGCCCGTACTATATCTATATCTAAAATTATATCCCCCCCCCCCTCTATTTACATGAAATGGTTTGGTCCAAAGCGAACGGCTTGCGAGTACGGTGACAATCCCCCCCCTCTATTTACATGCAATGGTTTGGTCCAAAGCGAACGGCTTCCGGAGTTTGGTAAAGAAATCGCCATCGCGTGCACAAACGCGCAGGAAAGCGAATGAATCGCAAATTCGGTTTTATTAGTTTTAAAACATAGTTTAACGCCAACATAGTTTGCAAACGTGAAATAAATGAATACGCTGTCAAATGTGCCATCCGAGGCAGAGTGTGTCCTCCACGTTCGGCACACGCGATCGTTCGCTGCTCTCTGATTGGTTGAATCGTTTTTTGGACATAGCTCGGTAAGTAATTGTCCGATTAATATGAAACCTTGAAAAGGCACATCCTCGGGTCCCCAGCAATATACCTGGCAAGTTAAAAGTATATCGGACCCGTGGTTGTCGAGAAACAGCGGTCACAGACAAACAAACGTACAGACGTACAGACGTACAGACAGAGATTACTGGAATTATAGATAGATGAATGGACCCATGAGATGTCACATCGTATACTTATTGTATTTTCTACTTTACAGGATGATGTTATGATCTAAATGCAATTAAACCAACCCGTTGGACTAAAGTTGTGTGGACCTGATTGGTTTTACACAACACTTAATTGCATTTAAGATCTACCGACATGGCTGGCAACAAGACGCTGACGGTGTCCGTATTCTGCGCCGACCCGCAAGCCCCGGATGGTGGCTTGCAGCTGAAGCACTGGCTCAGACAATTGGAGAATCTTTTTGATGAGCCTGAGACCGCGCCGACGGCTGCCGCGAAGCTAGCAACTCTCCATTCAAAAATCGACTACCGGGTTTACAACTCTATCGCTCAATGCGCGACGTATGACCTCTCCATCGCGGAGCTCAAACGGCTGTACATAAAGGAAAAAAGCCCGGTGTACGCACGATATTTGCTGCAAACGCGACGCCAGCAACCCAACGAGGCGATGGACCACTATGCCCAGGAGCTCTGGCAGCTTTTGCTGGACAGCGTCAGGGAGCCACGGACTCCCGCGCAGGCTCAGGATGATCGTCTTTTAGATGCCTTCGTTGCAGGGGTCTCCTCCCAGGAACTAAGGCTCAAACTCTTGGAGAAGACCGACCTGACCTTCGCTACGGCACTCGAGCAAGGGACAGTATACACCGAAGCGCGGATGCAATCGAACACCTATGATCGCACGCGCCTCTTGGCGGGCACCACACTACACGCCCGGCCAGAGAGTGCTACCGCCGAGGATGCGGATCCGCTCGCTGAACTCCGGGATGCTCCGGAGGAAGACCCAGCCCTGACGGCTGCCGTTACGACAAGACCCAAGGCCTTACGCGGGGCCGCATGCTTTTTCTGTGGGGGGCCACGTCATGCCCGGGTCGTGTGTCCGGCACGAGACGCTATATGCCATTTGTGCTCGCAAAAGGGACATTACGCGAAAGTGTGCAGGAAAACGGCACGCGGCTCGCGGCTCATTGACTCGCGCGGTCGCGGTCGCGCGGGCGCGGCGACCTTGAATGGGCTCATTGCGGAGCCCGCGAGCCGAGCCCGACACCCGGCACCTTACCGGACTTCGAAGGGGAGGGCCCCTCTCTGCGGGCCCCTGGGCGCTCAGACGTCCTTGGCGGGCGTCACCGGACAGCCACCACCGTCTCATCCATCGGGCACAAAGGACGTGTCCTTGACCAAACTCCGGGCCACGCAAGGGGCTTTGAAGCCTCGCCAAGCCCCAGCGGAACGTTCTCCTCGAGTCGTCCACGAGCTAACGGCGGCCCACGCCCCGACAAAGGAGATTTCAAATACTACGGAGGCCTTTTGCTGCCAAAAATGTCAAAAGGCGATTTCGAATACTACGGAAGCCTTTTTCTGCCAAAAGTGTCAAAAGGCGATTTCAAATACTACGGAGGCCTTTTCCCGTCAGAATTGTCAGTTTTTGAATCGCGAAACACTGGAATGCTTGGGAAAGCCCTCTGATGACGATAATGGATTCCCCATGGTCAACACAGACTCCGACCACGACCGCAAAACTGCTGCTGGCGTAGGATCCACCCGCGAGGCTGGTCCGACCCATTCGGGGGGCTCAGTCCCGCTCCCAGCAGCCTCGTCTGGCCTGGCTCAAGCCCTTATTCCCCTCATGGTCGAAGGCCATTGTGTTCGGGCCTTGGTGGATACAGGATCTACGGATAGTTTTATCGACCAGCGACTTGTGCTCAGGCATAGATGGCGGATCTGGAGGTCTACGAGACGGATCTTCATGGCTTCCCAGGGGCTTCGACTCAGCACGAAGGGGGAATGCCGATTGAAACTCGTGCTAAAGGGACGGGTTTTCCCTGATGTACACCTTATGGTTTTACCCGCATTATGTGCTGATATTCTGTTAGGACACGATTTTCTTAAGCTGCATGGACGTCTGGTAATGGAGTTTGGTGGGCCTGACACTCTTGTTGTGGGGGCGGACGACGCGCTTGCGGTGTGCGCCCTAGCGCAAATGGACGTCCAGCCGCTTTCGCTGTTCCCCAATCTAACCTCCGACTGCACCCCTGTCGCGGTAAAATCACGACGCTACTCTCGCGCTGACATGCAATTCATTGCGGACGAAACGGCTCAGCTCTTGAAAGACGGCATCATAGAACCTAGTAGGTCGCCGTGGCGCGCCCAGGTCTTGGTGGTGCGCAGCGAGGCCCATCGCAGACGCATGGTAATCGACTATTCCCAAACGATTAACCGCTTTACACAGCTGGATGCCTACCCCTTCCGGGGATGGACACGCTAGTGCAACAGGTGTCCCAGTATTCGGTCTATAGCACTCTCGATCTCCGTAGTGCGTACCACCAGATCCCTATCTCTAGGGCGGATCGTATCTATACCGCATTTGAGTCGGGGCAGCGGTTGTACCAATTTACGCGATTGCCTTTTGGGGTAACGAACGGGGTCTCTTGTTTCCAGAGGGCCATGGATGACCTCGTTGCGCGGGAGCACTTAACCGATGTTTTCGTCTACCTCGATAATCTTACGGTTTGTGGATATGACCAAGGGCACCATGATGCTAATCTGAAGCGCTTCCTTGAGCTCGCGCAGCGGTATCACTTAACTATGAACGAGGATAAGTGCCAATACTCCCTACGCACGATAGATCTTCTGGGGTACACCGTGACCCATGGCTCTGTTGCTCCGGATAAGGAGCGTCTGCGACCTTTGCTCGACATGGCCCCTCCCTGCGATTGGGCGTCCCTGAAGCGCGCCCTTGGGCTGTTCGCCCATTACTCCAAATGGGTGCAAAGTTTCTCCGCGAAACTTCGCCCCCTTGTGGCCTGCGACACCTTCCCCCTGAGTCCGGCCGCATTGACGGCCTTTGAAGGCCTTAAGGCCGACATCGCCCGAGCCGCCGTGGCGACAATCGACGAGAGCGGCTCGTTCGTCCTCGAAAGTGACGCCTCGGATCAGGCCATCGCGGCGACCCTCTCCCAAGGGGGGCGTCCCGTGGCTTTCTTTTCACGGACTCTTACCACCGCTGAGCGGAGACACTCGTCCGTTGAAAAGGAAGCGTATGCGATCGTCGAGTCTATTCGGCGATGGCGCCCGTACTTACTCGGGCGGAGCTTCCAAATCATCACGGACCAGCAAAGCGTTGCGTTCATGTACGACACCTTACACGCCCAGCGCATTAAGAACGAGAAAATCACTCGCTGGCGTATCGAACTCGCCGACTTCTGTTACACCATCAAATATCGCCCGGGGAAGGATAACCAGGCCGCCGATGCCTTATCACGACCGGCTACATGTGCCGGTATCACCTCTTTGGAGGGCCTACGGGTGCTGCATGCCACTGCGGGCCATCCCGGCGTAACGCGTTTCGCTCATTTTGTGCGGTGTGGGAATCTCCCATACTCGATTGACGATATCCGCCGTATCTGTCGCGACTGCGCTATCTGCGCGGAAATCAAACCGCGTTTCTATAACCCTCCCATGGGGACTCTGGTGAAGGCTACACGCCCGTGGGAACGCTTGGCGATGGATTTCAAGGGCCCATTGCCGGTGTCGAGCGGCTCTCGCTATCTGCTCACTATCGTTGATGAGTACTCGCGATTCCCCTTTGCTTATACGTGCGCGGACATGACTGCTGCCACGGTGATGCGATGCTTACAGAACTTGTTCTCAATGTTTGGTTACCCGGCCTATGTCCATACCGACCGGGGTGCGGTCTTCTTGTCTCAGGAGGTGCGCGGCTATCTGCTCCAAAATAACATTGCGTCTAGTTACACCACGCCGTACAGACCCCAGGCTAATGGGCAGATCGAACGCTTCAACGGGATTATCTGGAGGGCCGTCATGCTCCACCTCCGGACCCTCGGCCGGGGCCTCGATAAATGGGCTTGGTCGCTACCTGCGGCGTTGAACTCGATCAGGGCTCTCCTGAGTACGGCAACCAACCAAACTCCCCACGAGCGACTTTTCCACCACCCCAGGAGCTCGGGGTGTATACGGTCTTTGCCCAGTTGGCTCGCTGGGCCCGGGCCGGCCTACCTTAAACGGGCGGTTCGCGCGAGCAAGTACGACCCCCTAGTGGACAAAGTGCAGATTCTCCAGGCTAATCCTGAGCATGCTCGTGTGATGACGACTGATGGCCGTGAGACTACTGTCTCCGTCCGTCACCTTGCCCCTTGCGGGGTCGACGACCTAAGTAGGGAATCGGACGAACCGATCGAACCCATCTATGAGACTATGGCCTCTCCCGACGCTCCCATCGCCGAAAGTCTACCGACCCTCCCCTCGCCGAGACTACCTGGGCCCGACGACTTGGAGTTACCCCCTTCGTCACCCGACCCTGTTGGCGCCTCTGACGCCGGGGACACAGGGATACGTGATGCCGTACCCGGGGAATTTCGGACGCGTGCTGGCAGAGAAATTCGCCGCCCGGCCCGATACGGTTGGGTCGACTGATGTTCCGCACCCTATTCGTGCTGACGCTCACTCGCTTTAGCCGCGCTGCCGTATAATTCTGACGGGGGGGAGAATGTAGTGAAATCGTATTCGTACTGAACCTGGGGTGATGCTCGCTGCTCGTTGACACCGCTAGGGGCGTGACTATAAGACCCGCTGCTGCGAACGGTGCTCCGAGACTTCTCCTGTGACATGTTACATCTGGTAGACTCGCTAACGGTACGCCTGCATAGAATAACCAGCTTGCTTGCATTGAATGATATGAATGGACCCATGAGATGTCACATCGTATACTTATTGTATTTTCTACTTTACAGGATGATGTTATGATCTAAATGCAATTAAACCAACCCGTTGGACTAAAGTTGTGTGGACCTGATTGGTTTTACACAACAATCTGCATACAACAACTCCCACGGTAAACCCTCCTTTACGTTCTGAGCCAGCACCTCCATCACAGCTACAAATAGTAGTGGACTTAGTACCGACCCCTGATGCACTCCCACCTTCACCTCAAACTCACCACTGTTCCCGTCCTTCGTCCTTACAGCTGTGCGCGCTCTTTTGTACATTGCCATCACTACTCTGATCAACCATTCCTCCACTCCTAACTTCCTCATTGCCCATGTCAATACTTTGTGTGGAACCCTATCGAATGCTTTCTCCAGATCAACAAACCCAAGAAACAACTTCTTCCTCTTCTCCATGTACTTCTCCTGCAACTGCCTCACAATAAAAAGCGCGTCTGTCGTTCCTCTTCCTGGCATAAATCCAAACTGCATTTTGTCGATCTTCACTTTCTTCCTTATCCTCCTCTCCAACACCCTTTCCAATACCTTCATTCCATGCTCCAATAACTTTATCGCTCGGTACGAGCCACACTCTGGAGGGTCACCTTTCCCATTGTATAGAGGGATGAGGGTACTCAGTTCCCAATCCACTGGAATGCGGCCTTCTTTCACCGCCAGATTACAGATCTCTGTCATTCTCTTCACACCCCAAGTTCCTGCTGCCTTCAACATATCTCCCACAACTCCTGTCGGCCCTCCCGCTTTTCTACTCTTCATTGCTTTTATGGCTTCCTCAACTTCCTCCTCAGTTATCTTCTCTGCCGGTCCTAAAACTGGGTTAGTCTCTATGTTGCCTTCCCATTCATTCTCTGTATTCAACAGCATTTCCATATATCTTTTCCATCTTCCTTTAATTCCATCTGGGTCCACAACGATTTGTCCCACTTCATCCTTCAAGCAACTCACCCCCATTACACCTCTCTTTCGCTATCTGCTTTGCAATCCTGAATACTGCTCGCTGACCCTCTTCCGAATCCAAGCGTTCTCCGAACATTTTCCTACATGCCTCCTGCGCCTTTGCCACCTCTTTCTTTGCAGCCTTCTTGGCTGCCTTATAACTTTCATGCTCTGCTGTTTCTGCTCCCGCACCCTTCGCCTTCTGCCACTCCTTGAACTTCTTCCTCTTCTCATCAATCCTCTTTCCAACTTCATCATCCCACCACCATGTTCCCGAGTGCCTCGGTGGTCCTTTTGTCCATCCACATACCTCACCAACGGCTCCCAACAGACCAGCTTTCATTGACTGTTTTGAAAATTTTCCTTAAATCCAATATGGCTGCCAAACCATGTGAACGATGACTTTTTTCCCCAACATTATATCCCCATGGGTAGTTGAACATATGGTTAAAATTTTGCACCGATCCACAGCGCTTTCAGAGAAGATATTTTTTTACTTTTGCAAAAATCCAAGATGGCTGCCAGACAAAAATCCAAAATGGCTGACCTCTGACATTCATTTGCAAAATATATTCCCCAAGGCTAGTCGATCATGAGTGTGGAGTTTCACATCGATCTCGTAAGCCGTTCGGTGAAACTGGTTGGGGACTAATAAAATAAAAAGCAAGGTACCCTGTATGTTGCTGCTGCTGCTTATTACAGTATTCCCTCAACTCCCGAAGAGCCTTGCGATGTCTAGACTCGGCTCTGCGTTGCTCCTTTGCCGCTTGATGCTGTGCAGCATCTTCATCCACAACCTAAATAAAATAGCATAATTTCAAACATGTCGATATAAGCCAACCATTTTAAAAATTTCAGTCCAAAATAATATTTGTCCCTCCTTCCTCGCAGGGCAAATTGAAAGAATAATCTCTCAGAGGACATGTACTGATTAATTGAAAATTTTAACATATAAATCAATGTATGAGATTGTGGGTGGGCATAATTTTTATTGCTATACTGTATTCACAATCAACTTGAAACATCAAATATGTGAAACATTACAAACGAGAGTCAGCTATTTATAAGACATATTAGTGGGGCTGCTTCACTAATGAATTGTGCCTTTTCCCTTAAAAGCATGAAACTTGGCACATGGCTAGAATACCCCAAAAGAAAGATTTTTAGTCCAGGGGGCATCTCCAATTTCACCCCATATGGCGGCCATCTTGAAATTCAGGATGGCCGTCATACAAGACCTGTTTTGATGAATATCTCCATAATTAGAACAGATATCAAAATGGTTGAAGTGCCTATACCTACATTTTTAGGGTCTAGGAATCCAATGGCAACATAAAATATTCAACAGTATATGGCAGCCATCTTGAAATCCAAGATGGCCGCCATAACAGACCTGTTTTGATGAATATCTCCATAATTAGAACAGCTATCTAAATGGTTGCAGTGCCTACACCTACATTTTTAGGGTCTAGGAATCCAATGATAACATAAAATATTAAGCAGTCATATGAAAATATTAATTTTGCATAGTATCATGCATACTGGGAATGCATATAAATACTCTTAACAGGTTGGCATTCTTCAGTGATTAAAAGTGTCTATGACATCGCAGACTGTAACTGTGCCATCTTGTGGTTTTCTAGTCTTTGCTGCATTCTCCATCACATGCGCAGAGAGAAGTACAGGGAAGTGCAGCTTTCTTACACCGGCAACGACCAGTACATCCTTTTTTGCACCCACACTTAACAAGTTCATTGCAGATCTTTGCAGCCTCTGGAAGTGTTGTCCATATTGGTTTGAACTGGCCAGCAGACGTTTTTTGCCAACCCCATTCAGTGGGGCTTGGTAGATCAGGCTTAGCATGCAATGCTTGTCCCCAGCATAGTGCGCCTTGGTATACTGCCCGCTTTACGTGCTGCACAAGGGCATCATGTGTTGGTGGAATTGATTCCACAGGTCTGCCCTTCTTTGCAAACAGTTTCTTTCGTACAATTTTAATGTCAGTAGCAGTACTTGTGCGATCATACAACAGAATAACAAATCTCTCAATGACGTTCATGCAGGTTTCAGTTATCTCTGTGCTCTGGTGGCAAATTTCTGCTAGTACCTCTGTGAGCTCAGGGAATGATTCCCACACATTCCATGCAGTTACCTTTCCACGCCCATTAAACGCTGAAGAAGTGTCACACCCTGTTAGTGCATGAAACATGGGGAGGGCTTTAGATTTCTCAGGGCCAAGAGCTGTGGCTATATCATGTGCAGAGATAAATCGCATGTTCTTGCCTGTCCCAAATTGTAACCATGTGCCTTATGATTTTGTGTCACAAATTCTTAATTCTTTATGATTGACTGTAGGGTGGAATGTGGAAAATGCAATGTAAACACTTGTATACATATAATTTGATATGGAACTAGAACGTTACTTGGAAGAGAGCATACCTCCACCAGCATGAACAGTTTACATTTCATATACCACTGATAGGCTGGATCTGGATACGAACCTGAACCAAAATGTAATCGGCTTGTTCTTGTCACCCACCTAACTCATCCAACTCCCTTTTTCATAATCCGTCCACAACTTTTTGAAATACCATGTGATATATCGTTTTTAGCCCCATCACTCAATGGTGAAGCATCAATTTGAAATAAATTTTAAAATCTGGAAAATCCATATTCAAATCTTCACCAAAATCAAATTGATTTGTCCTTGTCACAAACCCAACCTGTCCACCAAGTTTCATCCAAATCCGTCCACCACTTTTTGAGATATCGTGCTATATCTTGTTTTAGCCCTCTCTTTCAATGGTGAAGAATCACTTTAAAAAATTTTTTTTTATGGTATCGAGATCCATCACCAGATCTTCATCAAAATCTAATCAATTAGTTTGTGCCACACACCAAACCTGCCCAAATTTCATCCAAATCCGTCCACAACTTTAAGAGATATCCCATTCACAAACAAACAAACAGGGGTGAAAACATAACCTCTGTCCATATTTGGTAACTAGAGAGTTAATAGAACATGTTACCCTGTAGTGTTCAAGTAAATACCTCATTTTAATTCAACAATGATTTTAAAGATTGTTTCAAAAAACAAATTCCAAATGTTTAGCACTATTGAAGCACCCTTATGCACCACCATAACAATTGCAAAAGTCCTACAAAATAAATTAATTCCGGAATTTATCGCCGTTAATGCAGTCTTTTACACCACCCTATCGAAGACTTTACATTAGTTATTTGTGCCTGTTGTTTGTGTCCTCTATGACGTCCTTAAATCAGTATATTTCCTGTTTGGAATGATTTTCAGTTTTATTTGACTGCCAGACAGTGCCAGCCAATATTATCTCACTCTTCTCTGCGCATATGCAATCGGGACGAATTCAGAGCCAAAGTAACGTAAAACGACAAACCTGTTAAATGGCAGGTTTTGTTTCCATTTCATGTTCAAAGTATAACATTCCATGTAAATAAGTTGTTCCTTGATCATAAACTGACATTTGTAGATAGATGGACAAGCATGAACCAATTGCTTTTTGCTTTGCGTGCATGGAATAACAACCCCACAATATTCTGACATTGAAAAATGAAATCAACCACAATGACAACAAAAATGAACTTTCAGGATTTCAAACTATATTACTGGTGTGCACAGCAAGCAGCAAGATATTTACATTTTCCTTGGCATCATGGTGAGCTTGGCCAACTTCAGAGAGATTACTTGCTAACAGCATCTCAAGGGATGAAGCCTTTGCCTGGTGGGCTTCGAACCATTCCACCCGTAACCACTCAGCAAGGCCAGAGATTTCCCGCTCTCGTCGCAGGTAAACATTGCTCCGAACATTCTCAGCAAAGGCCCTCTGTTGTTGCCGTAACTGTTGTGAAGGAAAACACAAAGATAGTTTGAACATGCAAAGTCCTTTTGCATTCTCTCCATAAAAAAGCAAACATGTGCAAACCAATTATGCTCTTACAGTGTATGGAAACAAAGATGTACTTTACGTTCAATAATGTACAGTGCATTCAGAAAGTATTCAGACCCCTTCACTTTTTTCACATTTTGTTATGTTGCAGCCTTATGCTGAAATCGTTCACATTCATTTTTTCCCTCATCAACCTACACTCAATACCCCATAATGACAAAGAGAAAACAGGATTTTAGAAAGTTTTGCAAATTTATTAAAAAATAAAAAACTGAAATATCACATTGACATAAGTATTCATACCCTTTGCTATGACACTTGAAATTTAGCTCAGGTGCCTCCCATTTCTCTTGATCATCTTTGAGATGTTTCTACACCTTGATTGGAGTCCACCTGTGGTAAATTAAATTGATTGGACATGATTTGGAAAGGCACACACCTGTCTATATAAGGTCTCACAGCTGACAATGCATATCAGAGCAAAAACCAAGCCATGAGGTCGAAGGAACTGCCTGCAGAGGTCAGAGACAGGATTGTGTCGAGGCACAGATCTGGGGAAACCTACAAAAAAATCTCTGCTGCATTGAAGGTTCCCAAGAGCACAGTGGCCTCTATAATTCTTAAATGGAAGAAGTTTGGAACAACCAGGACTCTTCCTAGAGCTGGCCGCCTGGCCAAACTGAGCGATCGGGGGAGAAGGGCCTTGGTAAGAGAGGTGACCAAGAACATGATGGTCACTCTGGCTGAGCTCCAGAGATCCTGTGTGGAGATGGGAGAAACTTCCAGAAGGACAACCATCACTGCAACACTCCACTGATCTGGGCTTTATGGCAGAGTGGCCAGACGGAAGCCTCTCCTCAGTGAAAGACACATGAAAGCCCGCTTGGAGTTTGCAAAAAAGCACCTAAAGGACTCTTAGACTGTGAGTAACAAGATTCTGTGCTCTGATGAAACCAAGATTGAACTGTTTGGCCTCAATTCTAAGTGTCATGTCTGGAAGAAACCAGGCACCGCTCATCACCTGCCCAATACGATCCCAACGGTGAAGCATGGTGGTGGCAGCATCATGCTGTGGGGGTGTTTTTCAGCATCAGGGACTGGGGGGGACTGGTCAGGGTTGAGGGAACAATGAACGGAGCAAAGTACAGAGATATCCTTAATGAAAACCTGAAACAGAGCGCTCAGGACCTCAGACTGGGCCGAAGGTTCACCTTCCAACAGGACAATGACCCTAAGCACACAGCCAAGACAACGCAGGAGTGGCTTAGGGACAAATCTGTGAAGGTCCTTGAGTGGACCAGCCAGAGCCCTGACTTGAACCCAATCGAACATCTCTGGAGAGACCTGAATATGGCGGTCCACCGACGGTCCCCATCCAACCTGACAGAGCTTGAGAGGATCTGCAGAGAAGAATGGCAGAAAATCCCCAAATCCAGGTATGCAAGGCTTGTCGCGTCATACCCAAGAAGACTCGGGGCTGTAATCGCTGCCAAAAGTGCTTCAACTAAGTACTGGGCTAAGGGTCTGAATACATACTTCTGTCAATGTGATATTTCAGTTTTTTCTTTTTAATAAATTTGCAAAACACTCTAAAATCCTGTTTTCTCTTTGTCATTATGTGGTATTGAGTGTAGATTGATGAGGGAAAAAATGAATGTAAACGATTTCAGCATAAGGCTGCAACATAACAAAATGTGAAAAAAGTGAAGGGGTCTGAATACTTTCTGAATGCACTGTATGATTGCGAGCTTTGTCACAAACAGCAGAGCAATGCCGAGTGATTATCGTTTTTCACAAATTGCGTTGTTTTGCAAGTTCCAGAAGTGCTATAAAAATTCCCAAGAAAATCTTGAAGACCAAATATGGGAGGAAACCGATGCAATGCCACAAAACTCTGCCTTATGCGAAGTATCGACGTTTCCCGGAAGGGAAACACCCCCCACGCCCTCTGCTTAACCAACCCCTTCCCAAGTCACCCCCTACTCTTCACGGCCAATGTTTAGATCTAACATCATTATCCCAGACCAAGTGAACAGTTAAACTTTCAAACATGACTGGGGATGAGCTCCACTTGGGCGATGATACCAGCTACTTTTTAAAAACAAATATATCACACGACACCGGGTGGCATTTTGCACCACGCTTGATAACGCGAGCTTAGACAGCCAACCATGTCAAGGTGATAACCATTCTCTTAATTTCACAAATGGTTTAATTTAGGGCCAAATGAACCATGAAATCGAACAACAAACCCCACTAAATAGAAACAGCAAAATTAAAATGGAACTGGGCTATTTGATATACGACCACAGTAAGACGGATTGTCCCCTTAACTTATGGGGGGAGTCCACTCTGTGCCGATGGGTCAATGAGCTAAAAACAGGTCCATGGATCGATTCCATTGAAGAGGTGGGCTGGCCATAAAAAAGGCTTCTGGAGCCGATGAATACCAATTACGGTTATCTGTGCAACAACTACTGAGGTTATCTGATTTTTGTCCCCCGTCGCACCGTGGAGCGAAAGGGGGACAATGGTTTTCCCCTCCGTCCGTGTGTCCGTCCGTCCGTCCGTCCTTCCGCCCGTCCGTGCGTGCGGGCGTGCGTACGTACGTGCATGCGTGCATAAGCGAAGGACCACATTCGAATTTGGTGTGTGGGTGCAACCCACGTCAAAATCAAAGATGGCCACCACCATGTATGTCTGATGCCATGTATGTTTGAACCTTGTGAGCGGATTATCTTGAAAAATAAGCGAAGTACCAACTTCTAATCTGGTGTGTGGGTGTATCTAGGCATAAGGAAGAACCCTTTTGAAAAGTGGGCCGCCACGTCAAAATCCAAGATGGCACGCCACCATGTATGTCTGAACCTTGTGAGCAAAATATCATATCATAGCATGTTTTCTGCGTCTTCCACTTTGTCAACTCACATCACTTCCCCGACGGGGGACCTAGGTGTAACGCTTGTAGTCATGGATGTGTCTAGGTCTTTCACAGGCTGCATCTAAAATATGAAGTTCTATTTTAACTGAATGAATGAATGATCGTTTTAAGGCCATTTTCCCCGCTTGAGCAGGGGTTAGCCTTGCAGGCCCCATGACAATCATGGTTCCCTGTTTTGAGGCAATGTTTTTATGGCTGGATGCCCTTTCTGGCGCCAACCCTTAATCGCCTCTTACGATGCGCAGGGATACGGTGTACCTATTCTAAGCCGGGGTACACACCGGGATCATTCATCCCAACAAGCTGGTACTCAATTTGCCGACCTCGGAAGGATGACAAGCTGAGTCAACCCCCCTGGTGTTAATTTAGCGATCGACCGGGATTCAAACCCAGGATCCTAGGATCCCAAGCCGGCACCCTAACCGCTAAGCCAACACCAGGCTATGTGAAGTTCCATTTTAACTGCAATATTTAATTTCCTGGCGACAATTCAATGTTTGCCCCTGCAGGCTATGATGTATATTTTCTATGGACATATGCTTTGGCATTAAGACCAATGGCGTTCAACTATATGTTGTTGCTTCCTGCATTTGCCATCCACAAAATATTCGGTTCACAGGAGCAGCAGATTCATTCGACAAAACCATTAACATTTCACATATAAAAGTGCTTTGAATTTTTTTGTCAAGTTGAAAAGTTTTTGCGATAAATTTTTTTTTGCAAGCAACGCAACAAGCGTCTAGTACTCTAGTATATATTTATATGTACATATATTTATAGGTACAGTGCATATCAAAAAAAAGGTAATCCGAATTCAAGGGGTTAATATGCAAAGGTTATTTCGTTTGACAATTTACATGTGGTTTACCAATTATGAGGAGATCCTCAGCTTTCCATTGATGCCTTTCATGCATCATTGCTGTCACACATGACCGAGTACATGTTCATTGAAAATGACAAGTTCAAATCGCATTTTTACAAATTTGGCTAATCGGTGCAAGACAGTTTTAAATGGACGCATTACTTGTCGACTGCCAAGTTGATTATGTAAAATTGTTAAGCTGGTCTGGTAATCATCGGTTGCGTCATCCTTTGTTTAAGATGGGTATTTAAGATGGGCCTACAGTGTATGGGTTTAGAGACAGTCTGGGTCATTGAAAAGATGGTTCAACTTACGACTGAACAGCGGACCTTTGTGGTTACAACCTTTCACCAAACTGGAAGTTTGCAGCGAACTCGTGATGGGTTCAGGGAACATTTCCCAGAACGGGAGCTTCCAGCAGCCAAAACCATCTGGGCGAATGTTAGAAAATATCAAGTACATGGCACCAGCCTCAATACAACCGCAACAAGGAGAATTCTGGTAGGAGGCGCACTGGGCGATCGGAAATGAACATTGCAGCAGTCAGGCATCAAGTTTTGAAGCATCCTAGGGATACCAGCGCAAGACGAAATGGGACGGGATTGCCTTCGGCAACATTCAACCGAATCACAAGACTGGACCTCCACCAACATCCATATCAGATTCACATCAACTTACGCCAGGGGATTTTGCCAGGAGGCTGGTGCTTGCCAGATGGTTGATAGCACGTTGCGAAGCAGATGTCAATTTCGTGCAGTATCTCGTTATCGGTGACGAAGCTGCTTTCGCCATGGACGGAAAGGTCAATACTCATAATGTTCTTGAATATACACCGACAGGACAACCCCCAGAATTTAATTTTGACACCAACATGAATCGACAAAAGTGGACTGTTTGGTTGGGACTTTGTGGAAGTGGTCAGGTGATCGGACCATTTTTCTTTCAAAGGAATGTCAATGGTAACAGGTATCTACAGATGATCAATGATGAAGTTTTACCGCAGCTGGAGGAGAACTTTGAGCGACAGGTTCGTGGTGTCTTCAGATATCTGTGGTGAGCCCAAGACGGCGCCCCAGCACATCGTCTTATCGCTGTCCGAGATCGACTGAGGGAACTCTTTGGAGACCGAGTCATCGTCCTCAACCATGCAGTGGAATGGCCGCCAAGATCACCTGACTTCACACCATGTGATTATTTCCTTTGGGGACATTTAAAGAACAAGGCGTTCGCAACTCCTCCACGTGATCTTGACGAATTGCAGGGCCGCATTCGACATGAAGTGGATGCTTTGTGCAATGACCCGGCTATGGTGAGACAAGCAGTTCAGAGCATGCTGCGCCGCTGTGAGCTTTGTGTTGAAAGGGGAGGTGTACATGTTGAAGGTGTGTGTGCATAATGGCCAATCATTCCTGAGAAAAGTTCACATCTGACGTTCATTTTAAACCAATTATCCTGACTTGCATCGATTAGCTAAGCTTGTAAAAATGCGATTTGAACTTGTCATTTTCAATGAACATGTACTCAGTCATGTGTGACAGCAATGATGCATGGAAGGTATCAATGGAAAGCTGAGGATCTTCTCCGAATTAGTAAACCACATGAAAATTGTCAAAAGAAATAAACTTTGCATATTAACCCCTTGAATTTGGATTACCTTTTTTTTGATACTCACTGTATATATATATATATATATATATATATATTGTTACGGACACGACTTAGATGTTGCTTGACCGAGCGGAATGGCCGCCGTGTTCGCACAAGTTACCCGATTACACTCGAACGTTGGCCGAATCGCGCTACGCTAGATCAATGAAGGAAAGGACACAACGGCTGGGTTAAATGACACGACACCAGGGGTACAGTTCTCAAGACCTCCGGAGGAGGATATAATATGGGGTATGCAGAACGTTTAGATTACACGGCACAAGAGGTACAGCACAGAAAGGTGGGCACTGATACACGGTCTTATCTTATTCCCGACAGACCACAGACAAACGGGACAAGACTGACTCACACAGGGATTGATGGCAAGGAAGGGCAGGCAGTCGATGGCTCAAGGTGCACCTTGGCTCAGGGGCAGAATCGACTCGGTCCGGTCCAGAGAGGCGGGAGGTATCTCTCAGCTCTAGGAGGTGGCGTCCTTTCTTCTTCGTAGCTGAGGCGCATCTGACGTCACCTCCGTCTTCCTGCGCATGTCCAGCGGGGAGTGACACGCCCTCGGCTCGTTAGCTCCACCCCAGATGGAATCGGTCCGCCGCTTCTTATTGGGTGCGGGGGGTTACCGGGCTCCGCCCTTGACGAGGAGCTGACAGTGAGCCCCTGCGTGGTAACCCCGTCGGAGCACATGGTCAATGGCGGCTAACCAAGCCGGAGTGAGGACGCGCACTCCCCGCGCCGCTGTTGTTGTTGTTGGTGTTGTTGTTTCATGAGGAAGAGATGCGGGGAGGTATTGGGAGGTCCTAAACTTACTAATGGTGCCATACAATCACATTCTGGTGCAACGAAGAGTCAGAATTAATGGAAACGAGTCCTTAACTGACATAGACTAAGAATAACTAGCAAGATGTCCTATAGTTGTCTACGTGAGATGCGGTGAACCTGGGCACGACATTTAATGGGGGAAAAAGGGGAAGGTCGGGGCTACAGAGTGTTGTTTACAGACAATGGGACTAGGGAATGGGGGATTGGGGATAGTTGGGGAGTATTGGGGAAATAGGGGAATATTTACAAGCGGATATGGATGGAGGCCAAATCCCATATCCGCAACATTGCACCCTTCTCTACCTCGGGGCGTCCCGACCCGATAAATTTTTACCTACTTTAGTGTGGCACTCAGATGTAGTTCCCTCTACTATTAACTCAACCCTGAGTGCGACAGTTTTACAGATGTTCACAAATGAGTAAATATGTCCCCCTGCGACGTTGCACCCTTCTCCTCACAGAAACACACCCACAGGATAACCGAATCGCGGAAAGAATCCTCAAACTAAACATACAGCCGGTAGGGAGCATTATTTACACAAGACTACACTGATATTTACACTACGATCCAGGACCTGTTTTTGGAGGAACACATGCAGATGTTATGCATAGAGAGAGCACGCATGCCAGCATCGATACACCAACCCACGAGTGCTCTGTGGCCCTACGGCCTTTAATAATGTGCAGAGCACCCCGTTCAAGCACCAAAAGCACCACCCTTATTCATACAGTCAGCACCATCCGGTGCACCAATAAAGTGTTCAATGTCACCGGTGGTGTCGCAGCCGGCCGATGTTCTGCCGCTGGTCTTGCCTTCCTGTGGTGTACTTGGCCTTCTGGCTTCTTTAAAAATAAAGAAAGGCGCCAACCGCGTCCATTTCTAAATTGTGGCCGTCAGGGGGCCAACTATTAGTGGTTCACCTGTATGGCATAGGTGCCACGTTGACCCAGAGGTCCATCCACGGGTGGTGCTTGCCCGCAAAAGAACTGCGGTCCATGGTGGGCGGCCACAAACATTGCGGTCCATATGGTGTATCGATCCAGGCAGCAAGCAGCGAAAGTGCAGGCCCACAACTGCGGAGCCAGCACCTCTCTCTCCTCTCTCTCTGCCCCAAAGCCAGATCCTCGGAGGTGGGAGACAAAAAAAGAAGACAAGTGAGTAAGGTGGTAAGGGCGCAAAAGTGCACGCAATGCAAGGTAATGCACACTGGGGGCACATGGGAACCAGGTGAGACAGGTACGTTCCTACCGTACGCCCCCCCCCCCCCCACCAGGTAACCTACATTGCCCCTCCCTTACCCGTTACTGTATCCACAAAACACAACACTACCCATAAACATCTACTTTACAAATCCACAACGTCCCTACTGTCTTCCCCGTTCCTCCCATAAACCAAATTCGTCTTCTCTCCCTCCTAACCAATCAAATTTGCCATTTCCAACTCTCATCAAAATTTGCCATCACCAATTCATCATCAGTCCCTCCTAAGGAGGGAGAGATGGAATCACCCCAATGTCTCATCCACGTCGTGATGCGTCTCACCAATCCACACAGCAATTCTCATTTCCTGCACACAGAACAAAGAAAACACAGGTGTGGAGTCATCATCATCACCTCAGGTAAGTGGCTGCGTATGGTGCGACAGGTTCATCAATCCTAACTATTTCCTAAATGACTTTAACAACTTTACATTACCCGGGGTCTTTCTCCTGCCAAACCATTGGCCCTCTTACACTATGGGTTCTAAAAACCAATTCCCATTGACCAAACTGTGGTGCTTTTCAATTTGGGGTCTCACTCCCCCGATTCATCTCCCGGTGCCCTCGCACAATTTCTGGGCTGTGACGTGTAGCTCTCACAGCAGGTCTACCCACCTGCACACCTCCACCACTGCAGTTGCCTCCGAACTTACCTGCTCCTTACCCTAACCTATCTACCTGGGGAAGGCCCTCTGGCGCTCTCCCCACTCGGTGCCCTCTCTGGCACTGGGCTACCCGGGTCCGTCCTCCGGATCCTCGGGCCCCATCCACAACTCTACCGGCTCCCAGAGCCCACCTGCGGCCTCACCTGGCCGACATCCTCACAGTGGTGGAGTGCCCAAACCAACTACACACACGAACAGGCTACACGCCCAGCCATTTCCACAACACTAATGCACCCATCCACAACACCATTCTGCAACCGCACCACAAATGCCAATATCCAACCACAATTTACCTATACCCTCTACCTAACACTTACACTACACGCCCCGGGTACTCGTGAAAGGGGTCCACTCTTCCCCCATCCACACCTTCGCACCATGCACACCACTCCGTACCACTTACTCCATGTATTCCACACACCTGTACTTGCACACCTGTGCTCTCACACCTGGTGCTACCTGCACCCTTCTCTGCCCAAGCGCATTCGCGCTGATCCACAACACTCACTACTCATACACTGCTCCACACACCTGTCCAGCTCTCACACAGCATCATCTCATCTAACTACTCCCCTCTGAAACTTGCGCTTCCCAGTCGTCCCTTTAAACTATTGCGCTCCCTCGTCATTATAATCCACACTAATCTACCTGCGTCCCCACTACAGGTATCATTGTCACTAACTAACCTTAACGTTACCTAATGTCATCTCTCTAGATCCCTACACACAATATATCCTAACCCACCCGGGCTAGTTTTCACTGCCATACACCCCATAATCTATAGCTCCTTTGCCCCACATTGTGAGGGATGACAGAGTTGCCATCCCACCACATCGGGCATCTCCCACTACCAATTTTGCACATCAAATTTCAACAAATTAGAAATTTGCCAATCACTACTCATCATCTGCCAATCATTACTGCCAATCTTTGCCAATCATCAAATTTTGTTTTTCTCTAATTTTGGGTCCAAAACACTAACCTCATCACCCAGTCTACTCACTAATGCCTCTCGGTGCGCCAATTCCTGTCCAAAGCCCGGCTTCGTACAGCCAAGCCATGAATGCGGGTTGTTTGGTGCCAGCGGCTGGATACGTCCCGCATTCGGTGCAGGGAAGGAGGTTTACCCGGGCCGAGATCCCTCGCACCATCTCGGCACGGAGCCATCCCATGGCCCGATCTCGACCTGCCGGAATGCCTCAACAAAACGTGGTCGCCATGACGACGGACGCGGCCGTTCAAAGCGAGGCCCGGCACGCACCGAGGGCCCGATTCGGCTAAAAGTCGACCTAACCTCTAACCCGGTTACCGTCGATGCCTCACCTGGATGCTTACAAGCATACGCTACCCCTTTCGTGCTCATACATCCAGCCGTTTCCATGCTCCTCGTCGTACCTTCTCTAACACACCCAGGTACACTCATTCCACTCCCAGCCTTGGTCACACACCTGACCACCGAACACTTTGGCACACATTCGTTGGTCGCACACCTCACCAACACACCTCTTCGCGCCCCTTCCTCGGTCACCTCTTCTGTGACAATCACAGGTGTGCTCCTACTCGCACACCCAACCACGTGCCTCACGACCAACTCAAGTGTGCATTCCCACACACGCTCTACCATTCCAGGTGTGCTTCCTTTCTCACCTGTCACAACCAACTCACGCTCTGGGGCACTCTTACTACTCTCACCTCCACTCTTGACAGCGAACTCACCCTTACTCTCGACAGCGCACTCTTTCCTCATGCACCCGTCCGTTACACACCTTTCTTGCGCACACTCTCCCGTTACCCCCTCTGTAACACTCACCACTGGCGTGCATTCTTCCTTGCCTTTGACAGCGCACTCTTTCCCCATACACCTGTCCATCACACAACTTTCTCGCGCACACTCTTGCGCACACTCTCCCGTCACACCCTCTGTAACACTTACCACACCGCGCTTCCATGTGCTCCCTCGCACACGCGCTACGACCGACTCACTCTCGCCAGCACCCTCACTCCTTGGCACGCACTTTTTCCTCACACACCCCAGAGTCGGACTTTCTCGCACACCTCCTTTTTCGCACACCAGACCTGTCGCACACTTCACCAACGGCCTCTCACGAACACCCGGGTCCATCTCGACCCCCAAGCTTATTAAATCACCTGGCGCATCATACGCACGACCATATTGGTCACCACTTACACCGGGTCCTCTTTCTCTTCGCTTCTCCTCCATCACCTGCGAATCCCTCATCCGGTTAATGAGCACATCATCACGATCCGAACACAGACTTTGGACCAATTCTTTTACTTCCTCCTTTATCTCTTTCTTATCCCCTCTCCGTCGCTTCTTAATTTCGCTCACCCCTTCTTCCACTTCTTCTAATTTCTGCTTCACCTCCTTCATCTCCTCGTGCGCCCCTTTAAGTTCTTCCTCTAACTCCACTTTATTTTTTTCTATGTGCTCCCGCACCTCCCGCTCTTTAACCTCCATCACCTCTACCACCTTGTCCATTTTCCTCGTCAGGTCCTCATGTACCGTCTGACACTCTTTTTTAATTACCCCTACGTCCTTTTTCATCTCCTTCTGTGTTGATTTTAAACCCTCTATTACCGCTGTGTTCTTCTTTACCTGGTCCCCCAACTCCTTTTGTCCCACTGTCAGTTGTTCTACTCCCAGCATCAACTCCTCTATACCCCCTTGCAATTTTACAGTCCCCTTTCTCACCTCCTTCTCCATGCGCTCCTTACAGTGCCTCACCTCCTCGCGCACTCCTCCGACCTCCTCACTCACCCCTCTTCTGATCTCCTCTCCCATCACTTGCATCTCCTGCCCAGATGCCACCCTCATCTGCTCCATTTCCTCCCTGTGAGCATCCAGTTTAGTTTCTACCCCCATTCTAACCCCCTCTATCTGCTGCCCCATTTGTTTAACTTCCCTTTCCACTTGGTCCCTCATGTCCCTCAATTTGCCTTCCATACTGTTTTCTAACCCCTTTAACCCATTTTTCACTCCCTCTATCTGATTCTCCTGGGCAGCCATTCTATTTTCCATCCCCATTAACCCATGTTTCACACCTTCTATCCCATTGTCTAACCCCTCTAATTTCTTGTCTAATCCCTCACCGGTACCCCTCGCTTCGTCCCTCATTACCCCCATTTGGTTTCCCATTACCCCCAATTGCTCACTCTGAGCCCTCGTTTTGTCCCTCATTGCCCCCATTATTCTGTTTTCCATTTCTTTATTATTCTTGTCCATAAGGGCCTTCATTTGCATTAAAAAAAGGTTCAAATCCACCGGTGGCGCTACCACGGTCGCGGGCGCGGTCGCCGTTGCCATGTGCGAGGCGTCATTTTGCGCGCCCGTAACCTCGTGCGTGACGACGCCATTTTGCGACCCTGCTACCCTCACTGCTTCGCTCTCCTCATGTCCCTCATTTTGGTCCTGGATCGACCCTGCCTCACTCTCCTCTACCGGAACCCAGCCGTCTTGATTTGCCATAGCGCGACTTTCAAAATTCGGGTTTTTATTTTTTTTTGTAAAACACAATCAAATTTCGCCGTTATAATTTCGAGCGCGTGAAACGCGCTCCGGGACCGATCCCACTTCCCGACACCAATTGTTACTCTAATAGTACAATTGGTGTTCCAAAATTTGGGCCTAACAAATTTAGTCCCAGGTCCGAATCCCACTCCTGACACCAATTGTTACGGACACGACTTAGATGTTGCTTGACCGAGCGGAATGGCCGCCGTGTTCGCACAAGTTACCCGATTACACTCGAACGTTGGCCGAATCGCGCTACGCTAGATCAATGAAGGAAAGGACGCAACGGCTGGGTTAAATGACACGACACCAGGGGTACAGTTCTCAAGACCTCCGGAGGAGGATATAATATGGGGTATGCAGAACGTTTAGATTACACGGCACAAGAGGTACAGCACAGAAAGGTGGGCACTTATACACGGTCTTATCTTATTCCCGACAGACCACAGACAAACGGGACAAGACTGACTCACACAGGGATTGATGGCAAGGAAGGGCAGGCAGTCGATGGCTCAAGGTGCACCTTGGCTCAGGGGCAGAATCGACTCGGTCCGGTCCAGAGAGGCGGGAGGTATCTCTCAGCTCTAGGAGGTGGCGTCCTTTCTTCTTCGTAGCTGAGGCGCATCTGACGTCACCTCCGTCTTCCTGCGCATGTCCAGCGGGGAGTGACACGC
This sequence comes from Myxine glutinosa, assembly GCF_964187855.1. Classification (NCBI taxonomy): domain Eukaryota; kingdom Metazoa; phylum Chordata; class Myxini; order Myxiniformes; family Myxinidae; genus Myxine; species Myxine glutinosa. The sequence goes on along the minus strand of NC_136268.1, from coordinate 63,212,973 downwards.
CCTCGGCTCGTTAGCTCCGCCCCAGATGGAATCGGTCCGCCGCTTCTTATTGGGTGCGGGGGGTTACCGGGCTCCGCCCTTGACGAGGAGCTGACAGTGAGCCCCTGCGTGGTAACCCCGTCGGAGCACATGGTCAATGGCGGCTAACCAAGCCGGAGTGAGGACGCGCACTCCCCGCGCCGCTGTTGTTGTTGTTGGTGTTGTTGTTTCATGAGGAAGAGATGCGGGGAGGTATTGGGAGGTCCTAAACTTACTAATGGTGCCATACAATCACATTCTGGTGCAACGAAGAGTCAGAATTAATGGAAACGAGTCCTTAACTGACATAGACTAAGAATAACTAGCAAGATGTCCTATAGTTGTCTACGTGAGATGCGGTGAACCTGGGCACGACATTTAATGGGGGAAAAGGGGGAAGGTCGGGGCTACAGAGTGTTGTTTACAGACAATGGGACTAGGGAATGGGGGATTGGGGATAGTTGGGGAGTATTGGGGAAATAGGGGAATATTTACAAGCGGATATGGATGGAGGCCAAATCCCATATCCGCAACAATATATATATATATATATATATATATATATATATATAGTGGGGAGAACAAGTATTTGATACACTGCCGATTTTGCAGATTTTCCCACTTACAAAGCACGTAAAGGTCTGTAATTTTTATCATAGGTACACTTCAACTGTGGAAGACGGAATCTAAAACAAAAATCCTGAAAATCACATTGTATGATTTTTAAGTAATTAATTTGCATTTTATTGCATGAAATAAGTATTTGATACATCAGAAAAACAGAACTTAATATTTGGTACAGAAACCTTTGTTTGCAATTACAGAGATCAGACGTTTCCTGTAGTTCTTAACCAGGTTTGCACACACTGCAGCAGGGATTTTGGCCCACTCCTCCATACAGATCTTCACCAGATCCTTCAGGTTTCGGGGCTGTCGCTGCGCAACACAGACTTTCAGCTCCCTCCAAAGATTTTCTATTGGGTTCAGGTCTGGAGACTGGCTAGGAACCTCCAGGACCTTGAGATGCTTCATACGGAGCCACTCCTTAGTTGCCCTGGCTGTGTGTTTCGGGTCGTTGTCATGCTGGAAGACCCAGCCACGCCCCATCTTCAATGCTCTTATTGAGGGAAGGAGATTGTTGGCCAAGATCTCGCGATACATGGCCCCATCCATCCTCCCCTCAATACGGTGCAGTCGTCCTGTCCCCTTTGCAGAAAAGCATCCCCAAAGAATGATGTTTCCACCTCCATGCTTCACAGTTGGGATGGTGTTCTTGGGGTTGTACTCATCCTTCTTCTTCCTCCAAACACGGCGAGTGGAGTTTAAACCAAAAAGCTCTATTTTGGTCACATCAGACCACATGACCTTCTCCCATTCCTCCTCTGGATCATCCAGATGGTCATTGGCAAACTTCAGACGGGCCTGGACATGCGCTGGCTTGAGCAGAGGGACCTTGCGTGCGCTGCAGGATTTTAATCCATGACGGCGTAGTGTGTTACTTATGGTTTTCTTTGATACTGTGGTCCCAGCTCTCTTCAGGTCATTGACCAGGTCCTGCCGTGTAGTTCTGGGCTGATCCCTCACCTTTCTCATGATCATTGAGGCTCCACGAGGTGAGATCTTGCATGGAGCCCCAGACCGAGGGAGATTGACTGTCATCTTGAACTTCTTCCATTTTCTAATAATTGCGCCAACAGTTGTTGCCTTCTCACCAAGCTGCTTGCCTATTGTCCTGTAGCCCATCCCAGCCTTGTGCAAGTCTACAAATTTGTCCCTGATGTCCTTAGACAGCTCTCTGGTCTTGCCCATTGTGGAGAGGTTGGAGTCTGATTGAGTGTGGACAGGTCTGGAGACGGCTTTGCGGTCGGTCTTTGCGGTCTTTGTGGTCGGAGACGGTCTGGAGACGTCTTTTATGCAGATAACGAGTTCAAACAGGTGCAGTTAATACAGGTAATGAGTGGAGAATGGGAGGGCTTCTTAAAGAAAAAACTAACAGGTCTGTGAGAGCCGGAATTCTTACTGGTTGGTAGGTGATCAAATACTTATTTCATGCAATAAAATGCAAATTAATTACTTAAAAATCATACAATGTGATTTTCAGGATTTTTGTTTTAGATTCCGTCTTCCACAGTTGAAGTGTACCTATGATAAAAATTACAGACCTTTACGTGCTTTGTAAGTGGGAAAACCTGCAAAATCGGCAGTGTATCAAATACTTGTTCTCCCCACTGTATATATATATATATATATATATATATATATATATATATACATAAATATACATATATATATTGTTACAGACACGACTTTGATGTTAGGGTGGGCCGAGCGGAATGGCCGCCGTGTCCGCACAAGTTACCCGATTATACTCGAACGTTGCCGAGTCGCGCTACGCTAAATCAATGATGGAAAAGACACAACGGCTGGGATTAAAATGACACGACACCAAGGGTTCAGTTCTCAAGACCTCCGGAGGAGGTTATATTAGGGCGGAAGGTCAGATTACAACGACAAGAGGGACAGCATAGAAAGGCAGGCACTTAGACACACTCTTATATTAGCCCCGACAGACGACAGATAAACGGGACAAAACTGACTCACACGGGGATTGATGGCAAGGAAAGCGGGTAGTCGATGGCTCAAGGTGCACTCTTGGCTCAAGGACAGAATCGACCCGGTCCGGTCCAATGATGCGGGGAGGTCGCTCTCAGCGCTGGAAGGTCGCGACTTGTCTTCTTCAGTCGGGGGCGCATCTGACGTCACGTCCGGTAAGTCGCTGCGTATATCCGGCGGGGAGTGACACGCCCTCGGCTCGTTAGCTCCGCCCCAGATGGAATCGGCCCGTTGCTTCTCATTGGGTGCGTGCGGGGGGGTTACCGGCTCCGCCCTTGACGAGGGGCCGACAGGCAGCCCCTTCTTGGTAACCCCGTCGGCGCACATGGGTAATGGCGGCTAACCGAGCCGGAGTGAGGACGCACACTCCCCGCATGCCGCGCCGCGCCCCTCTGTTGTTGTAGTTGTTGTTGTAGTTGTTGTTGTAGTTGTAGTTGTTGTTGTTGTTGTAGTTGTTGTTTCATGGGGAAGATGGGAGGAGGTAAGGGGAGGTCCTATACTCACTACTGGTGCCATACGATCACATTCTGGTGCAACGAAGAGTCAGAATTAATGGAAACGAGTCCTTAACTGACATAGACTAAGAATAACTAGCAAGATGTACTATAGTTGTCTACGTGAGATGCGGTGAACCTGGGCACGACATTTAATGGGGGAAAAAGGGGAAGGTCGGTTCTACAGAGTGTTATTTACAGGCAATGGGACTAGGGAATGGGGGATTGGGGATAGTTGGGGAGTATTGGGGAAATAGGGGAGTATTTACAAGCGGATATTGAGGCCAAGTCTCATATCCGCAACATTGCACCCTTCTCTACCCTCGGGGCGTCCCGACCCGATAAATTTTTACCTATTTTAGTGTGGCACTCAGATGTAGTTCCCTCTACTATTAACTCTACCCTGAGTGCGACAGTTTTACAGATATTCACAAACGAGTAAATATGTCCCCCTGCGACGTTGCACCCTTCTCCTCACAGAAACACACCCACAGGATAACCGAATTGCGGAAAGAATTCGCAAACTAAACATACAGCCGGTAGGGAGCATTATTTACAAGACTACGCTGATATTTACACTACGATCCAGGACCTGTTTTTGGAGGAACACATGCAGATGTTATGCATAGAGAGAGCACGCATGCCAGCATCGATACACCAACCCACGAGTGCTCTGTGGCCTTACGGCCTTTAATAATGTGCAGAGCACCCCGTCCAAGCACCAAAAGCACCACCCCAGCACCAATCGGTGCAGTCACCATTGTTCAATGAATAAAAATAAATTCAACAACCCCTAACCCTGCAGGTGTCTCTTGCTCTTCGTGTGGTGCACTTGGCCTTCTGGCTTCTTTCAAAAATAAAGAAAGGCGCCAACCGCGTCCATTTCTGTATTGTGGCCGTCAGGGGGCCAACTATAAGTGGTTCACCTTGTATGGCATAGGTGCCACGTTGACCCATAGGTCCATCCATGGGTGGTGCTTGGCCGCAAAAGAACTGCGGTCCATTGTGGGTGGCCACCAAAATTGCGGTCCATATGGTGTATCGATCCAGGCAGCAAGCAGCGAAAGTGCAGGCCCACAACTGCGTAGCCAGCACCTCTCTCTCTCCTCTCTCTCTGCCCCAAAGCCAGATCCTCGGAGGTGGGAGACAAAAGAAGCAGACAAGTGAGTAAGGTGGTAAGGGCGCAAAAGTGCACGCAATGCAAGGTAATGCACACTGGGGGCACATGGGAACCAGGTGAGACAGGTACGTTCCTAGCGTACGCCCCCCCCCCCCCCCCCCACCAGGTAATCTACATGGCCCCTCCCTTACCCCTTACAAATCAACAAACATCCCTACTGTCTTCCCCGTTCCTCCCATAAACCAAATTCGTCTTCTCTCCCTCCTAACCAATCAAATTTGCCATCTCCAACTGAACATCAAAATTTGCCATTACCAATTCATCATCAGTCCCTCCTAAGGAGGGAGAGATGGAATCACCCCAATGTCTCATCCACGTCGTGATGCGTCTCACAAATCCTCACAGCAATTCTCATTTCCTGCACACAGAACAAAGAAAACACAGGTGTGGAGTCATCATCATCACCACAGGTAAGTGGCTGCGTATGGTGCGACAGGTTCATCAATCCTAACTATTTCCTAAATGACTTTAACAACTTTACACTACCCGGGGTCTTTCTCCTGCCAAACCATTGGCCCTCTTACACTATGGGTTCTGAAAACCAATGCCCATTGACCAAACTGTGGTGCTTTTCAATTTGGGGTCTCACTCCCCCGATTCATCTCCCGGTGCCCTCGCACAATTTCTGGGCTGTGGCGTGTACCTCTCTCAGCGGGTCTACCCACCTGCACACCTCCACCACTGCAGTTGCCTCCGAGCTTACCTGCTCCTTACCCTAACCTAACTACCTGGGGAAGGCCCTCTGGCGCTCTCCCCACTCGGTGCCCTCTCTGGCACTGGGCTACCCGATCCACACCCGGGATCCTCAGGCACCCACTGACACTAACGGCTCCCAGAGCCCACCTGCGGCCTCACCTGGCCGACATCCTCACAGTGGTGGAGTGCCCAACCAACTACACACACTAACAGGCTACACGCCCAGCCATTTCCACAACACTAATAGTCTAGTAGGAAGAATAGGTCCCCCTGCACCACCCGGAGATATACTTCTAATCAGTGTTTCTAGATTGGAAAAAATGTGTAGAAAATGACTAGCTATGGCCCCAAGCTGAAAAAATGTCCCACATACCATTTTTATGCAAATTACTGCTGCCATTATCAAAAAAACGATTTTTGACATATCTCAGCCAATATTGCAGATAATTGAAAAATGAAGGTGTCTAGACCCATGTTTTGAAGGGCATAGATCATGATAGAACTATTCATAACATGATTACATGTGTCTATGGTATACTAGTATGCTAATTAGTGCTTTATTTACAAAATAATCACAGTTTTACGAAATAATAGACTCATATTAAGGTCCGTCTACACAGACGTTAACACAAAGTTTTATTTTTCTAAATATTACAACTGTCAAAATAGTCCTAGCACTCAATGTGACCACTCTTCTCTTGCTTGTTTTAGATAAACATCATTAGCATTAGTGATTCTACACTGAGTCAGTCATCATCATTTTCATCGAAATCGTCAGAGTCAAACTCTTCTTCTCCTTCCTCTTCCTCCTCCTCTTCGTGCTCTCCTGTGTTCAGAAGATCCACCAGTGAGGTTGGTAGGATGGGACCACTGGACCACATTGGTTTCAACAGTCCTTCATCAGTCCTTATCCATCCTTGCTCCTCATAAGGTTTTGGCTTTTCGATGATAGGTTGATCGGCTCTTTTGTACAATGCTACGCGGTGGTTCACACGCTGGATGTGCGGCTTCAGGGCAGACTGGCATGGAGGAAGGCGAGCCAGATCAACCTTGGACTTGGATGTGAGGGTCTTGTCCTCTCCCACCATTTTTCGTAGCAGCTTGGCACGGACAATGTCCACTGATGACTCGCGACTCTGGCCGTACATCACACAGGTGAATTTTTCTAACTGCCTCTCCACCTCAGGGTTGGCATCCCAGTTGTCACCCAGTTCACCGAATGCCCTGTGAAACCTGGGATTCTTCTCCAGCTTTTTCAAGGGCCCGACTTTTCCCTTCCCTTTGAAGGCACTGGTGCAGTCTTCTCCGCTGAACACATAGTACCCCAGGAGAGTGGCACAGTAGTCCTCTCCCAGGGATTCTGCCAGCTCAGAGACGTTGACAAGTTGGCGATGCTTCCCTGACCCTGTATCCAGGTACACCGTCAGCTTGATGTTGTGGGCATGGTGGAGCAGGATCAGGAGGATGTCTGTGTCCGGTGTTCTGACTACAGCGTTCTTGTATCCGATGGTAGCAGCATGATGGAGGTACAGAACCACCCTGGTATCAGTCTCTTCCTGGTTGCTGTAGATCGTGGGGAGTTCACGTACCTCGACCTGAAACACAAAAAGGCACCGCATTTCAATCACCAGTCACTGCCAGTTTCAGATCTAGACAAACATCACAGGTAATCACCTTTTTTTCAGGAAAAATTACAAATTGAATCGCCATTCACGAAGGGCTTTCAATTTTACCTTGCCATTCGTTGAGGCAAGTTGGTGGGCCTTCCCCTCCACGATCAGCACAGCCATCTCTGTTCTCTCCAGCCTGGTAGCTGCCTCTTGTCCACTCCACACTTTCAGAAGAAGCTGGCACATCTGCTTTTTGTTGTCGTCATTTGCAAGGAACATTTTGAAGTCATATGGCTTCCTGGTTGCTGGTCCAGCCAGAATGATCTTCTCTGAGCTGCCCCGCCTCAGCCTTTCCTGCGCTTTGATTGACTCAGGATGGTAACTGTCAGTGGAGAACAGAAAGTGCTGCTTGGCCACCATCTGATCAAGCACCTGCAAGCATATCTCACCACATGTTGGGGGAAGGTTGGCAAGGGTATGCAGCAGCGCCATTCCATCCTGGATGATGTGCTTCCGAGTGTGAATGCTCGTGCGAGAGCATTGGAAACTGTTATGTTTGAGCTGTGCACAAGCCAGAAAGAAATGACATCACATTTGTCATGATCAACCTTCGTGAAGTGGATATGCTCCTTGATTGGGTCATTCTGTAGGCGTTTCAGTAGTTTCTCTGACCGATAATTTGAGTTCTCATATCCATTCAGTTTCAGTTCCTCGACATAGAGCAAGCGCAAGGAAGAAAGCTGTAGAACTTTATTCTGCTGGATGACCTGGGTTTGAATGTGTTCCAGTACTGAGTTGAATGCCTTTTCATGGGCGGCTGACATGCAAGCCTGCTCCTTTGGTGCTTCGGCTCTGTGAATCGCACGCTCATAGTTGTAGAATGCTGTGCGGAAAGCTTTAAAACATGACGGATGGTGTTTGGCCTCACATGCAAAGAGGTCTTTGTTTTTCACCTTTCGATGGAGTCGATAGAGACCCATTTTCTCAGCCCGTGTTTCGATTTGCTCCCATGCATTTTCTTTGTTTTTAAAGGATGGGAAGGTTGTAGGCCTCTCAGTATTGCGATGAGCATCTTTGGTCTCAACTTTCTCACAAAATATACACTCTGGCGGGAAGATGGGTTCAGCAGAACCTCCTGGTTTACGAGGAGAGTGATGCCATGATGAGGTTGATGGCCCTGGTTCTGTATCATCTCCCAGACGATGAAAGTGGCGGACAAAGTGCTTATAACACTTGCTGTGATATCCTACTCTTTCTAGGTCATCAGGAAGAGTTGCCGGGATCTGATCACATACTGATTGCATACGACATGGGGAGTCATGCGGTTGGTTGAGACGTCTATCCCGGATCTTTTGAAGCAGTTGCAGTTTTTCTGAAGCAGATCCTTTAATTTTACGGAGGGGCGTGAAATCCCCATGATCAGACATGGATGGTACATGAAGGATGCATGTAGGAGGAGAGCTTTGGGCTGCAGGTTCTACACTCCGTTTTCTTTTGGGCATGCTTGCTGTCGATGTCTACCATCACTGTTAAATGACAAATAAGAAATCACGAATGATGTTAAAAGTGCCTGTGAAAGGAGGCTCTGAGTTTTCAGTGAGGTAACAGAGGTTCTGAGTCATGTTCTACACTAGGGTACTTTTTAGCTGACTAAACCATGTTTAGTGGCATCAAAAGTGCTAATAGCTAAAACATCTAAATTCTTCCACACTAACGTTAGCTATCTAGGCCAATGAAACATTGTGCTAAGTTACTGTAGCTAGCTCAGCTGTCGTGCCTCTTTCTGGTTCAATTCATATACAGAAGTCAACAGATATGTCTCATGTTTGGCATTAACAAAAGTTTAAGTTACACCGACATTAGGAACATACTGTACATAGATGAGGCTAGCTTTAACGTTAGCTAACATGGTGCTAGCTGGCTCAGCTGTTATTCTGCCTGTTTATGATTTCATGCAGAAACTGAAGTCAAGAGTGTGAGTAACATTATAGTTAGCATCTTACCTGGCTAGATTGGAGGATGAATACCAAGAACAACACACAGATGGAATGGAAGACTGAACTTTCAACTGAGGTATTCAATAACATCAACGTTACCAATTGATACGAGCGCGCGACATTACCAATTGATACGAGCGCGCGAGCGCGCATGTTACATGGATGGAAATGTAAAATGGCAGCTATAGCAGCACTAATTTGGATCTCTAGTCTGTCATTTCTGCACTGTGATTGGATAACATAAAAAAATATGTTTGGGAGTTAACAGCAGGAGTTGGTAGATTTTACGTAGGCTGGGTGAGAAACCTTTAAATAAGCAAGTGAAAATCTCTCGCAATACAAAGTCAATGGTGGGAAGAAAAGTTGAGTGGTACCAATGTTACTGCCAATGTCCCGCCCCTATGCAAGACTCAGGAGCATCTTGTTGACATTTAACCTTGAAAATACCTGGGTTTAGACCCCTTATGTACCATGTTAAGTTATCTGCAGTATTAACGTATCCTTATCATTTGTAAAACTGATTATTTTGTAATTACAGCATTAATATGCATACTAGTATACCATAGACACATGTAATCATGTTATGAATAGTTCTATCATGATCTATGCCCTTCAAAACATGGGTCTAGACACCTTCATTTTTCAATTATCTGCAATATTGGCTGAGATATGTCAAAAATCGTTTTTTTGATAATGGCAGCAGTAATTTGCATAAAAATGGTATGTGGGACATTTTTTCAGCTTGGGGCCATAGCTAGTCATTTTCTACACATTTTTTCCAATCTAGAAACACTGATTAGAAGTATATCTCCGGGGGGTGCAGGGGGACCTAGTCTTCCTACTAGACTATAATGCACCCATCCACAACACCATTCTGCAACCGCACCACAAATGCCAATATCCAACCACAATTTACCTATACCCTCTACCTAACACTTACACTACCCGCCCCGGGTACTCGTGAAAGGGGTCCACTCTTCCCCCATCCACACCTTCGCACCATGCACACCACTCCGTACCACTTACTCCAACTCTCTCCACACACCTGTACCTGCACACCTGTGCTCTCACACCTGGTGCCACCTGCACCCTTCTCTCCCCAAGCGCATTCGCGCTGATCAACACACTCACTACTCATACACTGCTCCACACACCTGTCCAGTTGCACACCTGTGCAATTCTCACACACACGGCATCATCTCAGCTAACTACTCCCTTCTGAAACTTGCGCTTCCCAGTCGTCCCTTTAAACTATTGCGCTCCCTCGTCATTATCATCCACACTAATCTACCTGCGTCCCCACTACAGGTATCAGTCACTAACTAAACTTACGTTACCTAATGTCATCTTCGCTAGATCCCTATCAATATCCTAACCCACCCGGGCTAGTTTTCACTGCCATACACCCCATAAGCTATTGCTCCTTTGCCCCACCATGGGAAGGGTGGCAGGGATGCCACCCTTACCCACCGGGCCTATCGCTCCTCAATCCCCCAGTCCTCTGGCACTAATAAGCCCCCCTTATTCAGAGGTACTGGGTCCCGCCTCGGCATCTAAAGCCGAGGCAATCCACGGGGGCGCCTGCTCGCCGGTGTAAGGCCTTATCCGGTCGGCGTGGACGATCCGAGGGAGGGCTCGTGGCCCCATTTTGATCTTAATGACCACGTCACAGATTTGCGACAGGACGACTCCTGGGCCTTGCCAGGGGGAGGTGAGCTTTGGGCACCTTCCCTTCCGCCTCCGGGGATTAAAGAACCAAATCTTCATCCCCGGAGCGTATTGACTCCCCTGGCTCCGGTCGTCGTACCTGCGCTTCATCTTTTCCCCCGCCAGATGGAGTTGGCGGCGGGCGAAGGCATGGACTAGCTCCATGCCTTCCTCTAGGTGACGTGCGTACCCCTCCCTCGGCGGGTTAACCACTGTGTCTGGCACGGGACCGCATAGCAAGTCGGCGGGAGCCCGTAACTCCCGCCCATACATAAGCAACGCTGGACTGCATGCGGTGGCCCCGTGCTGGCTGGTTCGGTAGGCCATAAGCAAATAAGGGAGATGTTCGTCCCAGTCATCCTGACGGGTGGCGGTGAACAGTGCCAGTTGTTGTATCAATGTTCTGTTGAACCGTTCCACCATCCCGTCAGATTGTGGCCGCAAGGGCGTGGTTCTTGTTTTCCGAATTGACAGGAGACTGCACACATCTTTTAGCAATTTGCTCTCAAAATTTCGTCCCTGGTCGGTGTGCAACTCCTGTGGAATCCCATGCCGGCACACAAATCCTTCCACGAAGGCCTGCGCTACCACCCCTGCTTCTTGGTTGGGGAGGGCGTAGGCCTCTGGCCACTTGGTGAAGTAGTCCATCACAACGAGGATGTACTTATTACCTAGGCGGGTGCGGGGTAGTGGGCCTAGGATATCCATGGCCACCCGCTCTAGGGGGGCCCCCACCTGGTGTAATTGAAGGGGGGCCCTCATCCTCCGTGCTGGTCCCTTTTTGGCAGTACAGGCGTCGCATCTCCGACACCAGTCCTGTATGTCGCGCCCCATATTCACCCAATAAAACCTCCGGCGTACCCACGATGTTGTCTTTGTCCTGCCCAAATGGCCGCCGGGGCGGGTACCGTGCACCTGTTGCAATATATCGGTCTTAAATTTGTTCGGGACTACCACCAGCCAGGAAGTTCTATCAGAGGGAACCTCCACCCACTTGCGATACAAGATGTTATCCTTCAATTCCAGAGTTTTCCACTGAGCCCAATATGCCTTTGTTTGCGCCCCGAGGGGGGTGACCTCTTCCCCCTTAGGTCTTTGCCCCAATTTGACCCAATTGAACACTGGCCCCAGGACAGGATCCTGCTGCTGGGCCGTGCTCCATGCCAAAGTTCCGAATTCCTCATCTGCGGTTAGTGGCAAAATTGGCCCTCTCACCCGGGTTGCCCGGACAACGAGGGTCGGGTCCGAATCGCCCAATTGTTCCCTCTCCTCGTGTCTCGCACAAAATTTGCAGTTTTCCCCCAGACAAGGACGCCGAGAGAGTGCGTCCGCATTACCATGGGCCTTCCCGGCCCTATGGGCCACATCAAAATCGTACTGCTGCAACTTTTCCAACCACCTTGCAATTTGGCCCTCCGGTTCCTTGAACCGAAGGAGCCATTGCAAGGAGGAATGGTCAGTTCTAACCAAAAATTTCCGCCCGTACAGGTACGGGTGAAAATGGTTCATGGCAGCCAGCATGGCCAATAACTATTTGCGAGTGACGCAATAATTTCGCTCGGGCCTACTTAAGGCCCGACTATAATAACCAATCACTCTCTCCACGCCCTCCTGTGTCTGAGACAAAACTGCGCCCAATCCTTCCTGGCTCGCATCCGTGTCCAGGGTAAATGCCCCGTTGCTAGTGGGGTACGCTAGAAGGGGTGCGGATGTTAGACACCCCTTCAATTTTTGGAAGGCCTCGTGGCACTCCCGTGTCCAATTAAATCGCGTCCCCTTCTCCGTAAGCCGGTGGAGGGGACGGGCCAACTCCGCAAATTTCGCCACAAAGCGCCGGTAGTAGGAGCAGAGTCCCAAAAATCCCCGCACCTCTTTGATGGTACGTGGTGCGGGCCACTCCTCTACCGCTTTAATTTTGTCTGGGTCCGTTTTTACCCCCTCGCGGCCGATCACGTGACCTAGATAGGCCACCTCTCTTGCAAACAAAGTGCACTTACTCGGGTTCAGCTTCAACCCTGCCTGTCTGAGGCACCCGAACACCTGGTCCAAATTAGCTACTGCCTGGGGGAACGTTTGGGCATGTACCAGGACGTCATCCAGGTACACCAGGCATGATTGCCATGGCATGCCGCCTAGTACATGCTCCATCAATCTTTCAAAGGTGGCGGGGGCGTTACACAAACCAAACGGCATCACAGTAAACTGATACAGTCCCTTACCTGTGGAAAATGCCGTTTTCTCCTTCCCTGCCCTATCCATCTCCACCTGCCAATACCCACTCTTGAGGTCCAAAGTTGTGAACCAATTTGAGCCCGCAACGGCATCGAGGGTGTCATCAATCCTTGGCAGGGGATATGAGTCCTTGAGTGTCACGTTGTTTAGCTGGCGATAGTCCACGCAGAACCGCGTGGTCCCATCCTTCTTTTTGACCAGCACAACAGGTGACATCCAAGGACTTCCCGAGGGCTCGATCACGCCTGCGTCGAGCATTTTTTCAACCTGCTCGTCAGCTTCCGCCCTCTTGCTCCAAGGGAGCCGTCGGGCGGCCTGACGAATAGGCCGGGCCTCACCGGTGTGGATCTGATGTTTCACCAGGCCCGTACGTCCAATATCCTCGGTGGACAGGGAGAAGAGGTCCAAATGGGACCCAACCAGTTTGTGTAAGGCCTCCCCTGTGTAAGGCCTCCCTCTGGGTACCTCCCAACTCTACGCTACTACGATTTACCATCTCGCAAATGGGATCGGGCCAATTCCTACTTGTTATTGAAGGCTCCCCCCGGGGTCGGCTCGGCTGGACGTTCTCGCCCCTCACTGTCGCGATTTCCTCAACTGGGGTGCAGCCAGCTACCCTCGTGCCCCTTACTATAGTGCGTGGTTTAGTACTCATATTTATTACTCGGACGGCCACTACCGGTCCGTCCGTTTTTACAAGGGTGCGGCCCACGATTAAACCCGGTATGGACTGCGCTGCCACCGGTTCGACCAGGCCGCAGGACTCCTGCCATGTTGGGCGAGCTGCCCACCGGGCCGGCACTATCGCCTCGGCCCTTGGGGGGATGGTCACGGCCTCGGAAGCCTCCAGCTCCGCTCTCTCGGCCGTGCTCACTCCCCCTAACGGCAGCTCTTCTACTCCCACCTGCAGGATCCCCCGGCACAAGTCGATTTTACAACCGCTGGCAGTCAACAAATCCAACCCTATTAAACATGGGTCGCACACCTCCGCCACCCAAACATCTATCTCCCTCCTTACCGACCCTAACTTGAGGGTCACAGAACCACGCCCTATGATCGGGGCCGTTACCCCGGTAGCAAGCTGCAAACTATAATTTTGCAGGCGCTGGATCTTATCCCAGCCACCTGCGCTCGAATCAAGGACCACAGGGCTGATGATCGTGGCGCTAGCTCCTGTGTCCACTACGGCGTCTACCCCCACGCCGGCAATTTTGCATCTAATTGTCAGGCTACCGGTTCCAATTTGGCCACAATAAATGACCTGTCGCGTCAATGAGGGCTCTCCTCCATCCTCTGCTGCCGAACACCGCCCTACGTGCCCGACACCTTCTAGTTTCCCGGGGTCTGGCGGGGGGGTGTCTGGGGTCGGCTAACCCGCTCCCCCCTGGGCGGAGTTGAGGACCTCAACCGCCGGGGATCATCCCGGCGCGTGGCTCGACAGTGCCGCGCCAGGTGACCCAGACGGTTGCAAGTGTAGCACCTCACCTGGTAAGGTGCTTGTCTCCGGAATTCCAAATTTCCCCCCCTGTAGGTCCGAATTGGATTACCCGCTCGTGGTCCACCGCGGGCCACCTCCGGGGCCGCCTGCCATGGTCCAGGTCCCGCCAGGCGCTGGTCCACCAGCCTCCGGACCATGCCCGCCAGGTCAGGACCCACGTCGGGGGCGGGCCCCCTAAGGGGTCCGCCCTCCATCGGGGGTCCCACCTGGCGGACCGCCATTGCGAGACGCTCGCCCCCCCCGGGCCAGGGGCCTCGCTGCTTCCCAACGGGCCGCAGCGTCAGCCGCCTGGCTCAGGGTCTGCGGGCGCCACATGGCGAGCTGTTGCCGGAGCTCAATGTCCGGGAGGGCCTGGATAAAATGGTCCAGCGCCAGGCTTTCCCGGGAATCCGCTGCCATGCTAGCATGTGCGATCCCCACTGCGCGGCGAATGTCGTGGGCAAGTTCCCCGATGGCTTCCTGGGGCTTGCGCTTTCGCAGCGCGAGCTGAGCTTTAACAAGCTCGCTCTGCTGTTCTATGCCGAATCGATTAATTAGGGCGTCGCGGAGGGCTGGCAGGGTGAGAGCACCCGCTGGTAATGCCGTCAGCACCTCCGCCGCCGCGCCGCGCAATGCGGCCACCAGGTGTACTCCACCTTCGTCCTCACCCCAACCGTTGCCCTTACACACACAGTCGAACTGCGCCAGGTACGCGCGTAGATCACTCTTGCCGTCATACGGCGCGAGTGGGACCTTGTGGGACCACCTCGTATGCGAGTCGTTGCCCGCCTGCCGGACCCCGTGCGTCACCCCTTGCGGGGTCAGCGCGGGGCCGAACCGGCCGGGCCCCCACAGTACATTACCCCCAAGGGGCTCTCGTGCCTCCCCGGTCCCTCCAACAACTACCCCTGTTGGTGTCGATGCATGGGTCACACCTCCGCAACCCGCTACCCATTCCATACCACCACAACCTTGCTCACCCACACCTCGCACCTCTCGTTCCATACCCTCCGGACCAGCCATACACCTCACTCGTGGCCTCTCACGAACATCCGGGTCTATCTCGACCCCCAAGCTTATTAAATCACCTGGCGCATCATACGCACGACCATATTGGTCACCACTTACACCGGGTCCTCTTTCTCTTCGCTTCTCCTCCATCACCTGCGAATCCCTCATCCGGTTAATGAGCACATCATCACGATCCGAACACAGACTTTGGACCAATTCTTTTACTTCCTCCTTTATCTCTTTCTTATCCTCTCTCCGTCGCTTCTTAATTTCGCTCATCCCTTCTTCCACTTCTTCTAATTTCTGCTTCACCTCCTTCATCTCTTCGTGCGCCCCTTTAAGTTCTTCCTCTAACTCCACTTTATTTTTTTCTATGTGCTCCCGCACCTCCCGCTCTTTAACCTCCATCACCTCTACCACTTTGTTCATTTTTCTCGTCAAGTCCTCATGTACCGTCTGACACTCTTTTTTAATTACCCCTACGTCCTTTTTCATCTCCTTCTGCGTCGATTTTAACCCCTCTATTACCGCTGTGTTCTTCTTTACCTGTTCCCCCAACTCCTTTTGTCCCACTGTCAGTTGTTCTACTCCCAGCGTCAACTCCTCTATACCACTTTGCAATTTTACAGTCCCCTTTCTCACCTCCTTCTCCATGCGCTCCTTACAGTGCCTCACCTCCTCGCGCACTCCTCCGACCTCCTCACTCACTCCTCTTCTGATCTCCTCTCCCATCACTTGCATCTCCTGCCCAGATGCCACCCTCATCTGCTCCATTTCCTCCCTGTGAGCATCCAGTTTGGTTTCTACCCCCATTCTGACCCCCTCTATCTGCTGCCCCATTTGTTTAACTTCCCTTTCCGCTTGGTCCCTCATGTCCCTCAATTTGCCTTCCATACTGTTTTCTAACCCCTCTAACCCCTTTTTCATCCCTTCCATTTGATTCTCCTGAACGGCCATTCTATTTTCTACCCCCATTAACCCATTTCTCACCTCTTTTATCCCGTTGTCTAACCCCTCAAAATTATTGTCTAACTTCTCACCGGTACGCCTCGCTTCGTCCCTCATTACCCCCATTTGGCTTCCCATTACCCCCAATTGCTCACTCTGAGCCCTCGCTTCGTCCCTCATTACCCCCATTTGGTTTTCTAATCGCTCACTCATTTGTTCCATAAGGGCCCTCATTTGCAGGAGGAAAAGGTTCGAATCCACCAGGGGCGCTGCCACGGTCGCGGGCGCGGTGACCAGCGAGGCGCCATTTTGCGCTCCCGCTACGTCGGGCGCAACGACGCTATTTTGTGCGTCTGCTACCCTCGCTGCTTCGCTCTCCTCACGTCCCTCAATTTGGTCCTGGACCGACCCTGCCTCACTCTCCTCTACCGGAACCCAGCTGTCTTGATCCGCCATAGCGCGACTTTCAAAATTCGGGTTTTTATTTCCGTAAAACAAAATCAAATTTCGCCGTTATAATTTCGAGCGCGGGAAACGCGCTCCGGATCGAATTCTACCTCCCCAACACCAATTGTTACCCTGTTGGTACAATTGGTGTTCCAAAATTTGGGCCTAATAAATTTAGTCCCAGGTTCGAATCCGACACTCCTGACACCAATTGTTACAGACACGACTTTGATGTTAGGGTGGGCCGAGCGGATTGGCCGCCGTGTCCGCACAAGTTACCCGATTATACTCGAACGTTGCCGAGTCGCGCTACGCTAAATCAATGATGGAAAAGACACAACGGCTGGGATTAAAATGACACGACACCAAGGGTTCAGTTCTCAAGACCTCCGGAGGAGGTTATATTAGGGCGGAAGGTCAGATTACAACGACAAGAGGGGCAGCATAGAAAGGCAGGCACTTAGACACACTCTTATATTAGCCCCGACAGACGACAGATAAACGGGACAAAACTGACTCACACGGGGATTGATGGCAAGGAAAGCGGGTAGTCGATGGCTCAAGGTGCACTCTTGGCTCAAGGACAGAATCGACCCGGTCCGGTCCAATGATGCGGGGAGGTCGCTCTCAGCGCTGGAAGGTCGCGACTTGTCTTCTTCAGTCGGGGGCGCATCTGACGTCACGTCCGGTAAGTCGCTGCGTATATCCGGCGGGGAGTGACACGCCCTCGGCTCGTTAGCTCCGCCCCAGATGGAATCGGCCCGTTGCTTCTCATTGGGTGCGTGCGGGGGGGTTACCGGCTCCGCCCTTGACGAGGGGCCGACAGGCAGCCCCTTCTTGGTAACCCCGTCGGCGCACATGGGTAATGGCGGCTAACCGAGCCGGAGTGAGGACGCACACTCCCCGCACGCCGCGCCGCGCCCCTCTGTTGTTGTAGTTGTTGTTGTAGTTGTAGTTGTTGTTGTTGTTGTAGTTGTTGTTTCATGGGGAAGATGGGAGGAGGTAAGGGGAGGTCCTATACTCACTACTGGTGCCATACGATCACATTCTGGTGCAACGAAGAGTCAGAATTAATGGAAACGAGTCCTTAACTGACATAGATTAAGAATAACTAGCAAGATGTCCTATAGTTGTCTACGTGAGATGCGGTGAACCTGGGCACGACATTTAATGGGGGAAAAAGGGGAAGGTCGGTTCTACAGAGTGTTATTTACAGGCAATGGGACTAGGGAATGGGGGATTGGGGATAGTTGGGGAGTATTGGGGAAATAGGGGAGTATTTACAAGCGGATATTGAGGCCAAGTCCCATATCCGCAACAATATATATATATATATAAATATACATATATATATATATATATATATATATATATATATATATATATAAATATACATATATAAATATACATATATAAATATATAAATATACATATATAAATATACATATATATATATATATATATATATATATATATATATATATATATTGTTGCGGATTTGAGAATCCTGTAATTGTTGTAAATATGCCCCTCTAGTAATTATTGTAAATACCTCCGTTTTGTGTGTAAAGGTCAAAGGTCGTCCCCTTAGTAAATCCATCGCATGCACGTAGAAAATCATATACCCTTCTAAATAGTTATTTCCTTATTATTTGTATTAGCTTAAGGCTCTGTTTCCCACTAGTTGACTCTGCATTGCACCGAATCGAATAAGATAGGATCCCTCCGACACCCCCATGGCCTCCTAAAAAGCGCCAGTACGGCGGCGTTCGCCACTACTGCTTTGGGCGGTTTTCTGCGCTGTTTTCTTAACCCCAAAACTCCATTAAGCACGCGGTCAACTCGGGGGAGAAGGGCGTGGCCGGCCCATCGTCTTCAGAAGGTGGAGCCAGGAAAGCCCCGAACGACCAACCACAAATCAGTGGGTATGGCTTGGTAGGGCATGTCATATAACCCGGGCGCGACACCCCCACCTCAGACGATTGAGGGAGCCAGATGAGCGAGGGAGCACGAAGGGAGTTTCTGTCAGGAAGGCGCTTGAGTTGGTGAAGAGAGACTTGCAACCTGCGGGAATACGAGTGAGGGAGATGCTGTTTCCAACCAGCCTTACCATGTCAAGCTTCGACGCGCTGCTGCGAACATTCTGGCGGTGTGGACCCGAGGGTGGAGAGTCGGCGATTGCTCACTCCCGGCCCAGCCGTTCTCCTGCGTCCAGCTGAACCTTCCTCCCCTTCCAGCCATTGATTCCTGCCTTCACTCCCCACTCATGTAAGTCTGATTGTCGTCTGTTTGTCTGTGTTGTCCTGGGGTTTAAGTAAGACTGTATAGATAAGCTAGAAATTGCTCTGTGTCCTTCTGCTCCTTCCATTTCCCTGTAAATTACATTTCTTTTCTTCCCTGCTTTGGTTGTGTGTGTAAATAATTCATAAATCCCTGTGTTCTTTCTTTACCCCTTTTGCTTCTTCACATTCAGTCGCTTTAGAGCAGGGGTCGGCAACCTTCGGCACTGGCACGCGGCAGCGTAATCATTGGCACACTGGCGAAAGCTGTGCCCTCTGAGCTGCATGCCAAATCACCTCTTGAACAACCATTGGCTGTTGCGTGGTCTGTCTTATTTAGTTTGATTGATGATACGGCCTCCCGCTCACATTTCCCACAGGAATTGCAGTGTAGCGGTTCAGGTTCGGTAGATGATGGCAACCCCGCTAGTGAAGAAAGCCAAAGTAAAGGTTCAGGCATTCCAGCCCTCATGGACAGAAGAGTGGCGTTTTGTTTTTCAGAAGGACCATGCTGTGTGTACTTTATGTTTTGAAAATGTTGTTTGTCGAATGTCGAGTGTTAAGCGCCATTTTGAGACAAAGCACGAGAAAACTTTCAAAGATCAGGCAGACAAGGCAGAATCCATCAAACGTGCCGTGTCCAGGTATGGGAAGCAAGCCAACACCCTCAAAATCTTTGCCACTGCTAAAAACCATGCGACTGAAGCAAGCTATCACATTGCTCATTGCATTGCAAAACGCGGAAAGCCATTCACTGATGGCAAATATATTAAGGAGGCTTTTCTCTGTAGCTCAGAGGTTCTGTTTGAAGGCTTACCAAACAAAGACAATCAAATCAAGAATTAAAGATATTCCCGTGTCAGCTAGAAGTGTTGAGCAACGCATCGAATAAATGGCAGAAAATGTCAGCGCTCAGCAAATAGCTGGGTTAAAAGATGCTGTGGTATTTAACATAGCACTTGACGAGAGCGTGGACGTGAATGACATACCACGTTTGGCAGTCATGGCAAGATACTGTGATTCAACTGTAAGAGAGGAACTCTGCTGCTTAAAGCCAATGTCGGACACAACAAAAGATGAGGACAACATAGCCAAGGTGTTTATGGAACATTTTGAGGAGCGAGGGATTGACATAAGGAAGATTTTTGCAGTGACAACAGATGGCGCTCCCGCCATGGTCGGGAAACAGAGGGGAGCTGTCAGATTAATTGAGGAAAAATTCGGTCACCCCATCATGAAACTCCACTGCATAATACACCAAGAAAACCTCTGTGCAAAGATGTCAAATTCAGATCTTAATGAGGTTATGGCTACGGTAGTAAAGGTTATTACGTTCATAGTTAAGCGATCTGCTCTGACACCCCGACAGTTCCATTCCTGCTCGAGAAAATGGACTGCACATACAAAGATATCCCTCTCCACTCAGCGGTTAGGTGGCTAAGCTGCGGAAAAGTTTTGGAGCGGTTTGACAGCTGCTCTGATGCCATCAAGGCCTTCCTGGCTGAAAAGGGCCAAAACTACCCAGAACTCGAGGACGAGAAGTGGGTTGTGAAACTTATGTTTCTCACGGATATTACGGGACACCTCAATGAGCTCAATCTCCGACTGCAAGGTGCAGGGCAAACTGTTTTGATCATGTTCGACACATGGACGGCTTTTGTCGGCAAGCTAGCAGTCTTTTCAAGTGATGTTGCTACCTCCACTTTCCGTTACTTCAGACACGTAAGGCAGCTGTCCTCGCAGCACAGCATCAGCACCGCTGAAATATGCAAATATACACAAAGAATTAAGTTAAGCACCCCCCCCGTTTTTTTACAACCTCGCACATTACAAGTTTGTTGTCGTCAAAACAGTGTAATATACCCATGCTATTGCTATATTTTCTGGAGAAGTGATATTATGGTCACATAAAAACATAACAATCATGCCATTTTCAATATTTTATTCTGAATAATTTAAGGTGAAATTTTTTGGGAATTTTAGGCATATTTTCACCTCAATTTAAGTATGGAGCTATAGGTCCATCACGGACAGTGTGGATGACGTTTATGTTTTCTAACGTACAGTCATTGTTCTGAGAAGACCTCTAGCGATCTTTGCGTCAATAACGTCAATAACGTCAATAACGTGTAATGTCAATAACGTGTAAGTGACGTCAATAACGTCAATAACGTCAATAACTAATGTCATACCAATCATTATTTGATCTCACATACCTTAGAATATATGCCAATGTATACATATACACAAAGAATATATATTAGGGGGTGCTTACCTTAATTCGTTGTGTAGGGGTGCTTAACTTAATTCTTTGTGTATACATGAGCGAGCTCGAGTCGGAGTTCACAACACGATTTGGGGACTTTCAGAAGTATGGACCCATGTTCCCTTTCTTGATCAAGCCAGACAGCTTTGATGGACACGAATTGGATTTATCTCTGGTAGACTGGTTGGATACACAGGACATGGAAATGCAGCTGATTGAGCTGAAGAGTTCAACACTGTGGGTGACTACGTTTGCAGAGCTACAGAAACGACTAGAAACCACCGCAGTGCAAGATCACGGAACCTGCATCTTCACCTGCTGGACATCCGTGCCGAAGAAGTTCAGCTGTCTCTGGAACTTTGCACTGGCTTTACTGTCAGTCTTCGGGTCAACGTACCTCTGTGAGCAGATATTCTCACACATGAAGAACGTGCTCAGCCCCTCCCACAGTCGTTTGACAACCGACCACTCCAAAGCATGTGTGCAACTTAAAGTGACGAACTACAACCCCCAGATAATGGAGATCAGCAAAGGAAAGCAGGGCCAGGGATCACACTGACTGGTAGGCATCTGTTTATTTGTAGTACACATGTGTTTGCATATGTAGCTGTTTGTCCATCTGGTTTTTTCCAACTCCTATGTGGATGTTTTCATGAGGATGACAGCATTCTTGTATAGTACTGGTATTTCTGTTTGATACACTTTATTCTTCCTTTTTGACATTTGTTCCCAATGCAATACTTTGTAAATGAGTTACTGAAAGCAGTGTTTTGAAATGGGGTCCGTGCATGTAATTTGTAACCTCATTGGGGACAAATTTTACAATGATAAAATGATCATTACAATGTCCTGATTATGAGAGATAAATGTTTCTTTAAAATGTTGTTGCTATGCATGTAGCTTATATGGATGGAATAAAACACCATGTCTGTTGGAAATATTTTTTTGATGTGGTGTCATAATGAAACTTAATGTTAAACTTAATGTTGATATGGCACACGAATTAACAAGAACATTTCAAACTGGCACTTCATGTCAAAAAGGTTGCCGACCCCTGCTTTAGAGGTTTCCACATTGAACACCTGTGGCACGATTTGGCCAACGTTTCAGGATCGGGTGTAGTATTGTTAATGGATCGAGCCGCGGCTGCTAATCCGCTTGGCAAATAACATCTTGTCCGCGGTCTCGAACGAGGTTGCTCACCTGCCTCTCGGGAGGGAGCTGGGCAGCTTCAGGACTCATGTCGGTCAGTCGCAGACAAGGGGACTAATCCCCCTTGGTAAGGGGAAAAGGGGCCGACGTTGAGATCCGCAACAATATATACAGACTTGGCATTTAATATGGAATATTTTTTTTGTGGGGGTGAACTTACTTTTCAAGATGACTTAGAACCAAAAGTTCATTGGAATTATGTTGAAATTATTCTAGATTTTGTTCATTTGACCTTTAAAAGAAACAAAAACCACATTTGACATTTCAAAGCAAATAAATTGATCCTTGAAAGTGATGTGAACTGATATCGAACTCAATTCACGGACAGTACTGTGTTAAACTTCTGTACGTTTTCCAGAAGTATCTCTTTATTTTGCACATTAGCCAAAAATAATTTCAAAAAAAAACAAAAGCTAAATTATGACTGGGATTACGGACAGTAAAATTACAGTTCAGTACTTCGTGTAACCCCCACGAGCATTCAGGAGAGCACGTACACGTCGAGGCATGCTGTTCACGAGATTTGCCAAGGTTTGGACAGGAATCGCTTGCCATGCAGTGACAATAGTCTGCTGCAATTCATGCACAGAGGTAGGCTGCTGGTCCAAGTTGTCGATTTGACGCATTAATTCTGCCCACAAGTTCTCTATCGGATTCATATCCGGGGACATGGCAGGCCACTCCATATGCTCTACACCACGGTCAGCAAGAAAGTGTTGGATCATGCGAGCACGATGAGGCCATGCATTGTCATCTTGGAAGACAAAGTTTCCTCGAAAGGCTGCACGAACAAATGGAAGCAATGTTTCTTCCAGAATGACCCTGTACACTTGAACTGGTTCAGGTTTCCATTCAGAACAACCAGGTCAGTTTTGCCCCCTGCATGAAAAGCAGCCCAAACGGTCACCCCACCACCTCCAGCTTGGATTCTTGGCACTATACAATCTTCGTTGTGGGCTTCATGCACTTGTCTGTGCACTCGGGTGCGGCCATCTTGACGATAGACCAGAAATCTAGACTCGTCACTGAAGGTCACGTGATTCCAGTGTCCTGGCTGCCATTGACGGTGCTCTCTGGCCCACTGCAATCGGCGCTGGCTGTGTTGTCTGGTCAGGCGTGGCTTTCTCAGGGGACGCCTGGCACGAAAGCCTCCTTGAACCAGTCGTTGGTTGACTACCCTTCTGGATACAGGCACATTTGTCAGTTGCTGCCACTCAGCCCTAAGCCGATTAGCTGACTTGGTACGGCCATTGCAGACTAACCGGTGCAGCTGGCGATCATCTCTCCTTGTGGTTCGGCGTGGACGTCCTGGCCTCGGTATTGGAGTAGGGACACCCCTCTGAGCATTTCGTTTCAGGATATTTGACACCTGACCTTGAGTGATGCCATACTGCCGAGCAATAGCACGCTGTTTCATGCCAGAATTTCGTAAAGCCACCACTACATGACAAACAGCATTGTCAAGTTGACGGACCATCTCCAGAGGAAGCGGCAATAACTTTTGTAGACGTGCAGCAGTTGTTTTCCACTAATTCAGAACGCAACAACCCTTGTATACCCGACTGTGAAGCCAATCATCAAATGTACCTGTCCTTACATTTTGTCACGCCACCTGTGATATAATCCTGTTATTGACTTCTTGCTGCAAAAGACAATCAGTGACATGGTTCTTTCAACAAAGACATCACCGAAGGGTAAAAGAAACTCACCAGATTGATATACTGAGTTCAGAAAGTAAACCCGTCAAGAAAAAAAAAAAATTCCATATTAAATGCCAAGTCTGTATATATATATATATATATCAGATTATCAACTCTAAAGCTATTAGTTCAGTTGTCAGAACATCTAAAATCGATATTGTACTAATGCAGCATTTTACCAAATGTATTCGTAGCCTTTTCCTCCTATCCTTCTCCTCTTGTGCAATCAACACCTCTTCATTTGGGCTCAGCCTCAAGTTGCCTGCAGGTGCCATATCATGATATCCAACCTGCATACAGCTTCTCACACACAAAAGCAAAAAAAAAAAAAAAAAAGGTGGATAAAGATGAGTGGTACACATGGCAATTCTAAATAAACAAATTTTACAAATAACCTGAACTGCAGTCTTGACGATTTATTTATTTTCAATCCATGATACAGTATGCTCAAAATTATCCTCATCCTCAATTATCCGCTATTTGGACAAACGATTTTGCAAGATGCAATTATAAAATGTATTCAACATAAACTAGAAATTGTAGAATTCTTAATGCAAACTACTTGAGAGGTAAAAGCACCGACAATATTGAGGAAAAAATAAATAAATTGCAACCAAATGGAGTAGAAATCATTACAATGTCCTTGTTACCTCCGCCACCAAAGGTGGATGGAGGTTATGTTTTCACCCCTGTCTGTCCGTTTGTGAACAAAATATCTCAAAAAGTTGTGGACGGATTCGGACGAAGTTTGGCAGAGATGTAGCGTATGTGACAAGGACGAAATGATTAGATTTTGTTGAAGATCCGGATTCGGATCCGGCTAGTAGAAGTTTTAAAGTGCTTCTTCACCATTCGGAGATGGGGCCAAAAACGATACATAGCGGGATATATCAAAATGTTATGGATGGATTTCGATGAAACTTGTTGGACAGGTTGTGTGTGTGACAAGGAAGAATAGATTCAATTTCGGTGAAGTTCCGGTTGCGGATCCAGCTAGTAGAAGTTTTTAAGTGATTTGTCACCATTGAGTGATATGGCCAATCAGGCGGAGGTATGCTCTCTACTGAGTACCTTTCTAGTTACCACGAATATCATAAATCTTTAGCGTTGTCCTGGTTAACGTTGTTTCATTATAACGTCTATAATAATTACATACCAAGGCTTCAACGAACGTCGTGATTATTTACCCATAACTCATTATTACATCATAGAGATAAATTTATTTTGTATGACATAAATTGACTAATTTAATGTCGTTTCACTTCACATGGCGATTTTCAAGAATGTAACCACGCCGTTAACCGAGGACCAAGTGTACTTCAGGTTGATTTCAGAAGCTTCTCCAGATGACATGCAACGCCATGCATCTCAAAATACTATCGTGTCCCCGGAGTTAAGACCCCTGGGTGATGGATGACCGAAACGAGCTTCAATTCCGAGGAATATTTCAAACTTGACGGGATTATCTTTTCGCTGCGGGAAAGGCCCGAAGCCTTATCTGATCGTATGGCCAGCCGACACGGGGTTTTTATTACTCGACCCACAAACACAAATGCAATTTGCGTCGGGACAAGACAACACACACACACACACACACACACACACACACACACACACACACACACACACACACACACACACACACACACACACACACACACACACACACCATAATACAAGAATGAAATGCAAAAAGAAAGGATTTAATGAAAATAATCGTGGAAATAAAATGAATGGTGAGGTAAATCTATAATCCTACTGTGAGACGTCTCCACTCAGACTCATATAGACAAGGGGAAAACAAAAGTAAAAATAAATAATGGCTTTTATTATTATAGTGCCGGCTTTTAGCTCTCTCCAAGAGGTTGTTGAAAGAAATGGCAGTTCAAGGTGGCCCAAAGCCGCTCACGTGGGAACCACTCCAACAATGGCACTGAGTCCCTCTCCACAGCGCCACGTACGTGAGGTGCCAAGAGCCCCATATACTGTCGCTCCCACCTTCTTCTCACAGGCCACTAAGGCTAACACCGCTCTTTCTCAGCACCAGCGCCCCGAACCAGAAACAGCTGCAGCCGAGCAACCCAAAAAGACCAAGAGCCAAAAGACCAGGCATCCGCTCACCAAAAAACACAGAACCAAGAGAGAGAGAGCGAGAGCGAGAGCGAGAGCGAGAGAGAGAGAGAGAGAGAGAGAGAGAGAGAGAGAGAGAGAGAGAGAGAGAGAGAGAGAGAGAGAGAGAGAGAGAGAGAGAAAGAGAGAGAGAGAGAGAGACCGAGAGAGGGGGAAACGCACCCTCCCCTCTTCTCTTCTCGCTGACGTCACACTCGAACCAATCCCCATGCCCCACCAATTCAGTCCATGGCTATGACCAATCGTTCCCTTTGGGCGGGGCCTCATGGCCTTTCTTGATGCCCATCGAGAATGTTCGGGAGCGAGGTTCCCTTGCCGATCGGCAAATGTGTTGAGTTTCTGTCAGGCTTGTCGGTGTGGTTGTGGCTCTGAGCCGATTGCATGGCTGGGTGAGTGAATTTTATAAGAACAGAGGGAAAATTACAGGAGGCGTTACACATTGGGGATTATTAACCATAAGCCCTATTTAACTAGCACAAACCACCCTCCTTATGGCAACATGCAAATGCTCTTATCCACACAGTCGGCCTACTTAATACAGAGATTCTTCTTCTTCACGGCATACGGTCCATTCTGAACCATACATTCCTGACTTTACTAAGGTATTCCATCTCCTACCCACCACAAACGTAACAATACTCTTGGCCCCATTTTGTTCGGATATCCAGATTTGATTGACAATACTAACATTGGCATTATGCCCTTTACTTGTCATTCATTAAATAATTTTGGCTGCATACTTCCCAACCCCGTGATAAGAAAAATGAGCATGACATGACATACCCAGACTCATCAATGGTGAAATGGTCGGAGCATCCGCTCTGAGCCTGAGAAGTCGATGGTTCAAACCGTAGCCAAGTCATGCTAAAGACTAAAAATGGTGTGTGCTGCTTCTTTGCTTTACACACCATTTTAAAAGGATAGAGCACAGACAAACAGCCATAGGTTGGCAACCATTGTGCAGGCTTGTTGGGCCTAATGGTCTGCTCTTGGATTGAAGTTCCTTGTAAAGGAACTCATTATTAGACCAAAATGTCTGGCTATTCTTACTTCAAGCTCCGAAATCTCGACACATGCTGCATTTATAAATCCTCCAATTGACACCCACGACTCGATGCAAGTGTGTATCATTCAACGCTTTCAACGTTGGTCGAGTGATATGCTCATGGCATTTGTCAAATTCAGCCAACTCATTCCACCTATTCATAAATGGCTTATTCAATTTATGAATATGTGAAATGAGTTGGATTTTATATATTTTTTTATTAGTCCCCTACCGGTGTACACCGGAAGGGACTATAGGTTTGCACGCCGTCCCTCTGTCCGTCAGTCAGTCTGTCCGACTGTCAGTCAGTCAGTCAGTCCGTCAGTCCGTCACGCAAAGAACAGTTTTCCGGACTTTTTTTCTAAACTCTTTATGCTAATGATGTCAAACTTGGCACATGGTTTCCTCATGATAAGTTACAGATCGAGTTCGAACTTCACGACGTTTCGATCATTTTTGACAAAGTTAGGGCACTTTGATCTTTGGGAATTCTGATAATTTTGATGATCCTTAACTCAGTGCCATTTTAAGTTTTAATTTCCTTTAAAAAACAATTTCTCTGCAATAATAGGACCGATTGAGATCAAATTTTCACCATAGGAGGGACTCGGTCTGCAGAATATTTTAATGGTATTTATCATGTCACAGGTCACGTGGTTCGGCCGCCATATTGTTTTTCGTGAAAACACGAAAACCACTTTTTCTCTGCAACGGCTGAACAGATCGAGGCCAAACTTTGCAGGCAGAATCGCATACCCATGATGAACAAAAAAGTCAGCAAGCATGACGTCATGTGTCACATGGTTTCAGAGTTATGACGTTCTTAAGCATGAACCTTTAAAACCGAGCCTCTCCCTCATTTGTGATCCAATCGAGGGGAAACGTCACAGATCTGTTCAGCATGTCAGTCTACTAAAATGTCCTTTTGGAATTTGCGATAGGGCACGTGGTTTGGCAAATATCGTTAATTAAACGAAAAAAAATATTTTTTTAAAATGGATATCTCTTGTTTATTCTGGAGTTTTCCTCAAGCCGCACCGCGCGCCCTCAGCCTCGTCTGTAAACGTCAAAAGCGTGACACAGCGCGTGCTTTCGGGAGGGGCGGAGCTAAGCCGAGCAACATATATATGAGGTGTGTTCAAAAAGTATCCGACCTTTGTTCATAAAAAATACTCGTATCCAGATACAACAAACTTACACTAATCTCCTTCAAAGTAGTCCCCTTGGGCTGCCACACACTTCTCCCAACGGTTCTGCCACTGTCGGAAGCAGCGCTGGAACGCCTCTTTTGGGATGGCGCGCAGCTGGTCCGTCGCATTCCGCATGGTCTTCTCTGGACTGAAATCTGGTCCCTTTCAGGGGCATTTTCAGCTTGGAGAAAAGCCAGAAGTCACACGGAGCCATGTCGGGAGAGTAGGGAGCCTGACGAAGCACACAGGTGTGTTGTGTTTGGCCAAGAAACTCTGTATCAAATGTGAAGAATGGGCGGGTGCGTTATCGTGATGGAGCTGCCATTTGCCCGCTGCCCACAGGTCCGGCCGTTTGCGTCGCACAGCGTCACGAATGCGACGCAGAACCTCTTGGTAATACTCCTTGGTGATGGTTGTGCCGTGTGGTGCGTACTCGTGATGAACCACGCCACTGGAGTTGAAGAAGACGGTCAGCATGACTTTGACATTGCTGCGGACCTGCCTTGCTTTTTTTGGCCTCGGGGATGTTGGATGCTTCCATTGTGATGACTGCAACTTGGTTTCTGGGTCGTACCCATAAACCCAGGACTCATCGCCAGCGATCACTGTGTTGAGGAAGCTGGGATCGCTGTTCACAGTCTCCAGCATGTCCTGTGCGATCTCCAAACGGAGTTGCTTCTGCTCAATCGTTAGCAGCTTTGGTACGAACTTCGCTGAGATTCTCCTGAAGCCCAAATCCTCCTTCATAATGGAATGAACGGATCCAATGCTGACGCCCACCTCGTCTGCAAGTTCTCTGATCGTGATTCGATGATCCTGCATCACCAGGGTCCTCAATTGGTCAATGACGATCTCATTTCGGGATGTTGAGGGCCTACCCGAACGTGCTTCACTCTCCACTGATGTGCGGCCATCTTTGAAGCGGTTGTACCACTCCTTCATCTGTGTGGTGCTCATTGCTTCGTCCCCGAAGGCCTGTTGAATCTTGCGGATCGTTTCCACTTGGGAATCGCCAAGCTTTACACAAAATTTGATGCAGTAGCATTGTTCAAGTTTTTCCGTCATTTTGTCAAAAACGAAAATCCGACGGCGCTCACTTACACTTCCTCACTCATCGGCGGTCTGCCGTCGAATGACAGCTTCTGCAGGTGGGAAAAAATTCACGCGTGCGCATTAGGATCGCCTACATACGTGCACCAATCAATGCCTCCCTAGCTTCATTTGTTTACGCACGACAAATTAAGGTCGCATACTTCTTGAACACACCTAGTATACACATCGATCATTGATCGTGAACCTGAAAATATAATAAATTACTGATATTTAGCGACTCGAAAGGTTCTTCCTCAACAACTTATTTTCTCGTGCTTCTGCTGACCTGTCTGTGAGGTGTATAAATCGAAGTCCCGAGTGTGAATCACAGGTGAGCCCGTCCTGAGGTAATTAGCGATTGGGAACGATTCAGAACCTGTGGGTATTGGTATACAACCTCAAATTGCTGGTTGCTTGAAGCCCACCCTGGCATTCCACCTGCCAGTCCTAGCGGGAATCCCCCCGGCCGGCCTCCGACGGGAGGCTGCTACCCTCGCCCTGACAAGGAATGCCCAGAAACACGACTGGCACATCCTGCACAACACCACAACGATAGTGGCGCCTCCAAGCAGACTCAAGTACCGCCATCCCTACAACAAGGCGGCACAAGAGATGCTCAGTTCTATCCCTGAGGACCTGTCTAGAAGCGCATGGCTGGCGGCATCTTGGAAGAAGATGTGGGAAACGGCCGGGCCCACCCGCATCCACCGCTACATCTGGGATCCAGGAGGTGGTGTCGTAGGAGAAGATCTACCATGCCTGCAATGGACCTTGCTGAACCATCTACGTACGGGGGTCGGCCGCTTCAAATCATCGCTGAAGATGTGGGGCCTGGCAGACAGCGCCACGTGCGAGTGCAGCGAGCCTGAGCAGACTGCCGAACATACAATTACCACCTGCCCCCTATACAGACCACCTTCAGAAGCCGGCCTCTTCGACGCAGGACCAGAGATTGGCTACAGGGCATGTAGGGCATGGGATTAGATTAGCCAGGGCATGGCTACACGACACTGAGCTGGCCATCTGATGATACTCGAAAGAAGAAGAAGAACCTGTGGGTAAATAACCATTGATAATTTCCCCAACAGTTTTCCGGACGACAGACTGCTGGTAGGGGACATGTATTGCAGCGCAATACTCAGAATACTTGTTTTATTTATTTTACAATTTTAACAATTTTTATTTTATTTTTACAATTTTTTATTTTTATATTTTTTCTTTTACAACCTTAATTTTTCTGCATCATTAAATCCATATTCCATCATTAAAGATACAGTAAAACCAATTATTACAAATCAATGTTCGACGCAAATTGCAAACCTCTTTTTTTATGTTGAACAAACTCTGAAATCATAAGAATACAAACTTCTCTTCCTTTGAAGTGCACAGCAGCATTGCTTGATTGCTTTGCTACCTCTAATTCATAAGAAAATCGCCAACATTCAAAAGTACAAATTTGTTTGATTCTTGAATTATTTAATTATCAGAGTTTTCACTACTTTCTTTGGATTAATAATTACTAAACTCAACTCAACCACGATTCATTAATTTCATTAAATTCATTTAATAAACTCAACCACTATTCCTTCATAAATACCAGCTCTTCTTCCTGTTACCACTAATACCATGAATCTATCAAAGACAAAAGTAACTGTCAGAGGCTCCTAAAAAATAAATTAATAATAATAAATAAAGTCAATATGCGATTTTCAAAATGACATAATTTGCCCCAGAATGCTCGGTGTGCATACATAGAAACCCAAGGGAACTTGTGTGTTCGGGGAGAAAGAAAGTACTGTATATAACGTGTCTGAGATAAGGATTGTTATTTAAAATGGCTCAAAAAGCCCAAGAATAAATCAAAAATACTTGGAAAAGTACCTGAGAGAAAGGGCTGTGCCTCTGCACAACAAAAGACCTGAAAAACTTTCGCAGCTCACCGAATGAGCACGTACTCGCACAACAAAATTCCGACCATGTGGGTCAGTGCAAGGCCCGAGTGGACGGGCATTTGCAACACAAACCCCAGATGAATCTCTACCGGTGAATGGACTGCGTATCTGTATTAAGTGCTTCTGAACACCGATGGCAAGGACATATGGCAAGGCTTGTGAATGTACAGGGTGAGCTTAAAATGATGATATTTACAATTAATCATGTTGGGAGAGGGTTTGTGCCATGGCGGTGCTATATTGGAGCTGTGAGGGCTGTTATAAATATATTCTTTGTTTGGTTCAGGGGCCACAAGAGGAACTCGAAGGGCACTCCATAGAGCACGTACCTCCGCCAGGCAACTGATAGGCTGAATCTGGATCCGGACCTGAACCAAAATCTAATTGGCTTGTTCTTGTCACCTCACCAACTCATCCACCTAGTTTTGTCATAACTCGTCCACAACCTTTCGAGATATGCAATACAGTACAGTATATAGTTTTTGGCCCCATCTCTCAATGGTGAAGAATCATTTAAGAAATTTAAAGTAAAACTCGTATCCAGATCCACATCCGCAACCAGAGCACAGAGGCAAAGCTCTTCAATGACATCCCTCAGAACTCTGATCTGAGTATGGTTACAGTGGCTGGCAGGATGGCCGAAAGGTGTGCACACTTCATCTTAGCTGTTGCCTGGGTTAGAATCCCGACCCAGCTATAAACTGTCATCTCGGTGTTTCACAGACAAGGTGAATCAGTGTGTGTTTTTTTTTTTTCTTTCTTGAATACTGAATCGAGGCTCGTGGAAGAGCTAACATTTATTTCACAAACAAATCAACCAGACAAACAAAATATATAAAAAGAGGGAGCGGAAGACAAGATGGGGAGAGAAGGGGAAGCACACAAACACAACATTTAAGAGCAGGGAGATGTGTGGGAGGGAGAGGGCTTGGGGGGTGGGCGCATGGGAAGGGCGGGGGGGGGGGTGGGAGATTTATAAAACACAAGGACACCAAGGACTTCCAGGCAAGAAGTTGGTATTTCAAAAAGGTGGATTTGGGGTGAAATTAGCGGGGGTAGAAAAGATCAAGGTTTTGGATGGGGGAAGATAAGAGATGGTGGTGAACAGCTGTTTTAAAGACCTGGAGGGTGGAGTGGGATTGAAGAGAGTGAGGGAGTTTGTTCCAGAGGCGGGAGAAAAGAGGAATGAAGGAGTGAAGGTGGACAGAGAGTCTTGATTTTGGCAGTTTAACCATAAGAGGGTTGCAGGCAGATCTTGTGCGACCTGTAGGAATATTTGGGGGACAGAGCCCAGAGAGAGCTGGCGGGGCAAGGCCAGAGAGGAGTCGGTGGAAGACCGTCAGATGCTGTCCGTCAGATGGACATTAAACTGGACATTCCCTCTGGTGGAATTAGATGGTGAATTAGACACAAAGATCCCACGACGTCCTATGCAAAGAGTAATCGAGCCATCGCCGGCATCCTGAACAAATTCCTGCCATGAATACTGCTGCCACCCAGTGCAACCTTTCCCATGGGGTTGCTATGGCAACACTGAGTTTGCCTTCAGGCAGAGTACCAGAATAGGATAGATGGCGACAGCCTCCAGTACCGATTGTGCTCGACTTGTCAGAGGCTTTGACAAATCATACATCTCATATCAATTATTTATTTCCGCTTCGATATATTATTGGTATACAAAACGGTTCTGCTCCAGATTGGTTTAAATGCATCTCGTCTGTACATCTGCGAGATCTCTGACCATTTTTCTCGAAATCCCATGGCAAATGTGTCTTTGTGAGAAGCTTTAACTACTCAGACTGTACAACCATTCGTTTGATGAACATGCAGCACATCTCAGGTCGATGCAGCGAAGGTACAACACAGTGCAACATATACACATACACACACAAACAAATACTGACACACACACAAACAAATACCGACACACACACAAACAAATACTCACACACACACACAAATAATGCCACACACACAAATACTGACACACACACAAATACTGACACACACACACACACACACACACACACACACACACACACACACACACACAAACAAATACTGACACACACACACACACACACAAACAAATACTGACACACACACAAACAAATACTGACACACACACACAAATACTGACACACACACAAACAAATACTGACACACGCACACGCACACACACACACACACGCACACACAAACAAATACTTACACACACACACACACGCAAATACTGACACACACACACACACTATATTAATATTATGGTAACATTCACCGAACACTATATATAAACACATGATAAGATAGCTGGACCATAGCTGTACAAACAACTGTATGAACTACACATAAAGGGAAGCGATTTCGTTAAAATCAGGAATTAGTAAACCAAACCTCGTCCGTACCGTATCTTGCACACCGGAAGATAAACTCAGCGTGAACACGGGCACCAAACGGTCCGATTTCACAGAACAAAAAATGTTCGTCATAATCATGTAAGGTACGTTTTTAAAACAACACCGAAACAAATACAGTGTTTCTTGCAAAAGGAAATGAAAACATCATTCGAAATTTCCAGATAACGATGCAGGTTGAGGAGAGACAACAGCCAAGCTTAATAAGACTGCGCCTATACATTCCCACGAAAGGCAGCGATGTTAAACACTGTACGAGGCTATTTGAGCCACCGCACCTACACTGAGTGGAGGTGGGGAAAGGGAGCAGCGAGGACGGTTTGTCTTTTAGAGTTTCACATGTTTAGAAAATAGCAGTTATGTCATTGGAAACTGCCAGGAATGAGTTGTGGCTCGGTTGAGGCAAGATTTAAGAGTCAGTCACAGAGCCATGTAATAAGTACTTCATGTTAAAGCAATTATTCTCTTCTGATGGCCGATGTAACATACTCTGTCACAGAGTGTTGGTGCCTCCGAAGCAGCTTCCTGAGCAGAAGTTATATTAGGTGGTTTGCCGTTGCCTTCCCAGGAACTCCGTACCCAATTGTTCAGGCTGGAATTTAGCCATGATGCCGGCGATAACTCGCCTACTCTTCGCGAAGGACTCTTTAACGTCCATCAACTAATGACAGCAGCCTGGTCGCCCAGTTTAACCTCTGCAGACACATCGATAAATCATTCTAGCTGTTGCGTGTTGCCACTAGGTCTTGTAGATCTGGCAACTGGCATTACCGTATATCGGTACGTCATATCCTGTTCCATTATTATTTCATTATTAAACTTGGCTTCGATCCCATGTGCTCGTGCGATCATTACGTGGTCGCAGCGGTAGCCGGGAAGATTGATTGGTTGATAGTTGTTTTTTTGAAGAACATTGAAAATGATCGCAGAGAGTGCACTGCACGCCCAGTGTCTTAAGAATTCAAGCAAGCACTCCATTTGAAACCGTTAATAAGGAACGGGTGGCATGCCACTTCACAGTTATATCAGAACCAGCCGATTCGTCACACGGTCACGGATTGTCGATTCGTCACACTGTCACGGATTGTTTAACAATATGGGGCCGTTGAAAAATTACGTAACGCTATTTTTTTTAGGGAGATGCATGCGAGCTTGATTAAACCTTACTGATAATTTAACACTCAACCCAAACAAAGAAAATGGAAATCTGGCGCAATGGAGCTATACAGTGCATATAACGAGCAGAGTCCTACAGGCCAAATGTGTTCAGCCCACCAGAAAACCAAGATGGCAGCCATATCATTGTCAGGGTGTTATGGTGGGTGGAGTCGAGCGCCAGATGTGGGCGTGGACCGGCAGCTGTCCGACCAATGCCTGCACATTTCAAAAATCGACCCCCAACAAGAACTCCAAATACAACAACAGCCACGTGGAGCTCTTGTAGACCTGCAACATGTCACCAGTAAAAAGCCTTGTGTTCGTTTAACGGTTAAGGTGGCTGGCTTGTGATCTCAGGATCCTGAGTTTGAGCCCTTGTCGTGCCGTTCTAAACAACACCGGGTGGGTTGACTCAGCCTTTTATCCTTCCAAGGTTGGCAAAATGGGTACCAGCTTACTGGGATGAATACCTTAATGTCTTGTGACTTCTAGATCCTGCTTTATAAATGTGTGAGTGACCGGGCTCTAAGTTTTGTCGCAAAAGCTATAAGAAAAGTCTCGTGGGCTCAGGGGGAAATTATTCCTGGAGAATTATAACTGATCAGTGCGTTTGCTTCTTGTTTCCCCCTCCTTCATTTATTTAATAAATCCTGTTTTCCCCCACTAGTGTGAAGGCCTGGTACACAGATTGAATTGGAAACTGTAATCAACGACGTGGGATAGACCTCAGCTGTTATACAATTGGTAGGAAAAACCCTCTTTAGGTTTAAAACGCAGAGGTTTATCCTGGTTATCGCTCGGCCCTCATCGTTTTAGGTGGACTGTAGACGACAGATCTCGTTGTTTCTGCATGTTGGAAACCGAAGTAAATATCTGTTCAGCTTTCCAGTGGAGGGTGTACGGCCCCAAGGACCCTCCGTCGCTAAATTGGTGACTGACCGGGTGAAATATTTGACCTCGAGCCCTCCCACGGTTGACCGTTACAATATTTTAGTCATGGCTAGTAATCACCCCTCTCGCCAACCGGGGTCCGTAAACCATTCCTATTGTGCCACACTTCCAGGCGAAAATCGTAAGCTGTCCCCACACTCTCACGGGGAGAGGACCGGAGAAATATTTTGTGCCCATGACCTGACCCTAGCTATCAAGTATGCAAAATTTGGTGGATATTGGCCCAGTCGTTTTCAATTCCATAATTATCAGACACACAGAGAATTGCTTTGTGACCCCATCCCCACACAGCCACAGTGGGAGATGGAGTTTTGCAATCATGTGTATAGAGCTGTAACTTTTTTTTTACCATTTGAGGATTTGTCATCAAATTTTGAACAAAGCTTTATCATGAGACGATGGAAAAGAAAAATTAATAATTTGGTCAATAGGTCAGAGTTCAGCATCATATAAAATCGTCAATTTTCATCCAATTAACAAATGAAATTTTAAGAATTTGCATATTGGGTCACCAATTTGGTTCACCAATCAAGTACTAGAAGCCGATTGTTTTTTGGGGGGTTTTTTTTAGATCAAAAGGGCAAAGGTTGCATGAAATCATCAATTTTCATCTGATAGACTTAAAATTTGAGCAGGGCTTATATGTGGGGTCACTGAAGCCTATTGCCTTTTAGGGAAAAAGGTCATGGTCGCCTAAAATCACCAATTTTTTTATTTTAGCTGTTTTCATCGTGTTTAGCGTACGGAAGAAGTCTGAACACAAAGCGGACATGGACAGGCGTTGCATTTTCAGATGCTTTCGAGTTTTATAGAGTAAGATGCGGAAGCCCCACAGAAGCAAGGCATATTCTTTTACACTGCGTAAAGTACGGAAGGCCAGCGATTTTTTTCCTACTTTGGAATCGGCGAATGCCAAGCAGCTGTTGATACCTGCACATTTCAGTTCCCTACAGAGTCTACTTCTGAACCCCTTTCAGCTTCCTCATTGGCTTGGTGAATCATTACCCAATTCGTATCTGCACTGAGAGAGCGAGTACAGCACTGCAAATTCAGAGTGCTGCAGGACGAGTTAGCGTTTCATCACAAGCATCTCAACAGCACCATCACTGGATAGCACAGCACTCGTGCGTGTACAAAATGCACAACATTTCAAGGTCATTGGAATCTCCTGTGATGAAACTGCGTTGAGAGAGAGAAAGGCCCTCAAAATCAGCTTCATCACGGGAGATACCAATGATTTTGAATGCTTCGGTTTCAACCACGTGAAGCCGAGCTAGGTGTGAGGCAGGAGCACCAGTCCAGAGGGGAGTGCAGTATTGCATTGAGCTGCAGGAGAAAGCTTTGTATGTGGTGAGGAGCTCAGAAGTGCCTAGAAAGGACTTTGCACGACGGAGGATGCCCAGGCGGCAACTGGCTTTGGAGGCCAGCTTGGAAATGTGGTTTTCCGATAACAGATCATGGCAGATCGTGAGACCCAAAAGCTTGAGTGACAGAACTTCTTCAAGAGGATTGTTCAGAAAGTAGATGGGAGGGTTGTCCAGACGGTCTTTTCGGAGAGACATAGTGAAATTTGTCAGGATTGAAAGACATGTTCCACTTGTTTGACCAGTTTGAGATATCAGCTGTGAAGCCATTTGAGGTAAGGGAGGGAATGGAGGAGGAACAAACACCAGAAACGGATTTTACCAGACGCCACCAGGATTTGGAGGAGGGAGACAGGTTTGAGAGTTCGGTCTTGAGAGTAGAGAGATAGTGTTTCCTGGCTCTCCTGAGGGTAGATGCACACTTGTTCTGAGCTTTGTGAAAGGAATGGAGATTGCCTTCAATTGGATTAGCCTTCCAAGAGGCGAAGGCAAGTTGTTTCAGGGCAACTGCCTCACTACAGTATTCAGTGTACCATGGACAGGAGGAAGGGTATGACGACTGAAGATGAGATGGGATAAATCTGTGCATGAGAGAGAGAGAGAGCAGTTTACTTTGGAAGAATTCCCAGGATGAGTTGATGTCAGAGGCAGTAGAGATGTGAGACTAGTCCAGATGATTGATGGCTGCTTGAAGACCGTGCCAGTCGGCCTGAGTGAAATGCCAGACTCGTCGACGCGAAGGAGGCTGTCTGAGAATGGCGAGAGAGATGTCCACTTTAACAAGTATATGATCAGATGAACCGATTGGAGCAGAATAAGAGCAGCAGACATTTTCAGGGAAGTTTGTCATAACCAAGTCGAGAAGAGAAGATGCTCTGTTGACTGAGGTCCGGGTCGGGAAATTGACAGACAGATTGTGTCAGTCCCAGTTGGTCGCAGAAGTTCTTTGAAACTGAGTCTATGGGCCAATCACTTCACCATCACAGACAGGTCGGTGGTCATTTGGTCTTCTTTGTGGTCTTGCACCTTTTGCTCTTTTCGTGCTCTGTCTCCTACCCACTCCTCCCCCCAGGTTTCTGCAGGGTTCCCAAGGAGGTGCGAACAACCCCCTTATGGGGAAACTCCCAAAATTCAGAATCACTGCTCACCTCCACTCATTGATTCCACCGATGGAATCAACTTTCACATCCTGTTCAAACTCATTCTTTCCTCCAGGTTTTAAAGACAGTCGATCTAAGACAAATGGTTCACAGTCTTCACCTCCATCCAAACACCATGATCTTTTCTCTCCCTGATAATTCTCTCCAAACCCACCGGCCACCTCTTTCCAACTTTCTTGTTTTCCTTCCTGAGAGTTTGCTTCTGTATCAATCTTGTTCACCCCGTGTCCTCACCGAGACTTCATTCTTACTCGCATCCCTTGGCTTCAAATCTCTCTCCATTTCGTCCCTCACCACTGTTGTGGTGTTTCCCCTCTCCTTCTGCTGTTCCTTTTGTTCTGTTGTATCCCGATCCGTTCTGTGTTCTAGCTCTTACCAAAGTTCAAACTTGTGTTCAGAAAGTAGATTTGGATGGATGGGGGTGGATGGGTCAGGAAGGAGGAAGGAGGAAGGGGAAGAAGGAAGGGTAAGGATGAGTAGGAATGGGAAGGGGAGGAAGTGTGGGGGGAGTGGGGGAGGAAAATGCAGAAGGGTGGGACGGGATGAGGAAAAATATTAGGCAGTTGGGGGGGGGGGGGAGATGGGGCAGGGAGAGGAAGTTACAAGGGGGAAGGGGAGAGGGAAGAGGTGGAGAAAGATGGAAGGAGAGAAAGGTGGAAGGAGCTGAAGCTGAAGGGAAAGGTGTATGCTGCATGTGTGAGAAGTGTTATGATTTATGGGAGCGAGACATGGGTAATGAACGTAGAGCAGCAACGAAGGTTGGAAAGGGTGGAAATGCGAATGGTTCGGTGGATGTGTGGAGTATCATTGAGAGAGAGGAAGACAAATGATGAATTGCGAAAGATGATGGGAATAGAGCCTGTGATTGATGCTGTGAAGAGGAACAGGTTGAGATGGATTGGTCATGTGTTGAGGAAGGATGAAAGTGACGTTGAGAAGAGTGATGGAAATGAATGTAAAAGGAAGTAGAGGATGGGGAAAACCGAGAAAGACTTGGCTAAAGATGGTGGAAGAAGAAATGCGAGCAAGGGGGTTAACAATGAGAGATGCAGAAATAGGGCAAAATGGAGAAGATTGTTATGGGGACCGCAAGGCTAACCCCCGCTCTAGCACTAGCAGGGAAAATGGCCTTAAAATGCCTGTTGTTGTTGTTGTTGTTGTTGTCAAATTCTTTTGGCTGAAACGTGTTTTTAAAATTAAGAGCATTTTGCACAACTTTTGCTCTGGTCAAATATCCGTTTGGAATAGTACCATGGGTTTAACAAATTGAACACAAAAGTTACGCTTAGTGAAGCTGTTGCCACACCCACCCTCACTCATTTTCACAAGTGAAGATGGCATGGGACTGCATCTGACGTGTTGAAATACTAATGCTTTATGTGTACGACATTGGAGGCAGGTTTTGACGTTGCTTACAATCTGTAATAGGGGATAGGAGTCATAATTACCACAATGTTTGCAGAAGTAACTGGTAGATAATCCCTTATCCCCTCACTTTCCCCTCAAATTAAACAAGGCCTTCATCCATACGTCGATGAAGTACAACTCTTCCCAATTGCCTGAGGCACCAGCATCACATCCATCTATCCTGAATTTTATGAAATGTAGAGTTTTCAACAATTATTGGCATTTGCCACAACAAAAGTCAAGGCCTGTCAATTTATTTTTCAACTGCCTCTTCTCCGGTCTAGCTCTGTCATGTTATCTCAGTCCTCTGACCCTACCCAGGTCTTCCAGAATGCACACGTACTTCTAGTAACCACTTCCTGGTTGAACTCCCAAAATCCATGCTTTCTGCCCATCTTTAATCTGGTGTTCTCCACCTCCCCATGGAACCACCTTCTGGGGATTATTAAATTTCACCATTTCCTCCAGGGTTTCAAGCAACTGGTAAATAATCATTTCACGTCATCCTCCATCCCTACCTGCAATATTTTCTAGCCCCATTAACACAGCTTCACTCAACTCTCCTACTTGCAGGTTACTCTTTATTCTCCTCCATCGCTATACACATTTTATTCTCAACTCATTCTGATGCTTATTGTTGTTGTTGTTGCTGTATAACCCCGGACAGTTCTCTCGAACAAGCCCGCGGCATGAAGATAGCCAATTGATCTCCTGAGAGTGGACCTAGAGATGCTCCACATCCAGGATGGTGTACCCCCACACCACCTTCACAAAGTCAGGGCCACAACAGAGTAAGACAGACAGACAAAGAGAGGGAGGGAGAGATAGAGAGGTAGAGATAGAGATAGAGAGAGATAGATAGAGAGAGAGACAGAGACAAGAAGGAGAGGGCCGGTCTGTGGGGACCAATCAGCACTTTGACCGTGACTGTGCTGCACTGACAAAATCTGGGCAGCAGAGAGGAATGCAGAAGATTTGGCCACAGACTTCCGTTGTACAACCACTGCGAAGAGGTGTCGCCAATAGTTGAGCAGTGCTTGTTGTATACAAATGTGGTCCCATTGTCACAACAGTGTGTGCACCTTGATTTTATATACAAAACTAAATGGTATTCATGAAATACTTACCCTGCACAGACAACTTGGTGTGAGCCAACTCTTCTGTTTTTGAAGGGTTTTCTTTTTCTTTGATCCAATATGGCTGCCAGACCACGTGAGCAATGACGTCATAAATTTATATTCTCCGATATAATTGTTGCATAGATCACGCTGAATAAATGTCAAACTGATCAGACTAAGCATTGTCCCTGTCGAATATTTACATCATAATTAAGGCACCAATGGCGTCATCGTTAACAGCACTTATTCCCCATGAAGAGTTCTTTACAATGAGCCATGTTAAAAAATTTTCCATGAAGTGGTTTCGAAGATATAGAGGTGCAACGTTTTTCGGTTTTTCCCAAGATGGCACCTGTACCATGTGACCTATGATGTCATAATTATCATTTAAATATTCAACAGGAGGCTTGATCAATATGATCAAAATGATCCAAATTTGATTTTCAAACTGCTCAAAATTTGAAAATTTGATCACAATTTCCTGTCCATCAGACCAACAGTTGCAGAGAAATTATTTTTTCATACTGATCAGAGATCAAGCGTGGTACTTGTCGAATTATGGCGTCATAATGAAGGCACCGATGATATTGTTGCGGATATGGGATTTGCATCCATCCATATCCGCTTGTAAATATTCCCCTATTTCCTCAATACTTCCCAACTATCCCCAATCCCCCATTCCCTAGTCCCATTTTCTGTAAACAACACTCTGTAGACCCGACCTCCCCCTATTTCCCCCATTAAATGTCGTGCCCAGGTTCACCGCATCTCATGTAAGACAACTATAGGACATCTTACTAGTTATTCTTAGTCTATGTCAGTTAAGGACTCGTTTACATTAATTCTGACCCTTTGTTGCACCAGAATGTGATTGTATGGCACCGTTAGGAAGTTTAGGACCTCCCAATACCTCCCCGCAGCTCTTCCTCACAGTTCTCAGTAACAACAACAACAGCAACAACAACAACAACAACAACAACAGCAGCGGCGGGCGCGGGAAGTGCGCGTCCTCACTCCAGCTTGGTTGGTAGGGGGTGTTGGGAGGGCACTAGGCCTTCCCAACGAGCCGCCATCTAACATGTGCTCGACGGGGTTACCAAATAGGGGCTCCCTGTGAGCTCCTCGTCAAGGGCGGAGCCTGGTAACCCCCGCACCCAATGGAAGCGGCGGACCGGCCCCAGTGGGGCGGAGCCAACCAGCCGAGGGCGTGTCACTCCCCGTTGAGCATGCGCAGCAGAGGGAGTGGTGACGTGAGATGCGCGCAGAGCTGAAGGAGAAAGGACGCACCCTCCGAGCGCCGAGAGACCTCTGCCATTAAAAAAGACCTCCCAAAGACTGAGCTGTATCCTGTCCCCGAGCCAAGGTGCACCTTGTGCCATCGGTCTACCTGCCATCAATCCCTGTGTGAGTCAGCCTTGTCCGTTTGTCCGTGGTCTGTCCGGGATTAAGTAAGCCAGTTAGATAAGCTAATCTTTGCACTGTGTCACATGCTGTAAATAACCTTGACTGCTCCTTTTCGTTTGTGTGGTATAAATAATAAATCCTGTTCCTCTTCTGTACGTCTTCGTCCTCTTCTTCCTCTTTCCATTCGATCGCTTTAGAGTTTTCCCCCAATTGAATATCTGTGACGCGATTTGGCCAACGTTCGGGGTAATCGGGTAAACTGTACGAACACGGCGGCCATTCCGCTCGGTCAAGCAACATCTTTAGCCGTGTCCGTAACAATATAATCATTAACATATCTTATTCCCAATAGGGAGTACTTGACAATGAACCATGTTTCAATTTTTTTCCATTGAGCGGTTTTGGAGATATAGAGGTGGAACGTTTTTCCAAAATGGCGTCCGTACCACATGATTTGACTATGATGTCATAATTATGGATTAAGAAATTCTACAGGTGGAGGCACTCGACAGTTTCCGAGAAAATGAATTTTAAAAATGGAGACATGCATGCCACAAGTACGCAGCTGATTGCCTAACCCTACTTTTCGCTTCACGAGCGCAGAATAAAAATGGAACAAATTTTTATTATTATCTGCATTGTGGAATCCCATGCTAAAATACAACATAATGCCCAGAAGGATTAGGCTATTCTTGTAAAGACAAGAAAAGAGGTTAGCCCATGTATGAATCTGAATATTTTTTTTATTGACATCTCAATAAAATTGGAGGCCACTCTTACCACTTAAGATATAGCCTTGACAGTGCTTTGGAAAGAGAAAAAGGTTAGAGAAAAAGGAGGGAGCGAACAAAATGCTTTTGAAGAAAAAATAAAATAAAAAGGCGAACAACAAATCCAATTAGTGCCCGGTAACTTCGACAGCAAGTTTCGATTGGAGGGACAATTAAAATAAATGTACATAAAATACATAATAAACATAATATGAACGAATGATAGTTTATTATACCTGTCATTGCAGAGAAGAGCTCCAATCAAATTAATAAATATGACTTCATTTCATAATTGTGTTTCATCACATGCTCTGAAGAAAACAAAATTTGGGAAAATGTGAACAATTAGCCCTTTCAAGATTAATGGGCAGAAAACGGGGTACATAGATCTGTCATTACTCGCTTTCATTAGCTTCTTGGGAGGTTCAGAATATTCAATTTTTTTGATTATAGGTGAGGTTAAACATCATATAATTAAATATGTCATTAAAATGACAGTTTTTTTATGATAGGTGAGGTTAAACATCATATAATTAAATATGTCGTCAAAATGACAGTTGTAAAAAAATTTTTATTTATTAAATAGAGTGATGACAACATTTACAGTCGTCATTTACTCTTACATGAAAATGTTATGAACGACAAACAAAAGAGGTTTAAAAGTTAAAGGGGGTGGGGAGAAAGAAGGAAGGAGAAAAGACATTGTTGTGATGGCTACACTTTCTTTTATTTATTTTTTTATAAGTAAAATTGATTACTGATTCTTTTCACAGATTAATAGTTTTCTCTTTACTTGGGATTATTGCATAATAATTCTGTACTAAAATAATGCTCATGGAATCCAGGGCCAATCCTTGTCCAGTCCAAACACTAATCATCGCTCCTTTCAACATCACTGCTCCCCACCGTTCAAAAATTAATACAAAGAGCTTTGAGTGGATACGATGACTGCACATATCTGAGGTTATTCCACCCTTTTTTATTCTTTTCTTCAACATGATCACGTGTCAAATAAGAATTTCAACAGTTTCACCATCGGAGGTATCTTCTGCAAGTGCAGCACCAGTCAGACTCAGACTCAAAAGGGAACGGCACTCGTGAACTATCTTCTCATTCACCGATTTAAGATCTGATGGATAAAGGGAGTAGTGATTAGTTTTACAGAAAGCCCCACAAGAACGCCGTCACGTGTTGTGCTGAAAACTCACCGAGGC
The DNA here is from genome assembly GCF_964187855.1 of Myxine glutinosa. Lineage (NCBI taxonomy): Eukaryota > Metazoa > Chordata > Myxini > Myxiniformes > Myxinidae > Myxine > Myxine glutinosa. Next base: position 63,168,717 of record NC_136268.1, on the reverse strand, counting down.
GCTCGTGGCTCTCAGAAGTGTACAGAGAAGAGAAGCCCGACATGCACTTGCTTCCACGTGGCAGGGTATTGCACTTGCGGCGGTCTGCATCTGCAATGGCTGCGTTCCGAGACGCCTCTGTCTGCGTGCTGCTGTCTTTACTGCTAGACTTGGAGTGCAGTGATGGCTGCAGTGAAGAAACAATGCGGTACATTTGGGAAGGAGATGCTGTGCGATGGAGCAGTGGTGGGGAGGCAAGTCTTGCCAAAGGGCCAGTTGGTGGCAGAGATGCTTTAGCATCTTCAGTTGAGTTAGCTGTGGTTAACCCACCTGAGGAAGAGGTGGTGATGGTTAAAGAAGAATGTCATTTACAAGCATAACACATTGTGATATCTAGAATCATGAACAAATCCAAGCGTAAGTTTCACTGCTGCCACTGGAAACAAGAAGAAAAAGACAAAATGTCATAGCCCCCGCCATGGTTTTAGTAATTTTGCTGTACGGAGTTAAAGTGAACCAATTTGGTGACCCAATACCACCCCCCCCCCCCCCCACCCCACAATATTCTCCCAACACAAACTTAAGCTTCCAGTGCGTAAGCTGAGTTGCTCCTCGGGCAGTGGGCTTTGTGGTAGAGCAGCAATAATGGCCTTCCGATGTAGAGGTGCTGTTCCTGGTGGCATCAGTGACATCGGAGAGATCGCCGGCACCGACTTTGCAGGCCGCAGGCCAGAGGATGCAGGTGATGACTCAGCCTTATGCTCCTTGCGTGAGCGTTGCTGCAGCACCTTTATCATGGCATCCTTTTCAATTATCTGTGCGTGCAGTGTCTTTATCCTGTGCCACACCCAGAGATGAAAATTGGGGATCAAAAGGTTGAGGCAAAATGCGAGCAGAAAATAGCCGTGCAAGTACCAAGCTAATGACAGTCATTAACACCTTAGCTTTATCTGAGAGAGATACCAAACAGACATGTCAGTTTATAATACAATTTTGAGCAGTTTTGTGTCTCCCCAAAAAAACAAGTTCAATTGAGTCTGATTTCATGGTAACAATACCGATTTTTAAAACACTCTACAAAAGGGGAGAAGAAGATTCATTTTCAAACTCAACAAACCAGTGAATAGAGGGTGTGTTGAGTGTATGTACACAGCACTACTCTCATGGTGGCTCGGCAAATATTTCAGAACCACATACGCTACTGCTGTCCCCTTTCTAACAAACGGTACTTGCCTGCTCTCCATCTCATGGCAGCGGCGATTGGAGAGCAATAGACCATCCTCCTCCTCTGGCATACACACCTCCAGTGAGCTTTCAGAGAAACTCCCATGTGGAGAGTGAGTGATGAGAGTGGTATCCCTAAAGGGGAGTTGTAATGAGTAGCTATCTTGAAACAACATTGTAAATACAGAAAACTCTCGGGTTGAGAACGTACACTACAAAGAATGTCATTTTTGTCCACGTGACTGGCTGATTGATGTACATTTTGATTTATTTAAGTGCCCTTGTACTGTTTTATGGCCGCATGCATGTATTATCGTGCTGTATTTACTTTATTTTACTGCACTTTTTCTGGTTTTTAATTCTCCTTTATGACTTTACATTGTTTTACCTATTAATGTGGTGTTATATACATTGGTTTCAATCAAATTATAATTTTCCGGTTTTAGAACCATTTTACTTTGAGAACAGGGTCCAGGAACGCAACTCGTTCTTAAACCGGGAATTGTCTATAATGAAATTTTTGCTGATGCACATTATCTTTTTATACGAAATCACAGATCATGGAAGCACAAGGGGACAAAAAAGCAGCACAATTACAATGGGGCAGCAGGACAATCAAGGGAATGAATGAACAGAAAAGAAGAAGAAGAAACATCAACAAACGTGCACAGCAACGAGGTCAACAAGAGCATACATCCCAGACAAGAGCACAAACCCAACACAAACGCACACGCAAAGGCACTCAGATGTGAAAATACATTAAAATCAAGAACTTGGGGCACCAACAAAGAAAAACAACAGTCAACAAGACAAATGTTGAACAGGTATTCTCAGCTTTAGAAGCCAACTTGTATTTATCTACCCCTATGCTTCACTGCAACTGTTGTAGCACACTGATTGTTATACAACTCTCCGGTCTGCCTTTCAACAAAATACCGTTTATTATTGCCAAACAGTTCAAATTCATCCATAAAGAGCACCTTCACCGTTTCACTTCCGATTCCCATTTCAACCTTTTTGTTTGTCTGCCTCCCTTCAAAGGTTTTTGGTTAACTTCACGTCCATTGTGACCACTTTGCACTCATGTGTATCTTACTGTGTTCGAAGAAATGGTAACAACCACACTTTCCGCTTGGTCATTTGCAATATCTCGACTGGATTGTCATAGATTACAGAGCATACCCTGATATGGTTAACAAAACTTCTGGAGAGTTTGGCCTTTCTTATTTCACTACTTCTATTGTCAACAGTAGCAGTTGGTTCATGTATCCTCCTCAATCTTGCATTCAGTCCCTGCTCAAACATGGTCGGGTTGCAATTCATAAAAATGTTTATTACTTTATAGGATTTGCTGGAAAGTTGGAATTTTTCACATTGACACAACTGGAGTCCACAAATCCAGGAAAATAAAAATCACCAAAACTGTCAGTAAATGCCCGTAAATGAAAACATCCGTAAACTAAACCCAGCTGGTGTAGCTTCTCTCCCACTCATGGAGGGTCATGTGACCAATGAGAATGACACATCACGATCGCTCCCCAGGGAGTGCAAATTTCCAAGTTTCTATGGAGCTATGAATCGAGAAGTGTCTGTGGGTTTTTGTTGTATATGGACGGTGTACAGGGAGGAAGAAGTAAATATTTATCGTTTATGGATGGTGATCAGTGGTAAGTGTTGAGGTGCATATTGTAAGTATTAACACTTTTAAGTAAACACTCTACTCTCAAGAATGAACTCTCAAACCTGTCACTCTCCTCCAAATCATAGTGGCATCTGGTCAAGCTGGTATCTGGTGTTTGTTCCCCTTCCATCTCCTTCTTTACCCCAAATGGCTAAGCTACACAGCTGACACTGCCCATGAAAAGGCTGAATACCTCAACCCTGTTTGCCTCAAAAGCTTGTTTCCCAAACCCGTCTCTCTCTGTACACACTTTACCCAGTCGTACCCAGCTGCTCCTGGACTATGTGTCCTTCTCTCCCGACAAGGTGGAGAAATTTCTGTCAAACCTCGACTCTGATTCTGCAACTGGACCAGATGGAATCAGCCCACGGGTCCTAAAATCCTGCTCTGCCGCTCTATCTCACCCTCTCTCTGTTCTCTTCATCCTCTCTTTTGCTCAAGGTCATCTGCCTTCTGCTTGGAAATCAGCCAACATCACCACTTCACACAAAAAATGTGCAAAAACAGATTCTTGCAACGGCAGACCAATCAGTCTGCTCCCAACAATCAGCAAGGTCATGGAATTCATCATTGCTTCTGACATTAAATCCTTCCTCTTCTCCAATGGCTTTATCTTTAGATTATCAATTTGGATTCAGACCAGGTCATTCGACTCTGGGCATGCTGCTTCTGCTGTCTCAAGAATGGATGGAGGTTCTCAACGCCAAACAGGAAATCAGAGCTGTCTCCCTCGACATATCACGTGCCTTTGATACGGTCTGGCAGCCCGCCCTGCTCACCAAACTCCCCTCTTATGGTAACCATGGAAATCTCCAAGCATGACTTGCAGACTTCCTCTCTGGTCACAGTCAACGTGAGGCCCTGAGTGGAATTCTCTCATCTCCCCTTCCTGTCCAGGCTGGAGTTCCTCAAGGCAGTGTTCTGCCAGTGTTCAGGGCCCTGTGTTTTTTCTAATCTTCATTGATGATCTCTCCGACTCTGGAAAATCCACATTATATTTCTGCTGATGACCCCACTCTCTGCCACTCCATCTCTCATCCCTCAGATCAGCAGACAGCAGCCCCTTCACTCTGCAGACCTTGATAAAATCACAAACTGGTCAAACAAGTGTCATATGTCTTTCAATCCTGACAAATCTCACACTCTCACGTTGTCTCTCTGAAAAGACCGTCTGGAAAACCCTCTCATCTACTTTCTCAACAATCATCTCAAAGAAGTTCTGTCGCTCAAGCTTTTGGGTCTCACTATCAGCCATGATCTTTCCTGGGAAAGCAACATTTCCAAGCTGGCCTCCAAAGCGAGTCGCCGACTGGCCATCCTCCGTCGTGCAAAGTCCTTCCCTGGCAGTTCTGAGTTTCTCACCACATACAAAGCTTTCATTCGCAGCTTGATGGAGGACTGCTCTCCCCTCTGGGCTGGTGCTCCTGCCTCACACCCAGCTCGGCTTCACGCTATAAAAACCAAGACCTTCAGAATCATTGGTATCTCCCGTGATGAAGCTGATTCTGAGGGCCTTTCACTCGCTCACCACAGGCAGGTTGGTGGTATTTGTCTTCTACCGACTCCTCTCTGGCCTCGCTCCCCCTGCTCTGTGCTCTGCCCCCAAATATTCCTGCGGGACGCACAAGATCTGCCAGCAACCATCTTCTGGTTAAACTGCCTAAATAAAGACTCTGCTCACCTTCACTCTTGCATTCCTCTTTTTTCCCCACCTCTGGAACAAACTCCCACATTCTCTTCAATCCCACTCCTCCCTCCCCGTCTTTAAAACAGCTGTTCACCAGCATCTATGATCTTTCCCCATCCAAAACCTTGATCTTTTCTACCCCTGTTAATCCACCCCAAAACCACCTCTTTCAAATTCTGTTTTCTTTCCTGAAAGTCCTTGCAGTGTATATCTTGTTTATCCCGTGTATCCCACCCCAGCCCTCCCTCTCCCACAGATCTCCTGATGTCCCTGTTTTCTACTGTTGCTGTGCTACCCTCCCTCCCTCTCGTCTCCTGCTCCCTTTATAATTTGTTCTATGTGTTAGTTCTTACACGAACGACGACTACGTCTACAAAAATAATAATAATTGTATGTTCATATACACAGTAGGACCTCTGTATGAGGAACCCTGATTAATAACGAACACCCCTTTTAACGATTGTGACATTCAGAACATGTTTTCGTCAATGCATATTTAATCGTTACATTTACCCTACAGTGTTTTCACAGCCTACTGCAGAGTACGGTCAACTTGCGTTTCGCAGCAGCGTTTTGTCAAATCAGTAAGCAAAGCTATACTCTTAAGTTAATCTGATTTATATACTGCACTTGATGATGAAAGTTCTTTCTTCCATCACAGCTAAGATTTACAATCTGATTGCGAGTTGAATTCACCTCCACATCACGCAGGATATAACACGGGTTCATCTCGTCAGAAAGAGTGTTGACTCCAATAGAAATCTTCTCTAATTCATGTTTTGTGGTAGTAGTTGTTGTTGTTGTTTTCAAGGCCCATTCGGATTTTAAAAGTAAGTCATCACGTGACTCGCTGAAGCATGCATATGAAGCAAACGTTTTTGTGTGAACAATGACTCAGATGTCCAGCATTTCACCTTCAGAGTGGCTTTCCATTAATATACCATTCAACATTATTTATGAAGCAGTGTCAATCCTTCTCCAATTGACACCATTTTGCACTACCTTGTACTGCTCACCTGTAGTGTATTTTTACCAATTTTTTTTGTATTTTTGCCAAAGTCAAAGCAAAAATGTTTTTGTAAACAGACGAAAAGGAAACCTTCAAATAGCACATTCTTCCTCAATAAAAAGGTAATGAGTTTGGCATCTAGAATGTGGTTGATCAAATTATGGAAACCACTCTTATTTCCTCCTAGACTTGAATGAAAACTTAGATTCCGAACAAGTCTGTTAAAAAAAATAAACTACAAACTTCATAAAGCAGCAGTAACCTCTGCGTGGCAGCAGTAGCAGCAGCATCCATGGCAAAGTATCGCATAGCATTTTCCTCAAGGTATTTTTGCTCCCAGCGTGTCATGTCAGCTTCAAGGGCTAAGATACGCTCTTCTTTCTCTCGAAGTAGTTCCATGAGGCCTGAAGCATTTTGCTCATTGATGCCAGATGGTGAAGATGAGCCTTTACGCTATGGAAAAACAGACAAACATTAAAAACAATTGTAAAATAAGCTGGAATAGTATAAAGATTTTGTCAAAACAGTGCCAAATTCAGACTCGGACGGACGGACGGACGGACACACACACACACACACACACACACACACACACACACACACACACACACACACACACACACACAACAAGTTTTGTTCCTGTATAAAAATGGGACCAAGGTGCAAGTCTGATAATGATGGTTATGAAGCCCTGAAGCACACCTGTTGTGCTCGGAGAGTTTCGAGCTCTCTCTCGAGTCGGGTGCGCAGGCGGCGCTCCAGCTGTTCACGTTTTTCACAGGCCGCCTGAAGATGACTCAATGCTTGTTGTAATTTTTCAACCTTCTCCACATAAAACTGTTTTTTCCTTAGCTGCAGGAACAAGTATGAACATGAATGTTCTTAAAAATCATGTTTCAAGGACAGAAAACCTTTTAACTCTCCCCTCAAGCTTAAAGGGGGACCTTGTCCATAAATCGGATGTAGGACAAAGACATTCGCAGACATCAGTGCACTTTAACACGATTTTCAAGGACATCTATAGAGAATGGACAAATACATATTGTATAGATAAGTGAACCTGGTTTCCTAGTTAAAAGAGCCATTGGGAATTCTAAGTAGGCTCAACCAAGGACAGAAGGGTTGTTGATGATCAATCATATTATTGGTGTGAACAGAAAACAAAATGAGAAGTTTAAAACTATTACGAACTTAAAAAAAATTTTTTTAATTAAAACTCGTATTAACTTAAGGTTACCATATTTGAACTTTCAAAAAGAATAAAAAGTTTAAAACTATTACGAACTTAAAAAAAAAAATTAAATTAAAACTCGTATTAACTTAGGGTTACCATATTTGAACTTTCAACAAAAATAAAAAGAGAACACACTTTTGGAGGACTCTGTCCGGAGACACTCTGTCCGGAGAGGGATACTCCGGGAAAAAAAGAAGGGGGACACTTTTCAGTAGTTTTCTGTATATTACGTATTGAGCAATCGTATCGGCAGTCTCATTAGGTGTGTTCGAGACCTCGATTAATTACCTCTGCCACCAAAGGTGGGAAAATATCATGTTTTTACCCCTGTCTGTTTGCTTGTCTGTCTGTGAACACAATATCTCCAAAGGTTGTGGATGGATAATGACAAAACTAGGTGGATGAGTTGGTTAGGTGACAACAAGCGATTAGATTTTGGTTCAGGTCAGAATGCCTGACCAAATCCACATGAGATTGCAAATCAATAGCACCTTTATTTGCCACAGAGACAGACATATGCACCAGCTCTTCATACCAAACACTTGGCTTCCCATTCTTCTCAACCACTTCAAAAACACGGGAATTTTGTCATTTGTTCTGCAGTGAATGGTCACTTTCGTTTTGGCATTGTTTGGGTGTAGTAAAATAAAATATCAAACAAAGAGCTCTTGATGAAAATCAAACAAGTGTGTATGGTATGGACTCAGAAAAGACACTGAATTGCAGACTTCGCACGTTACTGGACTCTCGCTCACTGTGAGGTTGGACAGGCATTGGACGAGCACGTGTGGAAGTTCAAACATGTCCATTAAGTCATGACGGAGTAATACACAATTGTACCAAACTGTCCTGGTCCAAACATTACATAACCACATTCTATCACCGTAAAAAAATGCATTAAGGTTTAACCATTTAAATAAGGTTAATAAGTAATCAAAATCTTAAAATTTATCCCTTTGAAAATGCAAAAGCAAAAAAATGGCAAAATCCCAGACATTTTTAGATATTTTAAGAAAAACCTGACCAGGTGGAGATTGAAGGACCAAAAAGGAGGACATGCCTGGGGAAAACCTGACATGTGGTAACCCTAATCAAGTTATTGGAGAGGAGCTTAAATGAAACAAGAGTCTTAACAAGAAGAAGGTTGAAAACAAAAACATTTTAGAGTGAGAGGAAAAGATTAATTAACAAGTGCAGATGCATTCAAAGTACACCGCCCCCATGCCAAATAAATAAACAACATCCTCCAGCGTGGCATTACCGTCATGCAGCACAAAGATGGTGTTGGGAGGGAGAGGTGTACAATAATTGATTAATTGTGTAATTACAAAAGGGTAAATCCCAACAAAAGGGTAAAAAGGGTACATCAAAGGAAGTATGCTGGAAATAGAAATGATAAACAAATTCGAGGAGTAAGGATGAACAGTCTAAGGATGAACAAGGATGAACAAACGACTGAAATTTGCCAATCAACACCAAGAATGGGTGACTGAACAATGGTATCGGGTACTCAGGATCTGATGAATCAAAGTTTGAACTTTTTGGATTTAATAAACTGCAGTCCTTACACCGAAGACCTGGAGAAAGTTACGACATGCAATGTTTGCAGCATACTGTTAAACACAGGAGAGGTTCTGTCACTGTCCTAGGTTGTATCTCAGCTTTTGGTGTCGGAAAACTTATTAAAATCAATGTGATGCCAGCAAAAGAGAAGTACAAGCAGATGCTGCAACACCATGCAGTTCCTAGTGGAATCAGAAGAGGATTCATTTTCCAACAAGATAATGATCCAAAGCACACTTTCAATAAAGTTAAACTGTATTTGAAGTGCATGGTTACAGCTGGTGTGCTCCAAGTGTTAGAATGGTAACCAAGAGTCTGGAAACAAGGCCCATCGAGGCCAGATATGGGATTACCTGGAAACAGAGAAGAACAAGAGGAACCCAACTAACCTTACAGAACTGTGGAATGCACTACAGGATATTTGGAACAATATTATTGGAAGGGTGTTTCAGTCGAAAACAGGAAGTATGGGTAAATTAGAATGCAACACTTTCACTGATATGCCTCCACCCACATTATTACATCATTACACATACTTGTACCAAGTTTGATTTAAATCCCTTCAGATCTCCTCAAATACCACATTTTTACCTGACATGACCTCTGACCTTTGATGCAGAAATCTAATCAGTTATTTTTTTTTCATCACAATATCTAATTATACGAAGTTTGGTCAAGATGCCGTCACTGGTTCACAAGTTAGCGCAATAACAGAATGTTTGCCTGGCGGGACTTCTGGCCTTTGATCTCTTGACCCATAATCTAATCCGTTTATCTTTACATCATTATACATACTTGATTACTTGTACCACGTTCGACTCAGTTCCCTTAAGCCGTTCTTAAGTTATCGGGGTAGCAAAAACCTATAACAGACTCTGACCTTTGACCTCTTGACCCCAAAATATAATCACTTAATCTTTACATCATAGAACATACTTTATCCAAGTTTGATTTAAATCTCGTCAGCCATTCTCAAGTTAACACAGTAATGAAAACCTATCACGGATGCATGGATGAACAACCCGAAAACATAATGCCTCCGGCGACATCGGCGACAGGGGCATAACGAATGATGGCACTCAAGAAGGCAAAGGGTGGTCACACAAAGTATTGACTGTTACTATAAAATGACACTTCTAGCTATTTACTTAAGCAGTTTGTTTCAGGCGCATTTGTGAAGGCTGTTAATTTACAATAACACATCACTGTTATCACTGATAATTTGATGAATTTACCCGAAAGTATGAACATCATTGGAATAATCCAAACTTTTGCACAATGCTGTAGATGTCCGAAAATGCATTATATTTTGTATAAAACTGCGCAGAATTGTGTTTTTCAGCATTTCCTTGTACATCTGTGTAAAATGGAAGCACGAGTACAACTTTACCTCTTCCTCTAACTTGACATTCTTGGCTTGAGCAGTATTAAGTGCTTGATTGAGGAGCTCGATGTGCCGACGTTGGTCACTGTTGGTTGTTCGCATAGCTGAAACCTCTACATCCATTTTCTCCTTTGCCACAAGATTCTCCTTGTCTAAAAAAAATCATGAAAAAGATGAACTCATACAGACCATCACTTGCTTTTATTATGGTGGTTTGTCAAATATATATCCAGCATTACTTGAAAGTAGTCTTGCAAGAATGAAAGAGGTTAAACAGGCTACTCACAAAACGATCTTAAATTGTAACAAAATGACAGTTGTATGCTCAGTTGATCTTAAATATAGAGCCCCAAATATACGCAATGCTATGTCTCATTTCATTATACATCTGTTATCATTTTAACCTTTAACCTCGTATTTGAAGGATTTCCCCGCATTTTTTTTTTTTACATCATAATGTTCAAGTATTTAATTCGACGAAATGTATATTTTGGTATTTATAAGGCAATTTATAATAAAATTAACAAGAAGTTTGACCTAGAGTTGACCTTTGACCTCGAAAATAGCTGGTTTCCCAATTTAGTGACTCAATATACAATTGCTGTTCAATTCTCAAGTCAATTGGATGAAAATTGATGGTTTTTCAGATGAAAATTTATGATTTCGGAAGTTTGACCTTGAGTTGGGTTTTTGACCTCAAAAATAGTTGGTTTACCAAATTAGTGACTCGATACGCAAATGCTGTTCAATTTTCTAGTCAATTGGATGAAAAATGGTTATTTTAGAAATGTGACCTCCAGATGACCTTTGGCCTTTGACCTCAAAATCAATAGGCTTCTCAATTGTGACGACCTCTACAGCTTGGTGAAGTTTCATGACGATCGTTTTAGAATTGTGACCTGTAGGCGAGAGACAAACAAATAAACAAACAGACAGACAGAATAACAAATGCAACTGACCAATATACTTGAAAAATCTTCGATTTTGCAAGTAATAAACAACCAAAATTTGATTACCCCAGTATCCATGGTACCCTGCCAGTTACATAAATAATAAAAAAAAGAGCAATCAGAGATTGCAAACCCTCGCCAGGATGTATTTTCAGTGGTTTTTAAGGCGTTTGTGTTAAAACAAATACGGCGGCCGAACCACGTGACCGATGACGTCATCATTTTTTTTTTTTAAACTAATTTATTCCGAGATTATGCTCAAGAAATTTCATCTTGATCGGATGAAGTTTTGCACTTGTAGAATTATGACGTCATAATGGAGGCACATATGAAATCATCATTAACATATTTTATTCCCCATGGAGAGTTCTTTACAATGAGCCATGTCTCAATTTTTTCAATTCAGCGCTTTCGGATAGAGGTGCAATTTTTTTCAGTTTTTCCAAGATGGCGGCCGAACCACGTGACCGATGACGTCATCATTATTTTTTTTCTACACCAGTTCATGCCGACATGACGCTCAAGAAATTTCATCTTGATTGGATGAAGGTTTGTACTTGTCGAATTATGACGTCATAATGGAGGCACATATGAAATCATCATTAACATATTTTATTCCCCATGGAGAGTTCTTTACAATGAGCCGTCTCAATTTTTTCTATTCAGCACTTTCGGAGATATAGAGGTGCAAAGTCTTTCGTTTTTTCCAAGATGGCAGCTGAACCACATGACCCATTACGTCATAATTATCATTAAAAATTCTACAGGTGGAGTTGCACCTATGGTGAAAATTTCCTGTCAATCGGACCAACGGTTGCAGAGAAAATCATATTTATCTGTGCAAACAAACAAACAAACAAACAAACAAACAGACAGACTCAAATGCAATACCCTCTCCTCTGGCGAGTGTAACTAGAATGGAACTTCGCCGAGCACATATCTCCGCCAGGCTGAACAGTTTATGTTTTGTATCCAACCGAATGGGCGTTTTCTCAAACGGAATGTGAAAAAAGCCATTTTGAAGTTCCCATCATGTGGCCATGTGCAAACGGAACCACTATAATATGAGGATCGATACAAACTAGTGCCATGGGCCTTTGACAGAAATATTATCTAGGATCCAGGGATATATTCCAGGGATACAAAATGACAAACATGGCTTCGGGCACAACAAATGTTATTTTTGACCCCACGATGACCATTTGAAGCTCATGGTGATGCGTCTTGGCAAGATATCTCATGGATAACTTATAATATAGAGCCCGGCACGCTTTTGGCAACAAAAAGTGACCAAGAACATGTAGATGGACAGCTAGGAACAACGCTCTTTTTTTGGCCACATTCCGACGTTCAGCTGGCTGATGGCTTAATGTGCCAATGACGATATCATAAGCTTTGACTACAATTTGATGATCATTTGAAGCATTAATATTTATGTTATGTTGAGTTTAGATCCTAAATCAACAGCTGAGAAAGCAGGGGTGAGGCATATTTTCACACATTATATGCTATTCAGTAGTAATGGGCGCAATCGATTACAAGTAATCGATTACTTTGATTACTGTTAAGAATGGTGGAGTAATCGGTTACTTCATGAGTCGATGGTCGCCGATGTCCTCGTGATTGACAGATTCCAAATTCTATTAAATTGTTATAAAAGCTATTAAATTGTTTTATATAGATTTATTTTAGATTTAGCTAGTTAAATTGTAATTAATTTTATGTTCTCGCTGCATTGTACACCGAGTTCACTCGCATTTCGTATCTTTGCTTTCATTGCTGACACCGTTTCTCTTTTTCTATTTTTCTCATTCTGACACCAAATCTGTTTCTATTTTCTATTCAACAGATTAAAGAGAGCAATGGCTGAAACCACCCGAGCTGCAAAACGACCCCACTCTGATGGCACCTTGGCAAGAAGCCCTGTTTGGGACTACTTTGACAAACTAATCAATGATCCATCAAAGGCCAAATGCAAACTTTGCGGAGATAAATTTCAGCACTCCAACAATACGTCCAATCTGTTCAAACATTTGAAGCTCAAACACCCAGCAGAGCATGAATCAGCATCTTCAAAAAAAAACTGTCCCAAAAAAGACGATAAGAAAAGGCAGTCAACCCTCGACTCAAAAAAATCAACTCAAAGATTACAATAAATAACTAGTCCCCGTCTCTAACAACAAACAGCAACCCGTCTCGAACCCCGCTCCCCCCCCCCCGCACCCCCCCCCCCAAAAACAAAAAGGAAAACTGAGTGACAAAAATCAGACCAAGTAGTCGATTACTCTCGATTATTCCTTGCAAAAGTAATCAGTAATCGCGATTACAAAGAATCGATGGTGTCGCCCACCACTACTATTCAGCGTAGCCAAGACTTTGAGCTGCACTCAGCTTTCAAAGAAACTCACAAATGATTCTGCTTGCATTATCATTTATGGTATGGCAAACATAGGCTAACCCCCGCTCTAGCAGGGGAAAAAAAAAAAAAAAAAAAAACCTTTAGAGGCCATTTTTGCCCGCAAAGCGGGGGTTGGCCTTTTTCGGGGACCGTGGTTGTTGTTGTTTTTTGGTCCCCTTTTTGAAGCAATGTTTTGCGGCCGGATGCCCTTCCTGCCGCCAACCCTTTTTGTCGCCTTTTACGACAAGCAGGGAATTACCAGTGAACTGGTACTCAATTAGCCGACCTCGGAAGGATGACAGGCTGAGTCAACCCCCGTGGCGTTAATTCAGCGATCGACCGGGATTCGAACCCAGGATCCTGGGATCCTAAGCTGTCACCCTAGCCGCTAGCCCAACACCAGGCTTTGGGAAAATGGCCTTAAAATGCCTGTTGTTGTCGTTGTTGTTGTATGGCAAACATTATAGTTACAAAAACATAACCACCCTGCCAACAAATTGTGTCAACACAAACACTGATGGCAAGACCCTCTCCAGAAAAAAAAAAACCAGACAAACAGTTCCAGATCTCTATAATCAAAAATCTACTGACACAATCCTCAAATAAAGGAAGTGAATAGCAAATGGAAAACAGCAAGAAAACATTAAAAAAACATTTGCACAAAAGTTCAGTAGTGACGCACTTTGAGTAACGAGTTTGGCAATTACAAGCCTGTTCTCTTCCGCACCATCGTTTTCCCTGCTTGACAATTGCTTGCTCTTAGTTTCCAGGCGGTCTGCAACACAAATGTCAACTTTCGGTTGTCCATCACCAAAATGTTCATACAAATTAAGAAAGAGAATGTTTAATGGGTTATGTGATCAATGAAAAACGCTAAAGAAATTCCAAGGAAGTGAACATTTTTGATGAAACAAAATAATGGAAAAACTTCCACAACACACATACAGCTGAACACATGAATGTTCTTCGGTCAAAAGGTTTGAGTGTTATGCAAGCGCTGTCGAGCTTAAAAACATTCATCTCATTCAATGTTCACCATAACTGGTCTATATAGCTCTACAACGTAGATGCTTAGAATATACGTGATATTATGAAACATATTGGGACAGTGCAGGCAGGATAGCCTCGAGGAACGCACACTCGCCTCTAAGCTGTCTCGCCATGGGGTTTGAATGTTGGCCCAGCTATAAACGGTCACCCTCCTGATGTTTCACAGGCAAGGTGATTCATTAATGTGTGCTAAAACTATAATATTGAGATAAAAATGAATCGGGCGTCATGTGTGCATACCAGAAGTCCAAAAGATAAGTCGGCAAACGTTCACTACTCCAATCGCTCCATCGATTGTACAATTGCACAACTCTGACTTAGTTTTGTTTTTAATCATCCAAAAGCAAAACATCCATCATTTCATTAAAAAATATATTTGTGTACCGTCTCTTGCTCTGCTCCAAATTGTGACTGATTTTGTAATGATTGATAGCTTATCAAGTGCTCAGCATGAAATAAACAACCATCTGGCAACATGGGCAACCAATCAGAGGAAGGAAACAAAAGGTATGGGCTGATTACTAATTTTGTGATATCATTTTTCATCAAAGCATGAAACGTGAAATTTGACGTCCTTTTGACGAATGTAAAATACCATGTTTCGAATCCTAAACACGTCAATTCATGAGATGCCTCTGCCTACGATATTTCAAGTAATGTTTGATAAAGTTGCTGCAAAAACTAGAAGCAGTCATAATCTGTGGAAAACAGTCTGTACTGATAAGCTCCATCTTCTTGCAGTTCTTGAGTATCGAGGGAACATCTTGAGCAGAAGAAATATTGAAATGGCACCCGACAGTGTTCTTTAGAACTATCTGAAAAGTAATATTCTCTCCAATGTGCGAGAAAACGACACTACAGAATAAGTCCAAGAGAATAATGGCAGCATATAGAAGAAAATTCTGATGGCAGACTTGAGGTGGATGGAACAAGCACACGCATGCACAGACGTGGGCACACCTAAGAAATGCAATTACAATTTGTTGCAAAGGTCAAGGCATCTTGTGCTTGGTATTCCTTCAGCAAAAAACACAAACTAATATTGTGTTGGCTTCGAAAAAAAATAAGCATTTTATGTGTTACCACCTACCACGCAAGTCCCTGTTGGATTCATGGAGCCGTCGGATTTCTGACTCGAGCTTCATCTGCATAGCCTTCTCCAAGTTTTCACGTTTTGACGTAGACATCACCAGACTATCATAGTGCTCAACAATACGCTGCATTTCCTGTTCCAACTGTGAAACAAACAAAACAACATGTTAATAACAGAATAATTCTTACAACAACCCTGTAATCACAAAAACAAAAACTTTTCAGATTTAATTAAGAATGCAATTTAACGGGAAAAACTTTCAACCCTTCCGTAAATAAAAAGTTGTTGTACAAAATACATCTGACATCAGTCATTAAGACTTAATAAACTTAATTAAGACTTATTAATTACTTAGACTTATTTAAGATTAAGTCATCATCATCAGTCATTAAGAAAGATCTCCTAAAAATTGCATTCTATTGAATATTTATTACTGAATAAAAGACAATTTATGTCATTGCTGACCACCTAAAAACAAATAAATAAAACAACAATGAAATGGCAATCTGCCAATAAAAGTATTTTGCATATATTAACCCTTTGAGTACGGGATTTTTTTTGATAAAAATACCCCCGGTACGGGATTAATTTGGCATTACGGGAATGCAACCACGTACTGACGATCTATTTATAGGTATAGTCGATGACGTGTAGTAACATCATCCTTACACAAAACTTTTTCGCGGGTTGCGGCACTGGACGTCATCCGTACTCAAAGGGTTAAGTAAAATTTAATGAATATTTGGAAAATCTTGCCAATTTCAAAACTAAAATGCACTTTCAATGTTTTCCTCAATGCTAATGCAGTCAAACCTGATTTAACTGACCACCACCAAATTATATTCAGCCAAATGCAGCAAAACCTTTACAATTTATATTTTCGTCTTTTCATGTCAGGAAGCAAATCATTTACACCTGAAGACAACCATTGTCTATTGTATTTGGTATGAAACATGATATGTTTTATGTTATACAGCAAAAAGCTGTTATGTAGATATTATTTTGGCCACAATGTAGTGCAGGATTCAGTAAATGAGTGCCCATTAAAGACTGTTTTGAGTGTTACACTGTACTCTTATATGCTACAAGTGATGTCCTATTTATTCGTAGTATCCATGAAAGTAAGGACGACATTTGTTACCTCTGCTACTGAAGGTAGATGGAGGTTATGCTTTCACCCCTGTCTGTGTGTCTGTGAGCAGGACATCTCAAAGTTA
This sequence comes from Myxine glutinosa, assembly GCF_964187855.1. Lineage (NCBI taxonomy): Eukaryota > Metazoa > Chordata > Myxini > Myxiniformes > Myxinidae > Myxine > Myxine glutinosa. The sequence continues at coordinate 63,152,248 of NC_136268.1, read as the reverse complement.
TGGATGCATTTGGACAGAATTTGATGGAGGTAGGGTGTGTGCACAAAGGAGGAATCGCTTAGATTTTGGTGACGATTGGATGCGGATGCAATATTTTTTTAATCTCAAAAGCAATTCTTCATAATTGAAAGATAGGGCCAAAAACAATATGCAATACTGTATAGCATGGGATTTGAAGAATTTATGGATGGATTATGACCAAACTTGGTGGATGAGTTGGGTCGGTGACGAGAACAAGCAGATATTTTGGTTCAGATCCGAATCCAGATCTGGCCAATCAGTGCAATACAAAACTTAGTTGTTCAGCCTGGCGGAGGTATGCCATCTACTAAATTCTGTTCCAGTTACCCTCACCTGAGGAGAGGGTATTGCATTTGAGTCTGCTTGTTTGTTACTTGCCGGAAAAGATTCCGGCAAATATGTTGGTTGGTTGGTTTGTCTGTTTGTGCGCAGTACTACGTCTACATCATTGCACATAGAATCGCCAAACTTTACACACACGTGTCTTGCCCTGGAATAGACTGTGTCCAATTTTTAACTCTCTAGGCCCAAGGCCTCCATTATGACGTTATAATTCGACAAGTACAAAACTTCATCCGATCAAGATGAAATTTCTTGAGCATAATCTAGGAATAAATTCGTTTAGGAAAAAAATAATGATGTCATCGGTCACGTGGTTCGTCCGCCATATTTGTTTCAACACAAAAGCCTTAAAAACCACTGAAAATACATCCTGGCGAGGGTTTGCAATCTCTGATTGCTCTTTTCCTTGTTATTTGTTTTTGGGATGAATGGATTTATAAAATAAAGAAGCACGAACGGCACTCTTCCACGTCGACGGATATGCCTCGGCACACATTACATCATTCTACATACTTGTCCATTGTTTGATTTAAATCCCTTCAGCTGTTCTCAAGTATCACATTTTTACCTGACATGACCTCTGACGTCGAAATATAATCCATTCATCTTTTCATCATAATATATACTTGTACCAAGTTTGGCACAAAATCCCATCAATGGTTCAGAAGTTAGTGCAGTAACAGAATTTTTACCCAACATGACCTCTGACATTGTGTCCCCAAAATCAAGTCAGTTCAGCTTTACATCATCATACATACCTGTACCAAGTTTAACTTAGATCCCTTCAGCCATTCTCAAGTAATCACGGTAACGAAAAGACAGACCACCCAAAAACAATGCCTTAATACTGACGGTTTACGTTTTGTATCCCACTGATAGGATGGATTTGGACCCGAACCAAAATCTAATCAACATGTTCTTGTCGCCTAACCAACTAATCCACCTAGTTTTGTCATAACTTGTCAGCTTTTTGAAATATCAGGCTAAATATCATTTTTAGCCCCATCTCTCAGTGTGAAGAATCACTTTGACAATTTTAAAAAAACGCACTATTCCAGATTTCACCAAAAGCTAATCAATTCGTCCTTCTCACAAATCCAACATGTCCACTAAATTTCGTCTGAATCCATCCATAAATTTCTGAGATAGCCTGCTCACAGACAAACAGACAAGGGTAAAAACATAACCTTCATCCACCTTTGGTGGAGGTAATAATCTCGCATGTTGCTCCTGTACAAAACATGCTGAAGTGACAAACAATAAAGAACAGAAGCATCCTGGTTTGTAAGTACAATATATAAAAGGGTTAATACTTTTCCAAAAATAAGAACTGAAAGCTTGTTTATTGAAAAAAGGAGAATGCACACCCTCTTCCATCCTTTCATTTTTACCCTCAACACCCTCTCCTCCACCCTGACAATTTAGTTCTTTCATATATTCTGCATTCATCTGAATGTCAAACAAGGTAAAGGTGAAAATAGGTCAATATTTGAGAGTCAGCATAAGTCTCTAATGCCTGCCAAACACACGTCATCCATTTGAACTGACTACCAGTTAATAGAATAGTTTTCACGTTTATCAGAATGACAACTCAATGGAACTAAACACAATGAAACAATGGTGCATAGGAAAATGACAATACATTACACAAATATTAAAGTAACAAAAAATATATATTAAAAAAGGGAATGATGACAATGTCGAACTGACCTTCTGAACACGAGTGGCCTTTTCAGACACCACATCTAGTTCAGAGCGCAAGACTCTGTTATTTTCTGCCAAAATGTTGGCTGTGTGTTGGACCCGAGCCAAAGCTTCGGGGCCATGCATGCCAAAGGCTCCAGTGAACCCCAGGCTGCCGTAAGGGCAAACAGGTGGTAGTCCGGCTGGTGAGAGGACGGTCATCCCAGAAAGGCTGCTCACAGAACCTTGCGACCCGGATGGGCTATGGAATTGAAGATGAGGTGCTGTCGCTGCTGCTGCTGACACCGTCGATGTGGCTTGTCTGCAATGTACAAGTATCAGCTCATTCAATTAACCTCCATGCCAAATGGACCTGGTGTGCCTGCTATATTTTACTTACAGTTAACATGACTACGTTTTCCATATTATGCAACTCAATTAAGTATTTATAGTGCTGAAGGAATAAAATTGTGAAATTTGGTTGTACAGCTTCAAGATCTCTATGTCAGGTATATTAAAAAAAAGATCCTGTTTATGATCTCTACGTCAAGATCTCTATGTCAGGTATGAATACCTTAAAAACAAGACTGAAAATCTAACAGTGGCATAGCCGGGCTTGTTTGATATTTTAGTTGAAGAGGATAGTATGACCTGGGTGGAGATACCAGTTTGCAAATAATGTAAGTATTAATTATTTTGAAGAACTCTAATGATCCAAGCTGTCTGTCACCATGGAAATGAAAAGATTGCATTGAGCCCCTGGTTTATTCTATATGTTGGTCAGTTCGTCAACAACATCAAAGTGACCTCAGCACCATGCCAACACACACCACTGTGTGTGTTACGGAATGAGGTGTTTTACGGTGCCGCAGTGCAAATCCTGCCACCAACCTCCATGAAAGAGGACCCAGTGAGTTGGTACTCATTTTGCTAACCTCGGAAGGATGACAGGCTGAGTCTACCCCACCTGGTGTGAATTCAACAGCTGACCGGGATTCAAACCCAGGACCCTCGGATCCCAAGCCCTCCACCCTAACTGTTAAGCCAACACCAGGCTTCGGGTGGTTGGAGGCAGTCATAAGAAATGCTTCAATGTTTGAAGAGCACTTAATCAAAGTTTTAATTATGTATGATCTGGGGGGCATGCACCCCTCCCCCCTCCCCCAACCCCGGTCATATATCATCACCCTGTTGTCATAATTTCAGTTCCACCCAATCATCAAGTGTGATAATTTGCCCCAACCAGGTACATGACGTTAAATATGAATGTTCCCTAAAGGGTGTTGAAAGAAACATAACTGGCAAAGCCAAATGGCATTACATTCTACCTTTCAGAAGCACAATTGTCGGCTATAAAACTCACCCAATATGTAGGATCAATATGTGAGGGACATACATACATAAGGAGAGGCAAACACTATAAACACAGGAACCAAACATCTACGCCATAAAAAATTGTTTGTTTAATCACGAATATGCCATTTCTAAAAGCCCCTTTGCTAGTTTGAAGAAGAGGAAGAAGTGCTAATATATGGTTTATTCACACAGCAGTTTGAACGGAAACATTTATTATTCTACGACAGTAGAAACTGTTTAGAAGGACACGGAAAAGCATACAAAATTATATATACAGTAGTGATATTTTATGAAGCAATAGAAAAATATATAAAACTACACAGAATTAACCCACAAACAACAACAACTACAGCCACGATAACAATCGAGTGTTATAAAAGATCCTTATTTTCATGTGTTTTACTCCATGTGTTTCACGTGTTTGTTTGTGTTTCATATTGAATGAAAACCGTAAAGGTAGAGCATGCAGCTTGGGATACATAACAGGTTCATTTATATGAACCTGAATGGCATAGGAATCAAAATGGCGGTGTGTGGAGTCAGCCGGTGTGTGGTCAGCCGTCGTACCGCCGTAATGACATGACATCACCCCCGTCATGTGACCAGATCCTTAGCTGTAATTGGTGTACGTTTGAGGAGACATACATACATACATACGTACATACATACACATGGACGGACAAACAAACAAACATTGTTCGAGACGGCTTTGCCCGACGGGCTACGCCGTAAAAATGAAAAGTGGTACCGTACTTCTCCAGCAATATAATAGGAGCCAGAAAACAACATTTGTCCAACCTTGATTGATCTTTCAAACTGGTCTCCCTCTGAAGCCAAGCCAGGCTTATTGAACACTCCACTGTTTCCTCCTTTTTGTGGAATCGTATTCCAGAAGCAACCTATTTTTCCCTTCAGGGATTCAAGCAGGCAGTGCACTACCATCTCAATCTCATGTCATCCTCAATTCGTACATGGAAGCTTTTCTACCATTTGTAGGCTTAAGTGTTTTCTCTCCCCCTTTCCTGTTTGTTCATTCGCTTGCTTGTGTACAATGTTGGCCCACTGCCACACTGACAGTTCAACTCAACTATAGCCTGTCAACTCAACTCTCCCATTAATTTCAATCCTGTATCGGACAAAACTGCTCTGCCTCCAAAAGGTAAGCTTTGGTCTGTTGTAAACTGTGAATACATCTGACATTGACCAAACATCTAGTTATCTACACAGCCTTTTTATGCCTCCATTAACGAAGAGAACAAAAAAGAGAACCATGACAATTACAACTACATATGGGCAGGGTACAGCCCGAAGTGGAGATCGGTTTCTGAGGTTTGGGACATGGAATGTAGGGACAATGACAGGGAGATCAGGAGAAGTTGTGGAAGTATTGGTCAGAAGAAGAGTGGACATATGTTGTGTGCAAGAGACGAGATGGAAGGGAAGTGGTGTGAGAATGGTGAAGGGTAGGCAGGGACAGAAATACAAGTTTGTGTGGCAAGGGTGCCCGGAGGGCGTGAATGGTGTTGGTGTCCTGTTTTCTGAGGAGTTTGTAGACAGTGTGGTGAGTGTGACGAGAGTGAGTGATAGGTTGATGATGGTGAAAATGATGATTGGAAAGCTCTTGGTGAAAGTCATCTAGGGATATGCTCCGCAGGTTGGTCGAAGCGATGAAGAGAAGGACAAGTTCTGGTGTGCGATAGAGAAGCTGATGGAAAACATGAAAGATGAGGAAGTTGTTGTGGTAGGAGGAGACCTAAATGGACATGTGGGAAGGTGTATGGATGGTTTTGACGGAGTTCATGGGGGGTTACGGATATGGTGTGAGAAATGGAGAAGGTGAAAGGATTTTGGAGTTTGCTGATGGAGCTGATTTGTTGATTTGTAATACTCAGTTCCAGAAAGAGGATAATAAGCTTGTTACATACACGTCAGATGGGTCGACGACAACCGTTGACTACCCGATGTTGCAAGGCGAGATAGGGGGCACCTCAAGGACACAAAGGTGACCCCGGGGAGGAGGCTGTTTCACAGCACCACTTGGTTGTCTGCGACTTAAGGGTGAAAGGTGCGAGGAGAGCTCGGCGGTGAAGTACCAACCGAGAATGAAGGTGTGGAGGTTGAAAGAGGTGACAGTAAGGGAGGCATTAAAAGAGGCTGAGTAGGGTCGAGGGTGATGTGGTTGAGCTTGAATGTGGTTGGATGTCAATGAAAGCTAGTCTGTTGGGAGCCGTTGGTGAGGTATGTGGATGGACAAAAGGACCACCGAGGCACTCGGAAACATGGTGGTGGGATGATGAAGTTGGAAAGAGGATTGACGAGAAGAGGAAGAAGTTCAAGGAGTGGCAGAAGGCGAAGGGTACGGGAGCAGAAATAGCAGAGCATGAAAGTTATAAGGCAGCCAGGAAGGCTGCAAAGAAAGAGGTAGCAAAGGCGCAGGAGGCATGTAGGAAAATGTTCGGAGAACGCTTGGATTCGGAAGAGGGTCAGAAAGCAGTATTCAGGATTGCAAAGCAGATAGTGAAAGAGAGGTGTGATGTGATGGGGGTGAGTTGCTTGAAGGATGAAGTGTGACAAATCGTTGTCGACCCAGATGGAATTAAAGGAAGATGGAAAAGATATATGGAAATGCTGTTGAATACAGAGAATGAATGGGATGGCAACATAGAGAGTAACCCAGTTTTAGGACCGGCAGAGAAGATAACTGAGAAGGAAGTTGAGGAAGCGATAAAAGCAATGCAACCCTCTTATGGTTAAACTGCCAAAATCAAGACTCTCTGCTCACCTTCACTCCTTCATTCCTCTTTTCTCCCGCCTCTGGAACAAACTCCCTCACTCTCTTCAATCCCACTCCACCCTCCAGGTCTTTAAAACAGCTGTTCACCACCATCTCTTATCTTCCCCCATCCAAAACATTGATCTTTTCTATCCCTGCTAATTTCACCCCAATTCCACTTTTTTGAAATACCAACTTCTGTCCTGGAAGTCCTTGGTGTCCTTGTGTTTGATACTTCTGCCACCCCCCTCCTCCCAAGCCCTCTCCCTCCCACACATCTCCCTGCTCTTAAATGTTGTGTGCCCTCAAGTGTTTGTGTGCTTCCCCTTCTCTTGTCTTCCGCTCCCTCTTTTTATATATTTTGTTTGTCTGGTTGATTCGTTTGTGAAGTAAATGTCAGCTCTTTCACGAGCCTCGATTCAGTATAGAACAACAAAAAACAAAAAAAAAAACAAAAAAAAAAAACAATGAAGGGTAGAAAAGCGGGAGGGCCGACGGGAGTTGTGGGAGATATGTTGAAGGCAGCAGGAAGTTGGGGTGTGAAGAGAATGGCAGAGATCTGCAATCTGGTGGTGAAAGAAGGCCGCATTCAAGTGGATTGGGAACTGAGTACCCTTGTCCCTCTATACAAGGGGAAAGGTGACCCTCTGGAGTGTGGCTCGTACCGAGCGATAAAGTTATTGGAGCATGGAATGAAGGTATTGGAAAGGGTGTTGGAGAGGAGGATAAGGAAGAAAGTGAAGATCGACGAAATGCAGTTTGGATTTATGCCAGGAAGAGGAACGACAGACGCGCTTTTCATTGTGAGGCAGTTGCAGGAGAAGTACATGGAGAAGAGGAAGAAGTTGTTTCTTGGGTTTGTTTATCTGGAGAAAGCATTCGATAGGGTTCCACGCAAAGTATTGACATGGGCATTGAGGAAGTTAGGAGTGGAGGAATGGTTGATCAGAGTAGTGGTGGCAATGTACAAAAGAGCGCGCACAGCTGTAAGGACGAAGGACGGGAACAGTAGTGAGTTTGAGGTGAAGGTGGGAGTGCATCAGGGGTCGGTACTAAGTCCACTACTATTTGTAGCTGTGATGGAGGTGCTGGCTCAGAACGTAAAGGAGGGTTTACCGTGGGAGTTGTTGTATGCAGATGATTTGGTGTTGATTGCGGAAAGTATGGATGGACTGAAGGAAAAGATGAACAAGTGGAAGGAATGTATGGAGACAAAACGTCTGAAGGTGAATATCGGAAAGACGAAGGTGATGGCAAGTGGTAAAGCATGTGGTGAGGTGGAAAGAACTGGGAAGTGGCCCTGTGCTGTGTGTAGGAAGGGTGTCGGAGTGAACTCCATTCAATGTACAATGTGCGCTGAGTGGGTTCATCAAAAATGTAGTGGTTTGAGAGGGTCATTAACCAGTGTGGCAGCTACATTCAAATGTAAGGTGTGCACAGAAGGAGCTGCAGATGGAGGAAATGTTGAGTTGGATCTTGGAGACGGCGTGACGCCGGAAGGTGTGAAAACATTTTGCTACCTCGGAGATATGCTGAATGGAGAAGGTGGATCAGACTCGGCAACGGTTGCTAGAGTGAGATGTGCATGGAAGAAGTTTCGGGAACTGAGTGGCGTGCTGATGATGAGGGGAGTGTCGTTGAAGCTGAAGGGAAAGGTGTATGCTGCATGTGTGAGAAGTGTTATGATTTATGGGAGCGAGACATGGGTAATGAACGTAGAGCAGCAACGAAGGATGGAAAGGGTGGAAATGCGAATGGTTCGACGGATGTGCGGAGTATCGTTGAGAGAGAGGAAGACAAATGATGAATTGCGAAAGATGATGGGAATAGAGCCTGTGATTGATGCTGTGAAGAGGAACAGGTTGAGATGGTTTGGTCATGTGTTGAGGAAGGATGAAAGTGACTGGTTGAGAAGAGTGATGGAAATGAATGTAGAAGGAAGTAGAGGACGGGGAAGATCGAGAAAGACTTGGCTAAAGATGGTGGAAGAAGAAATGCGGGCAAGGGGGTTAACAAGGAGAGATGCAGAAAATAGGGCAAAATGGAGAAGATTGTCATGGGGGCCGCAAGGCTAACCCCCGCTCTAGTCGGGAAAATGGCCTTTAAAATGCATGTTGTTGTTGTATTCACGAAGTCGCCGGAGGCATTATGTTTTCAGGTTGTCCGTCCGTCCATCCGTGATAGGTATTTGTTGCCGTAATAACTTGAGAACAGCTGAAGGAATCTTAGTCAAACCTGGTGTAGGTATGTATAATGTGGTAAAGATGAACTGATTAGATTTTGGGGTCATGAGGTCAAAGGCCAAAGTCAGAGGTCAAATTAGGTAAAAATCCTGTTACCGCAATAACTTGTGAACCAGTGATGGGATTCTGACCAAATTTGGTACACTTATGTAGAATGATGAAAAGATTAACTGATTAGATTTTGGGTTCAAGAGGTCAAAGGTCAAAGTCTGTTATAGGTCTATAACTTGAGAATGGCTGAAATGATCTTATTCAAACTTGGTAAAGGTATGTATAATGATGTAAAGATTAAAGGATCCCAAGATCAAAGGCCAAAGGTCAGAGGTCATGTCAGGTAAAAATGTGATAACTTGTGAACAGCTAAAGGGATTTAAATCAAACTTGGTACAAGTATTGTAATGATGTAATAATGTGGGGGGAGGCATATCAGTCGACGTCATGACGTCGAAGAGTGCCGTTCTAGTTTAAAACTATTTTACCATATTTTCTTGCAATATTATTTTGAAAAAATATATATTTTATTGAACAAATCCACCTTTTTCTACTTTTGCATTTGAATACTTCATAGACTTGCTGATAAAATCTTATAGCAACATTTTAAAAGTCAAACATGTAATAGTATATTGTATTAAGATTTCAACAAAATGCAGACAAAGAAGAAATGCAGACTTTTTGCAAAAAAAGAAAAGAAAAATCAGATCCACGTTAAGGTACCTAATTAAAAAGAGCTTCATTTAGTCCAAAAGTTATAAATAAATAAAAAATTTTTTTAACATTCCTGGGAAACCAACTCTTCTTTGCCTACCTTGTTGCACTGTACTCAGGTGGGGCCTGATAACGAACAATCTCTGCCGTTGCTGGTGTAGGAGGTAGAGGTGGGGAGCTCCAAATGCTTTGGAGTGAAGTTGTAGGGCCATTGGGCCCCCAAATAAAAGGGTAGTCTGGTGGTGGTCCACGGAATGATGCACCATAGACCTCAGGCACAGAATCAGGCTGTGGCTGAGAGGTCTTGGCACCACTGTTTTGCAGCGTTTTTTGCATGAGTCGTTCACTCAATGATCTAACATGCCCCTGCTTGAGATCCTTCAGTCCATCATCCTGTGTATGAAAATGCATGAAGGTAGCTATCACACATACACCGCAAGGCTATTGTTATCAAAATAGTGTTATGATTTGTTTTAATTTCATATGCTAATTTATTCCGTCACACCACCCAGTGGGTGTGGGACAAACAAGTGTCCACATCTGCCCGGTGTAATTTGGCACAAATTGGCATCTTTGAACGCAACAGAATCACTGACAGGAATAACCGAGCGAATAACCGTCTACCATTCACCTTCTGTTTTTGTGATAGATTATACAGCAAGCTCAAGTAGTAACCCCATTAGATGGTGAATCCCCCAAAAATGATACACGACTTCAAATAAACTTAGTACGCATTCTGAAATGGGCATGCATCCATGCTAACGGGTGTAAAATCTACAGTTAAGTTAATCAAAACTGATTCGTTAGGTAACAACACTATTGCAAGCCTTTAATACCTTCATGTGGTATCGGAAAATGAAAGGTGTAACCTCACAATGAATGAGCAGAGCACTTTAAGAGAATTAAGTGAGAGGGATGATTTGGTGCTCACATCTGCCAATAAAGGCAGAGTGGTCACCACCATGAAAAGAGTACTACATCAAGAAGAACAAATTGCCTTGTTAATGATCTCAACACCCATGAGAAAGTGACAGGCAACACTATTAATAAAAAGGAAAGGGCAATTAACTCCGATCTGTCTGTCCTCAAGGCAAGTGGTAGATTAGTTAAATTTGATTATTTCAGATTGTGCAGCAGCAAGTGAGTCAAAGCACAAACATCCATCTGCTGATGTAAATTGTGAAGGAGAAGGAAAAATGGCACATTCAAGACATTTATGATTTTAATTGAGCTGAAAGCTTTGGAATATGCCATGTGACCATCCAAGGGGGGTTTGAAAGTTCACGATGTTATGGCGACAGTCGTATGTATGTCTTATCCGTCCAAAGCCCAGATTAGAGCCGTTTTATGCTTAGCGCTCTCCCAGCAAGGGATTCTGATTCCCAGTAAAGGGTCACATTTGAATTCAAATAAAATAATAAATCCAGTCAAAAAAAAGTAAATAGCAAGCGGTGGTGGTTCTTATGCAGTCCGTGGCTGCTGGCTGCAACATTTTTCTGGGGGCGCGGCTGTGCCGCTGCTGCAGTACCCCCCATTACCAGTAATCTGGTACTCATTTTGCCGACCGCGGAAGGATGGCAGGCTGAGTCAACCCACCTGGTATTATTTCATCGGCACGACAGGGGCTCAAACTCAGGACCGTAAGATCTCAAGCCAGCCACCTTAACCGATAAGCCAACACCAGGCTAAATGGCAGGTGTGTAACAAGCTTCAAATGCTCCCACAATCTGAATGTCTTAATTTTATTTCCTGCAACTATACAACAAGGCAACAATTAAATTATAATCACATGATAAAAACAGAAAATGACCTGTTTGTGTGTCCAATCACATGTTCTGTAAATGTAGATAACTCAAACTAAACTGACAATGTACCACAGCTTCGTATACCTGCACAATTGGCAATGGGCTGTTCCTCTGCAGTGATGCTCGACCCTCTGTACGGCCCTTGTGGCTACCAAGCGTACCAGCCAAGTAGAAGGTTGCTTGGCCTTGTGTTCCCATTGTTCCCATAGCCTTCCCAGGCTGAACCTGCAGGCTGTTATTTCAGAGAAAGACAAAGTCTGGTGCAGAAAAAGGCAATTCTGTACTTGAGATATGTGCACATAAAGAAGGAAAATAAAAAATACGTGCATAGAAATATCTACTATAACTACATTTTGAGCAGCCCAAATTATTCCCACCTTAATGTGGAATTGTCCAGAGAAAGTCTTTGGCAAAGTCTCAAAACTGGTTCTGGTTTCTCTAGGAGTGGATGCAGTTCTCTCTGCTATGTGAATACTTCTTCAAAAGCAACAAATGCCAGATCAGACCTGTCCTGTCTAACGGTCATCATTTGTTCCGTGCTTTTCATCGTTCTGTGAATCAGTTCACGAGTCTTATTCACACTGTTTGGCAAGGCCTCCACTTGATTGCATGCTTTCTATCTCTTCGCTCTTGGACTTCCTCTTCTCGTGCGTTCTCTCCATGATACTTCTCCCTTTTCTTCTCAAATAAAGCTAAAAGGTGTTTTTTTTACATTTAATTTTAGACAAATCCCACACCTGCCCATGCCACCCTCCCCCTGTTCCTACTTCCTTTTCTTTTAATTCCTTCTTCCTTACTTATCAAACCAATTGCTTCTTAATTCTATTGAAACCCTTTAAAATGACATTAAAATCTTCACCTCCCTTTATTGTTCTTTCCAAATGTATCACGGTTTGACAATTTACTTCTCCCACATTTTGTTTCCTTTCTGGCAAACTCACAAATATATGCCCAGTGTCCCGCTATTGCGATCTTACAGTACTACTTTCCTCCGTGCTTTCCACAAAACCTGGTTGCTATTTGGTAGAACTTGGGATCCAGAAAAGTAATTTGGTCTGCAGTGAGAATTGTGGCTGGTAACCGTTACCTGTCCGCACCTCCCGAGCATCTCTCCACCACCACCATGCGCTCATATACTCCCTCATCTCTTCCTCCGCATCCCTAACAGTGGTCAACCAATATTTGAGGTATTCGTTCTAATATTGAGCTGATCTTTCCTTTCATGTTATTGTTGCAGTTCTGAACGGAAGTGTTATTCTCACAAGATGTCTCTGATTCATCTCCATCTCTCCCTGACTTCTTTCTTCTCTGTTGACAGGCCCAAAACCCACCTAAGTGGTGGTGTTGTTGTCTATGTTAAGAACTCCATTCTTCACTTTCCATTGTCCACACTCACCCCTCTTTGCTGTCTGGAATATGTATGTGACAGTAAAATATATATATATATATATATATATATATTTTACTGTATATATACTATATATATACTATATATATATATATATATATATATATATATATATATATATATATATATATATATATATATATATATATATATATATATATATATATATATATATATATATATAAAAGTTCAAAACACACCTGGTCACAAGTCCTCAGCATCATCCCGTTTCGGCCCTTCAACCTCGATACGGTCAGCTGAGGTGGGCCAGCAGGGGCACATACACATCCACATGCAGCAACTACACCTGAATGCGTACATACCCCCACCCCCAGCCAGTGCGAACGCAGAATACAACAGCAACACCTCCACATCCTCCAGAATCCACAGCACCAAACAAACTTGGTGGAACACTCAAACACCCACCTTTATACCCTTCACCACTCACCAACAAAACACGCCAGATCATTCATACACACACATCCACACACATCCACACACATACACACACAACACCAACCAACCACAAACCTTACAACATACACCACTCAACATACAAAAACACACACACTCATGCAAAAATTCATTCATGCAAAAAAACACACCCTCACCCACTCACCCACTCACATACATACATACATACATACACAAAATGAGAAATAATAATAGTAACAAAAATTAATAATAAAAAAACCACACACAACCAACCACCTACCCTTACCAACATGCACCACTCATGCAAACATGCAAAACCATTCATGCAAAACCACACCCACTCATGACCCACTCCGGCAAAACACACACACACACACACACACACACACACACACACACACACACACACACACACACACACACACACACACACACACACCTCCATTTCTATTCCGTAACCTCAACCTACACCGTTCGACATGCCTCCATAAACTTCCTCCATATCCAAAATGAGCCTTTCAAGGCAATCTGGGCCACCTTGTCACACATCCTCCTTCTTTCTGTCACATACACTCTAAGCCGAGCAAGAAATGCAGAAAAGGAATTGCCAATATACCCTCTACACCCCACCTCAAATGGCTGACACGAAACTCGCCAACCCTTCTCCCGGCACTCTGCCTCCAGCTCACTGAACTTTCCTCTCTTCCTCTCGTGCACCTCCTCCATGTTCTCTTCCCAAGGTACAGACAATTCCCCTCAGATGACCTGTCTTGTTGCACCTGACCAAATGACAATGTCAGGCCGCAACCTTGTCAAACAGATCTCCTCTGGGAATACCAATTGTGGCTTTAGGTCTGCCACCACCTGCCAATCACAAGCATCTGACAGCACTCTTGCTTTCCACCCCCTCCTCTTTCCACCTCTTACCACTTGGCCCTCCTTGACAAACCACACCACTCCCCCATCATTCTCCTTCTCCACTCCTCTCTCTCGACCTCAGCACCTCTTGTTGCACCATCTGCACCACCACCGCCAGCACCTGATCACGTCGCCACCTGTATTGTCCTGCTGACAATGCTACTGAACATGCACTCAGTGCATGCTGCACCGTTCCCCCACCTCCACACAAATAACATCTCTCCTCCTGCAACAACCCCCACAATCTCAAGTTTACTGGTGACGGAAGCACATCATACGTTGCCCGCAACAGGAAATTAAACAATATTGGCTCCATCCTCCAAATCTCTTGCCACTTCAACATCCTCACCCGCAGACCTTCCCACCTAGTCCAAGCACCTTTCTGTGCCTGACCGACTGCTTTCACATATCTCCCCTCCTCTTCCTTTCTTCTCACCTCCCTCTCAACCATCTTCCTCCTCTCTTTCACACATGCCTTTCCCCATCGCTCATGCTTCATCCACCGCCATGCTTCCAGTGCTGTACCATCCCTATGACCTCCTCCTGTTGCAACCGCTCCTCCATCTCGTCCACCTCTGCTCTTGCATTCCACTTCCGACTTACCTTCTTCTCTGGGAGAGCATTCTTTACCACTGCATCACTTGAATCCCACAACATCATGAACTTCCGCATCCTCACCACCTTAAACTCCTCGGTTAATGATGTCAAGGGAAACTGGAATTTTCCACCCTGACCATAAAAGGCAATGTTCGTCAAACAGCGTGGCACTCCCAACCACCTCCTCACAAACCCGCTCACCACAACCTCCATCCTCTCTACATGCCCAATCGCAATATCATACATCATCATCCAGCCTGGTGTTGGCTTAGCAGTTAGGGTGCTGGCTTGGGATCCTAGGATCCTGGGTTCGAATCCCGGTCGATCGCTGAATTAACGCCAGGGGGGTTGACTCAATCCCACATGTTCTTTTCTTCACCTCTTCTTCTTACTCCTTTCCTTTTTTTTTTTTTTCTTTTCTCATTCCAGCCTGGTGTTGGCTTAGCGGTTCAGGTGCTGGCTTGGGATCCTAGGATCCTGGGTTCGAATCCCGGTCGATCGCTGAATTAACGCCAGGGGGGCTGACTCAGCCTGTCATCCTTCCGAGGTCGGCAAATTGAGTACCAGCTTGCTGGGATGAATGATCCCGGTGTGTACCCCGGTTTAGAATAGGTACACCGTATCCCTGCGCATCATAAGAGCGTGACCAAGGGGTTGGCATCAGGAAGGGCATCCGGCCATAAAAAACATTGCCTCAAACAGGGAACCATGATCGTCATGGGGCCCGCAAGGCTAACCCCCACTTTAGCGGGGAAAATGGCCTTAAAACGATCATTCATTCATTCATCAATGGCCACAATACTCGTGGCATCAATCGAAACTTCAAACACCATACCTTCAACTTACCTGGCAAACCACATCCATCAATCCTCTTCAAACCTCTCAAAAGCTTTTTTCTGACCTCCACTCTTCCCACATCATTCAACTCCACTGTATACCATCTTCCCAAACTCTTCACAGGGGCCTCCACCAATGATGGAACCACCTCCCCTCCCAGCTCAAACCTGTGCATGTTATCCGTGTGTGTATATATATATATATATATATATATATATATATATATATATATATATATATATATATATATATATATATATATATATATATATATATATATATATATATATATATATATTAGGGTGGGCTTCAAAAAATCAAAATGCAGATTTTCTCCGGGACATGGTCTATTTCTGTTCCTTTTGGTGTCAAAGGAAACCACACCAAATTTGAATGGAATCCAATAATATGTAGGGGTGCCACATCAGTGATGAATTTTCCCCCATGCAAAAATAGGAATTCCCATTTTTTGGGCTGTATATACACAAAATAAATACATAATTATATATATACATTAAATCTAATATTAAAAATAAATATATAGTAAATATACATTAAATAATAAATATACATAAATACACATTATACATTATATATATACAATATATTATACATACAGTTTTGAGACTTCCTATGATCACTATCTGGGCAATTTTCATGCATGTTTTGTACAGGTTCCCGGGGTCAGGGGTACGCTTTTTTAGTGTGTAATATGTAGGCCTAACTTATTCACTGTGGCTCTTTTGTAGAGAGTGACCCTGTGGAGTAAGAATTAACAGGATTTTACCCACATTGTTGCTTATTTTGCAGATATGGCATGTGCTAGTACCAGTGTTTCATTGAAAACTCGGGCTCAGGATAATGTGTATCTCATTGGGTCCACTTCTGGAGATGCCATCAAAGGTGCCAAGCTCCCGACTGTGCATAAATCTCTTGTCCTGTTTTTCCATCACCTGAAGAAGGAGAATCGCACTGCCCGGGAGAGTGCAACCCTCACCATTGAAGAGGTTGTGAAGTTCTGGGAAAAAGCTCACCTACCTACAACGACGAAGCAGCACTGCATCCATCGTTTGGAGAGGCTATATGAAGAATGGAGGAGCCTCAAAAAAGGTGCAAAGCGGGGTGGTGCGACCCAAGAGAAAAAGGAAGCATCCTTCAAGGCCTCCTTGGAGAAGACGTTTGATCTTAGGCATGCAGATTCGGAGGCCATAATCACCAACCCCGAGGACAGGAAGTTTCTTCACGATCAATTCTCAGAGAGGAAGGCTTCAATGGGATCTGTAGACACTGTGTTGGAAGCAAAAACGTTCTTGTGTGTTTGAAAGATCAGCAGCCACGAGATGATTATCGTGAACTCCTAGAACTGACTGTCATCTACATGGGAGGAATCCCACCTCGTGGAATCCGGATCATGGCTCCAGGAGCAATGCACAGAGCCAGATGGATGGCAAAAGCACTATATTCACTACAGGTGTTCATGTTTCGGTCAGAGTTCCACTTGACACTTCGAGAGGCGAGAGAACTCCGAGCCTTCAACATTTTTGTCTGCCTTGTGTATGTGTATGTACAGGCTTGGTTTCGGGCTCCACAAGCTATTGAGGCTCCCCTGAATGACATTAACCTCTTCAAGAAGTTGGAAAAGTTTGAACAAATCAATTAGAAGATGGCTCAGGCAGCCTTGAAGGCACTTGGCCGCCACACGTGGTACATGAGCCCAGTACTAGTGGCATTTGCATTCTTTGACACCAGAATTGACAAAGAAAGCAAGATCAATATGATTGAAGCATTGAAAAATGACGGTGAAAACCCCTCTCCAAAGAGACCAGCTATCAAACGAGGAACCGCCCTGTCAATCGCTGGCCTCATAACAAAACACACCAAGCATTTCTTCAGCATCCTAGGGACCCCAACTGATTGGATGGATAAGGATCCTGGTTCATGGGAGCAAGAAACCAGCTTTCAGGAAGCAAAGAAAGCCGCCAGTGGCTTAGTCGTGGTGAACGACAGGGCAGAAAGGGGTGTCGCATTGATACAAGACTACAATAAGCTCCTTACAAAGGATGAAGAGCAAAAGCAAGCTCTGCTCCAAGTTGTTGCTGCTCACAGGAAGATGTACCCCGATGCCAAGAAGGCAACAGTGGTGAAACAGGCCCAGAAATAGGAGTTACATTTCTCATTATATTTGGGTTTTTTAATATTATGTGATATGGTGTCTCTTCATTTTATGAACTGAACATTTGGATTGTTATCATTGAATTTGAGTTTTCATAGCAATATAGTGCTATTTGTGCAGCTATTGTAACTTGTGTTTGCTAGAATACAAAGAAAGTGAGTGGAGGGTGGATTTTCATCAAACAAACTTCTGGTTTTGCTTTCGAGCCATATATAGAAAAGTTTTGTAGACACCTTTAGTTTGAAGGCTGATGTGGCACTCCTAAATAAAATCAGATTGCTTTCATATTTGGTGTCGTTTCATTTTGGAACAAAAGGAACAACATAAAGCCATGTCCCAGTAAATATTTAAAAAAAATTATTTTGAGCACCACCCTAATATATATATATATATATATATATATATATATATATATATATATATATATATATATATATATATATATATATATATATATATATATATATATATCAGGTCGCAGATTTGTTACTGCTTAATGCTCTGTTATAGATGTCGTTTGACTAATATGTTATGTTATAAATGCTGTTTAAAAATGCTATTTCATAAGTTAATAAAGGGTTTTCGCCTTGCTATAGTTTAAAATGAGAAAATACTCGCTTCATCTGTGCTGAACAGATGGCCTCGTTGTATACGTGCGCCCCTTGAAGGCTAGATAAGCCTAGTTGTAAACTCTCTCCCTTCTCCGCAGACGGCGCCTCGAGCCGCGGGCAGGAAAACGGATTATATGCGCGTGGAATGTGAAACTTTACGTAGGATGCTTGGATCGTAGACATAAACCTTTTGATAAACTGTTAAAACATTAACTATATTTTGTATAATCACAGTGACGCTTGAGTTACGATAAATATGCTTTGAATTTAAGTTTAAATGAGAAATGTGAACTGGAAGGTACATTCAACACCTGGAACTCATCAGAACGCCCTCATACACTTTATGGTCTTATCAGGACCAAGAATGCAATCCCCCTTCGGTGAGTTATATTTTCTGTCACCTCGGAGCCTTGAAACCACATCTGGTCCGGATCCTGACGGTGCGTGCTTCACTCCCCCAAGATGAAAGGACGGATGACGGTGGGGGCTCGGCAGTTCCTTTGTCCTCTCGGAGATCCTCTGATAAAGCGTGTCCCTATATAACTGAACTGTGAATCAATGTGTTTTCAGGAAGGTGGACATGGCATGACGGTGGTTCGTGCTGTAGACGTCTCCGTTTCCTCCAGATCTGTATTAATTGGTATTTAATAAAGATTCGTCATTCTCAATCTGTTGGTGAACTTCTGTTACGATCAAGGAGTTTGTTCCCCACATTTTATGGTGCCATGACTCGGATTGCAGCAGAGCAGGGACAAGAGAAGTGGACCCTGAACGACCGGAGGGAGGCTGACTGAGGCCGGCGCCGGCACGCTGATTTGTTTTAAGGTGAGCATTGTCTTATATTAAAGGGCTACTTTTCCAAATTCGAACCTCCCTCCCTCGAACGGGCACAGTCCGTTTCCTTGTCATCTGCACTGCCTGCTCTCCGAACAAAAATTGTAAGTAAAGGCTAATTACCAGCCTTAGAATGACGAGCCTTTGTTAAATTCACCAGGATAACGTTAAGAGGGTAACGGGTAACGCTAAGGGTAGAATTTGCGCAGGATATCAGTAAGGATAACGTTACAGTTAACAAGGAGGAGGGGGAAATGTGAGGTCGGACAGCCATAAAGCTGCGCCGGTGGCCAAGAACTTTCCAGGAAGGATCAGCCCAGAGCAATAAGATGGGAAGCAAGCTAACGAAAGAAGGGGAACCCCTCAAGGGAACCCCGGCATCTTTCATGTTTAAGAGGCATCATTTTGCCGCGGTAAGACCAGGAAAGGACTGGGCTGTTTTAACTAAAGATTTAAGTAATCCCTGGCCAGAGGAGGGATCGTTTGCACTTGACAAATTGGAAGTGCTGTACGGAGCTTTGGATAAGCTAGAAAAGGAAAGGAAACACTTCCCAACCGATTATTGGAAGGTGTATGGGTGGTGGGAAAAGGAAGGGATGAAGCGACTGGCGGCCTCAAGACAGGCTAGCTTGGCAGGGGAAGTACTGAAGCTTCAGGGCCAAAAGAAACAAGCAGACAAGGTTCAGGACAAAACAATTAGGGAGGTAGTTAAACAAGCAAATCAGCGGCTGATGCCTCTGGTCCAAGATCCGGACCAAGACCCCCCACCCCCCCAAGACCTGAGCTCAGTCCCGGGGCTCTAGGCAACACCCCAACACCCCCCGCCCTGCCATACCCTTTCCACCTCAACCCACCCCGTCCAACCCGTCCCAAAAATCCTTTTTCCTTGAATGAGAGACGTAATATGAATGAACAAAGATTGTACATGGGAGTGGCTGGAGGAGGGGCATGATTTGAGTCGATCTGATGTTCGCGCGAAGTCTGGGAGACTCACTGGTATACGAATGAGGAATGAATGTATATTGGGATATTAATTGACGTGTGTATCTGGCCAATGTATTTGTCTGTATGACATATGCAAAGCAGAGGGTTTCGGTATGAAGCTTTGTAAGTGGTCTGCTTGACGTGCGGGAAATCCAGGCCGGGAATGTCGATTTTAGCGTCTATCCGAGGGACCAGGTGAGGTCCTTAACTGAGTCCGGATTTTCATTTGTTTGGGAGTGTTTGGGAGCGATTTGATATAAATCGGGTCAGGAGAGCACTCGGAGGAACGTTGATATGAAGCGGTTTCTTGGAGATGGTTACAAGATGGGCTGCCTTTGTCTTTCGAGTGGCAGTCGGGCAGAAATTCGGAATTTGTTGAACTAAATTCAGAATTTGAATCGAAATGTGTGTTTGACTTGAATTGAAGAGTTCATTCAATGGCAGATTGAAGAATTCAGTCAATTCAACTGAATTCAGAAGTTGAATTTAGAATACGGAGTTTGCTCAGAGTGCAGGTGATAACCTGCCTACTCAAAAAGGATGTGCCCCGCACGGTGGGAGGTCCGTGAATGGTTGGCAAAGGGTTTCTAGAATTTAATGGCAGGAATTATGCGATTAACGATTATATTGTGTATTGGTGACTTGTGGATTGTACGAGTATATCCCTGAGGCCGATGTGACCTTGGGAGTCAATGGGTCGTGTAATGAGAAAGATTACAGTTTGCTGGTGTGAAATTATGTCATGGTGTGAAATGTCATGGTAGAGGTGCGAAATACACACCTTTGATCTGAAGGGAGAGCGGAGGTTGTGGTTTCATTGCTGTGTCTGTATGTGGAGTTATATTTCCGAGGCGTGGATTTCAAGGAGGAGGTGTGTGCCCCGAGAAGATTGTGGGTCGCAGATTGGGCACTCTGGGTGGGCACTGGGGGCTGCAGTTGTGTGTGCGCGCAGGAGAGTGCAGGGGGAGCGGGCGCGAGGAGGTGTGTTGATGAAGTGTGCGAACGAGGAGGGATGTGCGAAAGGTGTGCACCAGGTAGTAAGGGTGCTGCATGGTAGAGCACGTCTCCCACAGAAGTTCCTGGGCGGATTGTTGACGGTTGTTTGATTCGTAGGGTGTTAGCATTTTGCAATGTGGAGCCTCAATAATGGTCGTTTGTCTGTCCGGATGTGGAGTTCTTGCAGGGGCGGAATGTCGCCGGACTTGTATTATTTGTGGGATGAAAGCGCTGGTTACCCCAATTCGACGTTTGTACCACCTTTCTCCGTTTGAAGTTTGACCTTTTGAAGTTTATTTGACCTTTGTTCGAGATATGCAAGGGAAAGAGGTCAGAGGTAATTCACTAACCTTGGAAGAACGACAGGCTGAGTCAGTCTACTGGGTGTTGCTTTAACGGCAGGATATAGAACTTAAATCTGGAAAGAAAGGGCATATATTGTTGGTTAAAACTGAAATCATGTACGTAATTAGTGAACAGAGAATATCGAGTTCTGTTTTTGTTGTTGTGGTTGTCGTTGACGTCTCGATTCAGGGGACTCAAGAAATAAACAGATTTCCGGTGCCGACCGGAAGCGTCAGGTACAGTATGCTTTGAATTTAATTTAACCGGGCCGAGTACAGTGACGTGTTTGATCGAGCTCTGGGGATAGTCATGTTAAATGCAGGACATTTGGGAGGATGCAAAGAGATGCAAGTAACATGGATTAAGTTGTGGTATCAAGAGGTGGGTACCCAGGTGTATTGTGGTTATTATAACTTGCTGATTATGGGGGGCGCACCAAGTACAGATCGGGTTGCATGGTGGAGCATGCATGCATGGAGCATGGAGCTTGGTGGAGCTTGGAGCATGCATGGAGCATGGAGCTTGGTGGAGCTTGGAGCATGCATGGAGCATGGAGCAGGGTGGAACACCCCGTGTGGTTGGAGGTTGCAATTGCGTGAAATGCAGTGAACATGCCCGACTTTGGCTTTGCGAGGCTCCAGGTAGAAGTTGGCATTTCGATACTGTGGATTATATTGTGCCTGTCTGGAGAGGTGATGTCCTGTGCTGAGGCTGGTGACATGCCTCTGTTATTTGTCTGTCTGTCTGTCTGATTGTAAGTCAGTGGTACGATCCTATGGAGGGCTAATTGAGTGCTCAGGCGTCATTGTCCCATGGAGGTAAGGTGTGAAATATAGCATAAATAAGCTATAGGTAATGGAAATATGGCAGTGTAAGCTCGCCGAGGGAGAGTTGCCGGTAGTGGAGGACGTGGCAGATTAGTGGATTAAACATCGGAAAGCGCAGGTCTCAGAAGGGAGTAGTCAGCTTCGATGATGCAACAGTGTATGAGTGAGTAATTGTGATCTGTTTAAGTGTAAGAGGCGGTGGAGATGGATTCGGAGGTGATGAAAGCGTGGATGAGGGTTTCTGCAGCCATGGAGAAGAGGGATGGACGGAGACGGGCGATGTTTTAAGGTGAAAGCAGGCTGTCTTTATGATCTGTTTAGTGTATTTGTCAAAGGAGAGGGTTTGGTCAATGATGATGCCAAGATTCCGGATGTGAGGGAAGGTGGATACTGGGAAACCATCAATGTTGAGGGCAGAGTTATGGGTGGTTGAGGTCGTTGTTGGTTGTTGTTGATCTGAAGCCAGGATTTTATTTCAGTGATGCAGTTTGTCAGGATAGAGCGGGTTGTGGTGATTGAGCTGTTGTAGATGTCATCAATTTTGCTTTGGATGAATGAGAGAAAGGAGATGCAGTTGTCTACTGTGAATGACAGGTGGTGTGTGTTATCGTTGTTGTCTTGGAAGTTCAGTTGTTGACATAGTCCGGAGTGTTCTAATTTGCACAGGGAATGACAATTGGGATGACAATTGAAAAGAAAAAATTGAGTAAGTTACAAATTTTGTTTTGTTGATCTGGGGACAAGCTTGTTTGATGGGTACCCTGGGGTCTTCAGCGTGTCTATGTGTTTGTCTGTTTGTTACACCGGACTCTTGAATGGGTTTTCATGAGACGAATTTCAGACATAACAGTGAGAATCTATTTTGAGCGAATCACAGTGGGTGAGAAAAACATTGTGTGTGACCAGACACCAGAACTGACCAGAATTGGAATTGGAATTAGACCAGGTTATTTCTATTATTTGTTTATTCGTGAAAATAAATAAATAATAGGGGGAGGTTCATGGAGGTTAATGGTGGTTTGTTTGTGTTAATGGAGGTTAATGGTGGTTTGTTTGTGGTAATTCTAGTTGAAACTCTAGCTGAAATAATTTTCGTTTAATTTTTATTTTTATTTATTATTGATGTAGGAAACAGGCAAATGGGATGCTGAGAGAAGGATTAGAGAAAATTGGATTGAATTTAAAATCGAATATTGGATAAAATTGGATCCACTTGGAAAAAAGTGGATTAGGAAATTGGTGACCAGGTGTTCCACCAGAGGAAAAAGACCAGGTGTTCGTGGAGCACTTCACCCGCAAGAACGCCTTGGAACCAAGGTGGAAGGGACCAGTCCAGGTATTGCTGACTACACCAACGGCTGTCTTTTGCGAGGGCAAGACCTCGTGGATCCACGCCACGCACTGTAAGTTGGCCATACAAGCACCAGACACTACACCACAGCAACCACAGTAAGGATGGGCCTAATCATAGGTACGATACTATTGATAGCGACAGCAGCTAGGGGAAGCTCCGATTCCAATAGATGCGAAAACGAAACCCGACACCTCACCGTAACATGGGGACAAAGAGTATCACTACCATGTTTCGAACAGAAAGCCCTGCACACAAATTGGGTAAGCGTAAGATGGCTAGCACTGTCGGCAGGGCCTGGACGCGTTGGCATTGTACTACGAAAGCAACGAGAGTTCCGGGAAGACGGGCAAGCTAGCATTAAGACCTTGGCCCAACCAGGATACAAATGGGGAACCCCTGATTTTAAGCTACAAACACGCACACGCCTAGAGAAAGGCATGACTATGCAGGTCCGGTGCAGCGTCTGGACCCCTGGCGCGGCCAGTGGCGAAACTAAATACACACCATGCATCGAATACATACTCACGCCGCAACCCCAGGATAAGGCCCCAAAGAAGGGTGAAAACACATATTGGAAAGTGGCAAGGGAGGTGGCAACAATTCAAAATAGGACACACTGCTGGTCGTGCATGCACTTTCCCCAAGCAGGCACCACAGGAATACACATGATAGTGCTACCTCTGTCCCTCAACGACCTTTGCTCACAACCTATAGATTCCCCATGTTTAGTCACCACGCTGGAAAGAGAAGGGGTTGGCAACGGCAAGAGTTGCAATCGACAATTTAATTATCGCCCGTCAATGATTGCCCATGTGGCCGAGAGGCCTGCCCCCGTCTGGGTCAAACCACAGAAAGGGACGGTCTGCCTCCAGGGTTCCGGCCACTTGCGTATGGGAGAATCAGAATGCGCCTACACTCTCCCCGGGAAGCTGGGACAAGGGAGCTCGGGGATTACATTACGAATAGTACTGCAAGATAAACACAACCACAACATAACGGCTATAACATTCTCTAGGGGGGTTAGTAGGATTAATGGGGTGATAAAGGGACTCCAGTGCTTATCCACCCACCTGGTCCCACCCCATGGGACAATGTTTATATGCGGCGACAAGGCTTACCCCTATTTACCAAATAATTGAGGGGGCACATGTTATCTTGGTTCAGTCCTTCCTGACGTTGAGATACTGGATGAGCTAGACCCAAAGTCCTTGGACAGGCGACATAAGAGGTCAGTCATGAACGAAGATGGAACCACTAAACTACACGGGAGCCTATGGGAAAAGGTGTTAGGTTTCTTCTTCCCAGGTGCGGGCACAGCCATGAACAGCTTCCGGATAGATAAATTGGCTTTGGCCCTAGAAAAGGTGGCAAACGACACCGCTACGGGCTCATGACATACTATTGGACACGGTAATTCACATGCGTACAATGGTGATGCAGAATCGGGTGGCTTTGGACATGCTCCTGGCAGAGAAAGGAGGGGTATGCGGAATAATAGAGGGAAAATGTTGCACTTACATACCTGATCCATCCGAAGGAGTGTCAGCCGCAATAGTGAGACTAAGGGAAACTAGCCACGCCCTGACGATCGATCGGATCGCGCGCGAGAACTCTTATAAATTTATCTGGCTCACTGACTGGTTCCGGGGATGGACGGGCACCATAGTGAAGTGGTTATTGACCGCACTGGCCGTGATAATCGGGGTAGTAATTTGGGGGGCACTAATGAAATCTTTAGTCCTCCTCTGTATGAGAAAGTACTTTACAGGATGGAAAGTGAAGAAGCCGCCGACAACGACAATGGTTCTGACCACAGAGGCCGTCGACCTGAATGGGTCCTTCAACAAGGCAGATGTGACCGGCGCTCCAGAAAATTGTATTGATTTTTGTGATGACTGTGATACTTGTGTTGAAAATCCCATGTGGGAACTGGCTGCTGCCTGTATTGATGTTTGTGATGACTGTGATACTTGTGCTGTAAACCCCTTGCGTGTACTGGCTAACGCCTCTTATGTATTACAAGCTCACAGCTGTACACCCCCTTCCGACCCAACTATGGATCTGATTGCGACGCTGGGTCTGGCAGTCGAGGGACCCGACGTGGATATCCTAGACCCGCAAGCCGACCAGGCGTCCATGGGAGACTTTGACATAAAGGAAGTCCCTCTCTTTGCTTCAAAAGTTCTAAGTTCAGATGCTTCAAGTGATTCGGATTTTAACGCTCTGTACCCTGACCAGGAAGATGAGACACAAGATACTGACAACATTATGTATTCCCCAGAACAGCAGCACGTGAGAGATCTCATGGGCATGATCGTTGATTAACTTCGAAGATCTGCAAGGACCGCGTCTGCAAAGGGTGGGGGGAGCAAGTTCCGCAGGGGAGGTTGTTGGCCCCCTGGCGGGGCAGAACCTCATCTGGACCAGACGCCTTCGTTGTGGATCCGAAACGTTAATGGACTTTCATGTTCTGAGCCCTCAGGTTCCAAGCACGCACCACACGACACGTTCCCCAAATGCACGGGCGAGGCGCTATGGGCGCACGGTATGCCCTTGGGAGATACCCGCATTACACGATTGTCTTTCAATAAAGCCCGATGCGGCATGTTGTCTCTTGAGATACTTTGTCTCGACGAGACAAGAGGAAGGGATGTCAGGTCGCAGATTTGTTACTGCTTAATGCTCTGTTATAGATGTCGTTTGACTAATATGTTATGTTTTAAATGCTGTTTAAAAATGCTATTTCATAAGTTAATAAAGGGTTTTCGCCTTGCTATAGTTTAAAATGAGAAAATACTCGCTTCATCTGTGCTGAACAGATGGCCTCGTTGTATACGTGCGCCCCTTGAAGGCTAGATAAGCCTAGTTGTAAACTCTCTCCCTTCTCCGCAGACGGCGCCTCGAGCCGCGGGCAGGAAAACGGATTATATGCGCGTGGAATGTGAAACTTTACGTAGGATGCTTGGATCGTAGACATAAACCTTTTGATAAACTGTTAAAACATTAACTATATTTTGTATAATCACAGTGACGCTTGAGTTACGATAAATATGCTTTGAATTTAAGTTTAAATGAGAAATGTGAACTGGAAGGTACATTCAACACCTGGAACTCATCAGAACGCCCTCATACACTTTATGGTCTTATCAGGACCAAGAATGCAATCCCCCTTCGGTGAGTTATATTTTCTGTCACCTCGGAGCCTTGAAACCACATCTGGTCCGGATCCTGACGGTGCGTGCTTCACTCCCCCAAGATGAAAGGACTGATGACGGTGGGGGCTCGGCAGTTCCTTTGTCCTCTCGGAGATCCTCTGATAAAGCGTGTCCCTATATAACTGAACTGTGAATCAATGTGTTTTCAGGAAGGTGGACATGGCATGACGGTGGTTCGTGCTGTAGACGTCTCCGTTTCCTCCAGATCTGTATTAATTGGTATTTAATAAAGATTCGTCATTCTCAATCTGTTGGTGAACTTCTGTTACGATCAAGGAGTTTGTTCCCCACATATATATATATATGTATATATATATATATATATATATATATATATATATATATATATATATATATATATAATTATATATATTGACTGTGTGGGATATGATCCACCAAATGATGACCCTCTATATACAGTAATACCTCGCTTAATGCTGCCCTATTTAACAATGATTAGTTATAGTGTTCTTTGTCCTGGAGAAGGCTTTTATGAAAAATAAAAACTGTGCGGAAAATCTATAACATGCAGCACTGCCAGAGTAAATACACCTGCCGCCATTGCTACCTCCGCCACCGAAGGATGGAAATTATGTTTTCATCACTGTCTGTCTGTCCTGCCTAACGCTCTGTCTGAATATTTTCACAATGGCCTACTTTCTCTCCTACATAGGTTTTCCCATCTCTTCTGCAGGTATGCTATCCATCCTCTCAGCCATGACACAGTGGATCCTGTGGCGAGACGATTGTGGTCAAACAGCATGCTTTCTCAATTTCTTATTATTGTTTAATGGCCACAATTATTTCCACGTTCTTGTGGGGTTGGCCAGTGGGAAGCTTGGCCCAAGTCTTTCATGAACTAGCTGGCCAAGCCCGATGTTAGACCTAGGTTCGGGCAGGAATGTGTAATTTGTTCATGGTACCGATGACACCTTACGTACTCTTTGTGAGACACTGTGGGATCTTTAACATCCACCAACTAATGCCGGCAGACGTCTGTAAATGAAAATTTACGTAAAAAACCGTAAGCACATATGTAAAAATAAATAAATAATCAAATCTAGCATTTGAAAATTGTAATTTATATAACTGTAAACTGTTAAGTAAACATGACAATAATGTCTTAAATGAAAAAAAAGAAAAAACATCCATGAATGAGGATTTACGTAGAAAACCGTCAACGCGTCTGTAAAAAAAATAAAAACCTCAATCAATATCTAGCATTTGAAAACTAATTTATATAACTGGAAACTGTGAAATAAAAATCTCAATTAAAATTTACGTAAAAAACAAGTAAATGAAAAAACATGTTTTCGGGCTACACACTTTCTTTTTTAAAGTTTTAAACCTTTTTTATATATTTTTATATTTTACATTTTTAAAATTTATTTATTAAATTTTGATAAATGAAAATGTACCAGAAAACAGGACTGTGGGCCAAATTTCAGCTCTCTATGACGTACGGAACCGAGAAAATGAACGGCTCAAAGATTTGAAACGGGACAAACAAAGTTCAGATGAAGTTAAATAAAAGTATGTAATAAAAGTGTGTAATAATAATAACAAATGCGTTCATAACATAAATAAATAGAAAGAACCACCTTTGGAGGCCATTTTTCCCCGCAGAGCAGGGGTTGGCCTTTTTCGGGCATCATGGTCCCCTTTTTGAAGCAATGTTTTATGGCCGGATGCCCTTCCTGCCGCCATCCCTGTTAGTCACCTCTTGCGACACCCAGGGAATTACCAGTGAACTCAATTTGCCGACCTCGGAAGGATGACAGGCTGAGTCAACCCCCCTGGTGTTAATTCAGCGATTGACTGGGATTCGAACCCAGGATTCTAGGATCCCAAGCCGGCACCCGAACCGCTAAACATAACATAACATAACATGTAACATAACATAACATAACATAACATAACAAGGTGTAACATTAATAAATAAATAACCTAAATTGATATCGAGCAGGAGGTTGGTCGGTGATGCTTGCCTATAATCATAAAACTTCAATTTATTATGTACGTACCTATGAAGCACGGTTTGTTATTGCTTCCACAATGTGTCAGCATACCCCACGAGTATAGATAGTCATGTGAAAAAAGTAAGTACACCCCATGTAAAGTTTTGACTTTTTCAGCATATTTCAACATACAGCTTATTTGATCTTCATTTCAACAATACTGATAGATAAAAGTGATATAATATAACAAATATCATGAAACATTTACATTTTGTAGTCCATTGTATAATTTAAATAAACATAAATGCAAATTTCGCATGTGGAAAAAGTAAGTACACCCTTGGCTCTAATAGGTGGTATTGCCCCCTTTGGCAGAAAAAACCTCAAGTAGGCGTTTCTTATAACTGTCTACCAGTCTCTGACATCGACTGGGAGAAATTTTTGCCCACTCCTCCATGCAGAATTATTTCAGCTGTGCGATGTTTGAGGGGTTTCTTGCATGCACAGCTCGTTTCAAATCCGCTCACAACATCTCGATGGGATTTAGATCCGGGCTTTGACCTGGCCATTCCAGAACCCTCCATTTCTTTCTTTTCAGCCATTCCTTGGTGGATTTACTGGTATGTTTAGGGTCAGTGTCATGTTGCAAGGTCCACCTTCAGTTGAGCTTCAACTTTCCGACAGATGGCCTCACATTATCCTCAAGCACCCTCTGGTACAATGAAGAATTCATAGTGGATTCTATGATGGTGAGCTGCCCAGGCCCTGATGCAGCAAAGCTGCCCCAAACCATAATATTTCCACCACCATGCTTTACAGTTGGTATCAGGTTCTTCCGGTCAAATGCAGTCTTTGGTTTTCGCCAAACATGTCTTCTGGTACTGTGGCCAAATAGCTCTACCTTTGACTCATCTGTCCATAGCACATTGTTCCAGAAGTGCGGGTCTTTGCCTAGGTGTTCATTGGCAAACTTTAGTCTTGTCCTGATGTTCTTTCTGGACAGCAAAGGTTTCCTCCTGGCACACCTCCCATGTAGATCAAATTTGTGCAGCCTCTTTCTAATGGTAGACTCGTGCACTTTGACATCAACAGTGGCAAGAGCTACCTGTAGGTCCCGTGATGACATTCTGGGCTTCTTAGAGACTTCTTTCAGCATCTTGCGGTCTGCTCTAGGGCTGAATTTGCTGGGGCAGCCTGGCCTGAACAAGTTGGCTTTTGTTTGGAATCTTCTCCACTTGTCGATGATCTTCCGGACAGTCGAATGATTGATTTCAAATTGTTTGGAGATCTTTTTACATCCCTTCCCAGACTTGTAGGCATCTATAACCTTCTTTCTGACGGCCTCAGAGAGTTCTTTGGATCTAGGCATGGTGATGCCGCACACCAACAACAAAGAGCAAACCAAACTAAATGTCTGAGGTTTAAATAAGACAGGTTCCTCCAAGATCCTCTCGAACGATGTTCCAATCATTTGCACCTGAGCTGGTGCACCTTATTCTAATTTTAGGTATTTGAAGTAGTGATAAATGTTGGGGTGTACTTACTTTTTCCACATGCGAAATTTGCATTTATGTTTATTAAAATTATACAATGGACTACAAAATGTAAATGTTTCATGATATTTGTTATATTATATCACCTTTATCTATCAATATTGTTGAAATGAAGATCAAATAGCTGTATGTTGAAATATGTTGAAAAAGTCAAAACTTTACATGGGGTGTACTTAATTTTTCACGTGACTGTACACATGTACACAGGAGTTTTCATCTAAAAATCTGAAACGTTTTGGTGTCCCATGTGATCATAAAACCAGCTTATATTTCTCTCTTCAGTCATTTCCATTTCCCCAGTGTTTAATGCCATAATCCATTTTGTTTTAGTTCAATATAACAATGCCTGCCATTGACATAATGGCAATAAGCAAAAGCAGCAAACTATAAAGAGCTGGCTGATTGGCTGAAAAGAAATAATTCAGTCTGTCAGCCATCTCCTCACATCCGAGACCATACGCTATCATGCCGGCAGCTTTATTACTGAAATGAAGTTTTTAAAAATCGATATCTACTGAAAAATTAAGAAATTTTACTTCCGTCAATAATTTTTTTAAGTATAACGTATAAAGCAGGAGAAAACGTACGTAAAATTTTTTTGACTTCTTTAGTATTGTTACGTGGTCCCCTCGGTGAATACCTGGTCTCGGTGACCCCCGGACCGTGAGAGGAACTTCGCCAGAAAGCTGTATTAAATATGCGCTTTCGCCACGCAATCCATATGAATTTCACCCCAGGAGACAACTGACGTTCAAGGATATATTTCAATGGGAATGACCATACAATTGCAATGACACAACCACGGAGATTTTCCCCGAGCAATCAACCATATACAACCATCAACAATTCCCAATTCACAAGCACTTTCCTATGAGTAAGATGGCCATCTTATATACGTGTGTCCCGGTGAGTACTCACGACACCCTTTTGGTCTCGGTCCCGCACAATGTCTCTGGGCCCCTCCTGACCAAGATGATGGTCGCCGTCACCGCACTCGGGCGGTAGAACGAACCCCGGGTGGACGTTTTTCCACCGGGCAGGTATCGTACCAGGCACCGAGGCTGCAGCCCCTCGTGGCCACGCGAAGCGGATACGGTAGAGCAAGCCACCCCCACGCCGCTTGCAAGGCGCGTTAGGCCCCAACGTGCGACCCGCACGCGTCTGTTCGGACGGTGCCGCGAACGAGGCCAGACGCGGGTTCGATGCACGGCCCCACGTCAACTTGACGTCTCCACCGGGCCGGTACACGTTCCGGTAATTCCTCTCGCCAGACAGGCTTCGGAACGCCGCTGTTTCACGCAGCGCAAGGTCGATCGATCCCACCTTTTGTCGGAGCGGGGCGAGGAAGAATAATACTCGTCCTTTTTTTCCTCGTGTCTTTTCCTCTTCCGTTTCCGGTCACTTCCGTTTCCGGCCACTCCCTCAGAAGGGCTCCTGACCCTCCAACCACAACAACTACACAACAACTTAATATACTACACACGGATAAGCAAAGACCTGAATGGTAATTCACATACATTCACATAAATATGTAACAGTATGCATTAAAAATATTTTCTGAAGAGCTTTCTTGCACTCGTGCCATTTTCTCAAACTAACTAATTCAGCTCAGCGAAGTTGCTCAATTTCATTACAAAACAAGAAAGAGCAGAGCTTGCAGACCCTCACCAGGATGTGTTTTCAGTGGTTTTTAAGGCTTTTGTGTTAAAAACAAATATGGCGGCCGAACCACGTGATCAATGACGTCATTATTTTTTTTCTCCACCAATTTATCCCAAGATGACGCTCAAGAAATTTCATCTTGATCGGATGAAGTTTTGTACTTGTTGAATTATGACGTCATAATGGAGGCACCTATGACATCATCATTAACACATGTTATTCCACATGGAGACTGGAGAGTTGTTTTGAATGGGCCATGTCTCAATTTATTTTTTCTATGCAGCGCTTTTGGAGATAGAGGTGCAAAGTTCTTAGGTTTTTCCAAGATGGCGGCCATACCACGTGACATATGACATCATAATTATAATTTTAAAATTATACAGGTGGAGTTGCACCTATGGTGAAAATTTCCTGTCAATCGGACCAAGGGTTGCAGAGAAAATCATATTTATTCTGTGCGGACAAACAAACAAACAGACAGACAGACAAACAGACTCAAATGCAATACCCTCTCCTCTGGCGAGGGTAATAATAATATTACCTGGTATCATCAGGACATTTAAAGCTCCATCACTAAATACAGTTCTGTGGTATGAAATCATGTGCCATACCTTGCAGTTGAAAAACCTCCGTAGAGCTGCGAGTGTGCTTTTGCCTCTTCGTATGAAGGCAATTCCTCCTGAAGTAGTGCTGGAGTAGGAGCAGCGGCTCCCCACTGTGACTGTTTCTCCAAACTCTCCCCTCCTTGATGTTCTTGGCCTTGTGGCTCCTATAAACAAAGGTGGAATATTTTCCTCCCCTCTTTTGCAGCTAATAACTTACCAAGCTACAGTAATTATAATATCTAATTCTAAGTTCAAGTCCCAATAACCTTGACCCTCACCTGTCTTGCTACTTGGCGGGACTCATAAGCCAAACTTTCATTAGAAGACACCGACGGTTCAGATGCAAGTACGGGCTGTATGGTGGTGGATGGCACAGTGGATGTCTGCGAGGCAACCCCAGTGACACCCTGTACCACAGCCCCCGCAGCTTGGTGTTGGAGGGTGAGCAAGCTGCGTTGTTCGGCAGGACCAGCAATGCGCAACTTCTCCTGCAAAAGCCGTTGAAGCACACCTCCAGCACCCTCGTTGGATGACTTCATGTTGCAGGTGGCATGCAGATGTCTGTCTAGTAAACCTTGATCCTCCACTGCTGGGTAGAGACACAATGAAGAACGACACAAGATAAAGAGTGAGTATCCATTTATATTTTGCATAAAATACTTTCCAGCAAAAGTCAAAAAATTAAATTTTATTGAGAAAACACAACAAGCCTAGTTTGGTTTATGGCCAGGTAATAGCTTTTAGGGACTCACGCAAAGCGCATGAAAAGCCCACTCATACCAAATTTATTCTTCTGCCAAACATGCCATGGAAGGTATATTTTTGGCTTAACGAGTCAGCTGAAAGTACACTCCAGACTTTCAGTAAAAGAACATCCTTTGACAAAATTCTGATAAGATAATTGCTAAGAAAACAAACTTTTTGTCATGATTTTATCAAAGTTTCCCTTAAAGACAAACCATTTCAATGACTACACTGCAAAACACATGCAGATACATGTGCATACATGCAACGATGAATCAAAATTAGATTTGGTTTGTCTCTGAGAAATGAACCTTAAGAGCAATCCACAGAATGAATTATGAGACCTCAAAACACTTGAAAACAAGGACTCTGCTCTCAACATCATTAAAATAAATTAACAAAATGTTGCTTTAATCGATCAAATTAGGTCCCAAAAAAAGCACGCCAAGATATTTAAATGATGATGATATGATGTCCCAATTAGTGGGGCAGCTTAGCACCGAATTTCAAAGGGATGGGGACATGCCGGATAAAAGCACCAAACTGTTATCAGGCAATCTTCAGGGTCCCAGCTATGAGTCTATAACCGGCGCCAAGCGATACGACCACTCTTATTTGAAATGTTTTATTATTTGTGAATTTTTTTTTTGAAAATTTTGGAATTTTTTTTTTTGGGGGTTTTTGGAAAAGAAATGTTTTTATTGCAGAAATGAGAATCTTTTCCGATCATTTTGGTGTAATTGTTTTTAAAATCGAACATCTAGAAGTATTTTAAAACAATATTTGAAAATTAGGTGTCTCGGGTGCATTTCCTCAGCATCTAAGCTTCAATTCTAGAACCGGCACCAAACGATCCGAACAGCAAGATGCATGCACAATAGACATTTATATATTTTTATTTAATTACATGCATATTATATTAAATCTGCTATATGTTGAAATTATATCTGCTATATGTTGCTATATGTTGCAATTTTCCTTGTATTGTGTTTCCTTGTGTTGCAGGTTTCGAGGGCTCGACTTCATGAAGATGGAATGGACACAGTGCATAATTTGCCAACAAACTACACCTGAATCCCTGCGCTGCCCCTTGAATGCACGTGGAGCAGACACATCAGCACCAGCGGCCTATGCATCATTCCTAGAAAATGTGGCTCACTTCAGAGAACTGAACTCGTTGCCGGTGCCGCTGCATTTCGGCAGTGATATCACTGTGGATGACCTCATCAGGAATCGTGCACAGTGGCACAAATCCTGTCATTCACAGTTCAATGCAAACAGACTGGAAAGAGCAAGAAAGAGGGAGAGAGATGTTACCCCTGAAAGTGGCACTACTGAAGGCAGGCGCCGGCGGCCGCGCCAATCGCTCGACAAGACCATCTGCATATTTTGCACTAAGCAAGATGGACTCCTGCATGAATTTAGAACTCGAGGCGCAGATGATAACGTCATGTTTATGGCCAGCGATCTGCAAGAGACAGAGTTAATGGACAGGATTGAAGGAGCCGGTGACCTTATTGCCCTGGAAGCAAAGTATCATCTGGCTTGCCTCGTTGGTCTTCGGAATCGTCATCGGTCTCTAGTGAGACAAAGAGAAACTTCCAAGGATGAACCTGCGAATGTGAAGAAGTTCAAAGCAAGAGTTTTCGTAGAACTCCTCACACACATTGAAAACGAGATAGAAGAAGGTACATTTTGCTTCAAGTTGGCCTCATTGAGGCACCTCTACGAGAAGCGCCTTGCAGACTTTGGTATTACCAGTGACATCAACAAGGGCTGTTTCAAGGAGCAAGTTTTGAATCACTTCCCCCACGCCCAAGAGCAAAGTGATGGGAAACAAGTGATATTCATGTGTGAACAAGGAATGCAGGAAATGCTGAAGCAGGCGTTCAAACAGGACTTTGAGGGAGATGCTCTGATTTTGGCGAAAGCTGCCAGGATTGTACGAAATGAAATCTTCAGCTCAAGCGGGTTCAACTTTGATGGTGCCTTCCCCAGTGACTGCCAGCAGAAGGCTGTCCCAACCCAACTCAAATCCCTGATAACCATGCTGATGAAAGGGGCTGATCTGAAAGACCAGGACACAGCGGATTCACAGGCCTGTCTCACAGCTTCACAGGTCATCCTTTACAACTGCAAGAAGACCAAGAAGCGTGAGCAGAGAGCCCCAAGTGACACACAAGGGCCCCAAGTTGGCAGATCACGTCATTCATCAGACTGCAGATAGAAGGACATGCTTCACATGTCCATGTAATTTCGAACTATGCAGCTGCCGATGTAAGAAGTAGCTTAGCCGAGAAGTAATTTTGCACCATGTTGGGTGAATATACGCACGGTCTGAAAGAGTATCCATTTTTCTTGATTTTCGTATGTGTTAAGGGCAGGCTCCGACTTTCAGGTTTTTCGGGCATAATATTTTTCCTAATTAGGTTAGAGCGCTGAAACCAACGGCATTGAACGCGCTGTCCCGAGCCCGTTAAAATGACGTTCATTTCATGTTTCTACGTTAATTAGAACGTTTAAAAAAAATTGAGGAAATGCACCCAAGACACCTAATTTTCAAATATTGTTTTAAAATACTTCTAGATGTTCAATTTTAAAAACAATTACACCAAAATGATCGGAAAAGATTCTCATTTCTGCAATAAAAACATTTCTTTTCCAAAAACCCCAAAAAAAAAATGTTTCAAAATTTTTCAAAATTTTTTTTCACAAATAATA
This sequence comes from Myxine glutinosa, assembly GCF_964187855.1. NCBI lineage: Eukaryota > Metazoa > Chordata > Myxini > Myxiniformes > Myxinidae > Myxine > Myxine glutinosa. Next base: position 63,116,543 of record NC_136268.1, on the reverse strand, counting down.
AAAAAATTCAGATAAGAGTGGTCGTATCGCTTGGCGCCGGATATAGAATCATAGCTGGGACCCTGAAGATTGCCTGATAAAATTTTGGTGCTTTTATCCGGCATGTCCCCATCCACTACCTAAGCTGCCCCAATAAATTGTCCCATACTCTTTACAGTCGTGGTACTGCCAAAGCAGTTTCTTGGCACGGGTTATATTCTGGGTTGTTTGCTCTTGCCTTCAAAGCAGTTAGTCGGGGCAACAATTTGTAATTTGTTCAAGGTCCAGGCAATAGATCGCCGACTCTTCAGGAAGGACACCATGGGATATTTAACATCCACCAACCAATGCTGGCAAATGGGACACCCAGTTTAACATCCATTTGAGGGATGGCACACACATTGATGAAGCACTTTGCCTGTTTAACACCAGGGTGACAGTTTAAATAGCCGAGCCTTCATTCAAACAATCCAAAAAGGTCAAAGGTGAGTATGCTTGCATATTGACTATCTTTCCAGATGAGATTTGAATATACCTTTTTGTTTTCCCGCACGCAGATATTTGAGACCTGTTAGGTCTCTGCTTCATCTCCAAAAACCAACCCACGTGTGGAGATAGCAGCCAACAGCAACTTGCTTTATGTAATTTATAATGTTTATTGGTGTAACAAATATTGCAAAGTTTATGCAAGTATAATAAATGCCCTTTTCTGTTTCAGATTTATAGAGATGCAATTTGCCAAAATGAGAAACTTGTCTGACTTTGAAAGGCGACAAAATGTTGGCGCTCGTAGGGCTAGGTGTTCTATGACCGATATTTTCAAAAGTTAGGGTATTGAGACGAACAGTCTACAACATTCCCATGAACAGCATGGGAAAAAGAAAGAAAACATCGACAAACAATAAAGAGCAATCAGAGATTGCAAACCATCACCAGGATGTGTTTTCAGTGGTTTTTAAGGCTTTTGTGTTAACACAAATATGGCGGCTGCACCACGTGACTGATGGTCATCTTTTTTCTCCACCAATTTATCCCAATATGACGCTCAAGAAATTTCATCTTGATCGGATAAAGTTTTGTACTTGTCGAATTATGATGTCATAATGGAGGCTCCTATGACATCATTATTAACAGATATTATTCCACATGGAGAGTTGTTTAGAATGAGCCATGTTTCAATTTTTTCTATGCAGTGCTTTCGGAGATATAGAGGTGCAAATATTTCCGGTTTTTCCAAGATGGCGCCCATGCCACGTGACCTATGACGTCAAAATTATCATTTAAAAAAATTATACTGGTGGAGTTGCACCTTTGGTGGCAATTTCCTGTCAATCGGACCAACGGTTGCAGAGAAAATCATATTTATTCTGTGCAGACAAACAAACAGACAGACAAACGGACTCAAATGCAATACCCTCTCCTCTGGCGAGGGTAACTAGAACGGAACTCGGCAGAGCGAATACCTCCACCAGGCTGAACAGTTTATGTTTTGTATCCCACTGATAGGCTGGATCTGGATTCGGACCCGAGCCAAAAATCTAATTGGCTTGTTCTTGTCACCTAACCAATTCACCTAGTTTAGTCATAACTCGTCCATAACTTATTTAAGTATCATGTTATATATCGCTTCTAGCCCTATCTCTCAATGGCGAAGAATCACTTAATAATTAAATAATTATCGTATCCGAATCCAGATTCCGATCTTCACTAAAATCGAATTGATTAGTCCTTGTCACACACCCAACCTCTCCACCAAGTATCGTCCAAATCCTTCCATAACTTTTTGAGATATCCTGCTATAGATAGTTTTTGGCCCTATCTCCCAATGGTGAAAAATCACTTTAAAAATTCCAGTATTTGGAGCTACTTGTATCCATAGAAATACAAGTATCCATGGAAATATCCACGCATGGCTGGCGGACTTCCTCTCTAGTCGTAGTCAACGTGTGGCCCTGAATGGGTTTCTCTCATCTCCTCTTCCTGTTCAGGCTGGAGTTCCCCAAGGCAGTGTTCTGGGCCCAGTGCTTTTTCTGGTCTTCATCAATGATCTCTCCCGGTGTGTACCCTGTTTAGAATAGGTACACCGTATCCCTGCGTGTCGTAAGAGGCGACTAAGAGGGTTGGCGTCAGGAAGGGCATCCGGCCATAAAAACATTGCCTCAAAAAGAGAACCATGACAATTACCACGACATATGAGCAGGGTACAGCCCGAAGTGGAGATCGGTTTCTGAGGTTTGGGACATGGAATGTAGGGACAATGACAGGGAGATCAGGTGAAGTGGTGGAAGTATTGGTCAGAAGAAGAGTGGACATATGTTGTGTGCAAGAGACGAGATGGAAGAGAAGTGGTGTGAGAATGGTGAAGGGTAGGCAGGGACAGAAATACAAGTTTGTGTGGCATGGGTGACCGGAGGGCATGAATGGTGTTGGTGTCCTGTTTTCTGAGGAGTTTGTAGACAGTGTGGTGAGTGTGACGAGAGTGAGTGACAGGTTGATGATGGTGAAAATGATGATTGGAAAGCTCTTGGTGAACGTCATCTCGGGATATGCTCCGCAGGTTGGTCGGAGCGATGAAGAGGACAAGTTCTGGTGTGCAATAGAGAAGCTGATAGAAAACGTGAAAGATGAGGAAGTTGTTGTGGTAGGAGGAGACCTAAATGGACATGTGGGAAGGAGTATGGACGGTTTAGAGGGAGTTCATGGGGGTTACGGATATGGTGTGAGAAATGGAGAAGGTGAAAGGATTTTGGAGTTTGCTGATGGAGCTGATTTGTTGATTTGTAATACTCAGTTCCAGAAAGGGGATAATAAGCTTGTTACATACACGTCAGGTGGGTCGACGACAACCGTTGACTGACTACCTGATGGTGCGTAGGCGAGATAGGGGGCACCTCCGGGACACAAAGGTGATCCCGAGGGAGGAGGCTGTTTCACAGCACCACTTGGTTGTCTGCGACATAAGGGCGAAAGGTGCGAGGAGAGCTCGGCGGATGAAGTACCAACCGAGAATGAAGGTGTGGAGGTTGAAAGAGGTGACAGTAAGGGAGGCATTAAAAGAGAGGCTGAGTAGGGTAGAGGATGATGTGATTGAGCTTGAACGTGGTTGGATGTCAATGAAAGATAGTCTGTTGGGAGCCGTTGGTGAGGTATGTGGATGGCCAAAAGGACCACCGAGGCACTCGGAAACATGGTGGTGGGATGATGAAGTTGGAAAGAGGAATGACGAGAAAAGAAGTTCAAGGAGTGGCAGAAGGCGAAGGGTACGGGAGCAGAAAAAGCAAAGCATGAAAGTTATAAGGCAGCCAAGAAGGCTGCAAAGAAAGAGGTAGCAAAGGCGCAGGAGGCATGTTGGAAAATGTTCGGAGAACGCTTGGATTCGGAAGAGGGTCAGAAAGCGGTATTCAGGATTGAAAAGCAGATAGCGAAAGAGAGGTGTGATGTGATGGGGGTGAGTTGCTTGAAGGATGAAGTGGGACAAATCGTTGTGGACCCAGATGGAATTAAAGGAAGATGGAAAAGATATATGGAAATGCTGTTGAATACAGAGAATGAATGGGATGGCAACATAGAGAGTAACCCAGTTTTAGGACCGGCAGAGAAGATAACTGAGAAGGAAGTTGAGGAAGTGATAAAAGCAATGAAGAGAAGAAAAGCGGGAGGGCCGACGGGAGTTGTAGGGAGATATGTTGAAGGCAGCAGGAAGTTGGGGGTGTGAAGAGAATGACAGAGATCTGTAATCTGGTGGTGAAAGAAGGCCGCATTCCAGTGGATTAGGAACTGAGTACCCTCGTCCCTCGACACACGGGGAAAGGCGACCCTCTGGAGTGTGGCTCGTACCGAGCGATAAAGTTATTGGAGCATGGAATGAAGGTATTGGAAAGGGTGTTGGAGAGGAGGATAAGGAAGAAGGTGACGATCGATGAAATGCAGTTTGGATTTATGCCAGGAAGAGGAACGACAGATGCGCTCTTTATTGTGAGGCAGTTGCAGGAGAAGTACATGGAGAAGAGGAAGAAGTTGTTTCTTGGGTTTGTTGATCTGGAGAAAGCATTCGATAGGGTTAACACGCAAAGTATTGACATGGGTATTGAGGAAGTTAGGAGTGGAGGAATGGTTGATCAGAGTAGTGATGGCAATGTACAAAAGAGCGCGCACAGCTGTAAGGACGAAGGACGAGTAAAGTGGTGAGTTTGATGTGAAGGTGGGAGTGCACCAGGGGTCGGTACTAAGTCCACTACTATTTGTAGCTATGATGGAGGTGCTGGCTCAGAACGTAAAGGAGGGTTTACCGTGGAAGTTGTTGTATGCAGATGATCTGGTGTTGATTGCGGAAAGTATGGATGGACTGAAGGAAAAGATGAACAAGTGGAAGGAATGTATGGAGACAAAAGGTCCGAAGGTGAATATAGGAAAGACGAAGGTGATGGCAAGTGGTAAAGCATGTGGTGAGGTGGAAAGAACTGGGAAGTGGCCATGTGCTGTGTGCAGGAAGGGTGTTGGAGTGAACTCCATTCAATGTACAATGTGCGCTGAGTGGGTTCATCAAAAATGTTGTGGTCTGAGAGGGTCATTAACCAGTGTGGCAGCTACATTCAAATGTAAGGTGTGCACAGAGGGAGCTGCAGATGGAGGAAATGTTGAGTTGGATCTTGGAGACGGCATGAAGCTGGAAGGTGTGAAAACATTTTGCTACCTCGGAGACATGCTGAATGGAGAAGGTGGATCAGACTCGGCAACGGTTGCTAGAGTGAGATGTGCATGGAAGAAGTTTCGGGAACTGAGTGGCGTGCTGATGAGGAGGGGAGTGTCGTTGAAGCTGAAGGGAAAAGGTGTATGCTGCATGTGTGAGAAGTGTTATGATTTATGGGAGCGAGACATGGGTCATGAATGTAGAGCAGCAACAAAGGCTGGAAAGGGTGGAAACGCGAATGGTTCGGTGGATGCGCGGAGTATCGTTGACAGAGAGGAAGACAAATGAAGATTTGCGAAGATGATAGGAATAGAGCCTGTGATGGATGCTGTGAAGAGGAACAGGTTGAGATGGTTTGGTCATGTGTTGAGGAAGGATGAAAGTGACTGGTTGAGAAGAGTGATGGAAATGAATGTAGAAGGAAGTAGAGGACGGGGAAGACCGAGAAAGACTTGGCTAAAGATGGTGGAAGAAGAAATGCTTGCAAGGGGGTTAAACAAGGAGAGATGCAGAAAATAGGGCAAAATGGAGAAGATTGTCATGGGGACCTCAAGGCTAACCCCCACTCTAGCAGGGAAAATGGCCTTAAAATGCATGTTGTTGTTGTTGTTGTGTCAATGATCTCTCCGACTCTCTTGAAAATCCTCTCTGTCTCTTTGCTGATGACTCCACTCTCTGCCGCTCCATTCCTCATCCCTCAGATCGGCAGTCTGCAGCCTCCTCACTCTCTGCAGACATGGACAAAATCACTGACTGGGCAAACAAGTGGAACATGTCTTTCAATCCTGACAAATCTCACACTCTTACGATGTCTCTCCGAAAAGACCGACTGGACAACCCTCCCATCCACTTTCTGAATAATCCTCTCCAAGAAGTCACTCAAGCTTTTGGGTCTCACTATCTGCCATGATCTTTCCTGGGAAAACCACATTTCAAATCTGGCCTCCAAAGCCAGTCGCCAACTGGGCATCCTCCGTCGTGCGAAGTCCTTCCTTGGCACACCTGAGCTCCTCACCACATACAAGGCTTTCATCCACAGCTCAATGGAATACTGCTCTCCCCTCTGGGCTGGTGCTCCTGCCTCACACCTAGCTCGTCTTCACGCTGTTGAACCCAAAGCGTTCAGAATCATTGGAATCTCCCGTGATGAAGCTACCTCCGAGGGCTTTTCACTTACTCACTGCAGGCAGTTTGGTGGTCTTTCTGTCTTCTACCGACTCCTCTCCGGCCTTGCTCCTCCAGCTCTCTCTGGGCTCTGTCCCCCAAATATTCCTAAAGGTCACACAAGATCTGCCTGCAACACTCTTATGGTTAAACTGCCAAAATCAAGACTCTCTGCTCACCTTCTCTCTTTCATTCCTCTTTTCTCCTGCCTCTGGAACAAACTCCCCCACTCCCTTCAATCCCACTCCTCCCTGCAGGTCTTTAAAACAGCTGTTCACCACCATCTCTTATCTTCCATCCAAAACCTTGATCTGTTCTACCCCCGCTAATTTCACCCCAAATCCTCTTTTTTGAAATACCAACATCTTTCCTGGAAGTCCTCGGTGTCCTTGTGCTTATACTTCTCCCACCCCCCCCCCCACCCCCCCACCCCCCCCCCCTTCCCACGCCGCCTCCCCCCAATCCCTCTCCCTCCCACACATTCCCGATGTCCCTCACAAATGTTATGTTTATGTGCTTCCCCTTCTCTCCCCATCTTGTCTACCACTCCCCTTTTTATAATATACTTTGTTTGTTTGTCTGTTTGATTTGTTTGTGTGATAAATGTTAGCTCTTTCACGGGCCTCGATTATGTATACAAAAAAAAAGAGAAAAAAAAAAAAGTAGCCGGATCCGAATCTGGATCTTCACCAAAATCGAATCATTTCGTCCTTGTGACATACGCTACCTCTCTGCCAAATTTAGTCCGAATCCGTCCACAACTTTTTGAGATATCTTGTTCAGACAGACAAACAGACAGACGGGGTGAGAACATAACCTCCATCCACCTTCGGTGTGACATTAAGTCTATCAACATTAAGTTTCATTGGAGACGGTTGGTTCTGCGTCATGAAATGCTGATTGGAGTCCTCGCCAATCACAGTGCTTCCTGTGTTTAACTTGTATTGCGGCCTTTGGTGGCATTGTAGTTGATTACTTAAAATGCTTTATATGAGGTATGCGAGTCGACGTGTCTGTTGATTGACTTCTCACAGGAATACCAGGCCGTGATTGTCTTCCAATTTCCCCTTGATAATCCTGTGCCAAGGCCAGAGGTCTGATTACGTGTGTGTGTGTGTGTCTGTGTTTGTCTGTGTCTGTCTGTGTCTGTCTGTGTCTGTCTGTGTCTGTCTGTCTGTGTCTGTCTGTGTCTGTCTGTCTGTGTCTGTCTGTGTCTGTCTGTCTGTGTCTGTCTGTGTCTGTCTGTCTGTGTCTGTCTGTCTGTGTCTGTCTGTCTGTCTGTGTCTGTCTGTCTGTGTCTGTCTGTCTGTGTCTGTCTGTCTGTGTCTGTCTGTGTCTGTCTGTCTGTCTGTCTGTCTGTGTCTGTCTGTGTCTGTCTGTCTGTGTCTGTCTGTGTCTGTCTGTCTGTCTGTCTGTCTGTGTCTGTCTGTCTGTCTGTCTGTCTGTGTCTGTCTGTGTCTGTCTGTCTGTCTGTGTCTGTCTGTGTCTGTCTGTCTGTGTCTGTCTGTCTGTGTCTGTCTGTCTGTGTCTGTCTGTCTGTGTCTGTCTGTGTCTGTCTGTGTCTGTCTGTGTCTGTCTGCGTCTGTCTGCGTCTGTCTGCGTCTGTCTGCGTCTGTCTGTGTCTGTCTGTGTCTGTCTGTGTCTGTCTGTGTCTGTCTGTGTCTGTCTGTCTGTGTCTGTCATGTCTGTGTGTGCATCTGTGTGTGTGTGTGTGTGTGTGTGTGTGTGTCTGTGTGTGTGTGTCTGTGTGTCTGTGTGTGTGTCTGTGTGTCTGTGTGTGTGTGTGTGTGTGTGTGTCTGTGTGTATGTGTCTGTGCGTGTGTGTGCGTGTGTGTGCGTGTGTGTGCGTGTGTTTGTGTGTCTTGTCGCCTTACAACATGGTATTTAGTTAGCCGTGTGATTAAGCATGTGGATGTTTGGCCAAAACACTTGGCTTCACAATCTTCACGTGATATGTTATAGAATATAGATGATGTTCTCTCTGTCATGTTTTGACAGATGTGTCCCCAAGAATGCTTGTGATTTGTGGGTGATGTTAACATTGTACCGATGTCGTATGCAGCTTGTGGTTTTAAAGTGTGTTGTATGTATAATAGTAGTACAACCTTGAGTGTTGGCCTGTTGCAGTTGGGTTTCCAGTGACAGGATTTGATGAACGCACTTGGGCAGTGGTTTTCTAGCAGTAGTTGAGTCGCGCACATTATCTCCTGACGGCGTTGTTCACGGTCACTGCAGTGTCTTTGAGTGGTCAAGTAAGCTGCAAAAAAAAGAAGAACATTTATGACAGGTGTCGTGGCAACTTCGGTAGTCCAATACTTGTTGGTGGGTTTACCGAGCACTTGCGAGTCTAACTTGCCCTTCTTAACCCTCGAAAGTTGCGCGCCCAGAAATGGAAAAGTCCCGGCTTGTTCTACTTCAGATGTGCTGTATTGCTGGCCATGTCGAGTTAATGTTTGCGTGGAAAAGGTCGACATTTGCCTTTTTATATACATAGTCAAGGCTCATAGAAGAGCTGGAACACAGAATGGATAAAGATGCAACATAACAAAAGGAACAGCAGAAAGAGAAGGGAGAAATGCCAACAGTAGGGCTAACAGAGAAAATAGATGGAGACGGACAAACAAGGGATGCAGGTTATGATGAGGGGTAGAAGAGAACACAAGGGGTGGACCAGATGGAAGCAAAGTTTGGGGGAAGGGGTGGTTTAACAGGTGTAGGAAAGATCATGGTTTGGGATGGGAGTTAATCTGAGATGGTGGTGAACCAGCGCATTGAAGATCTGGAGGGAAGAAAGAGATTGAAGAGAATGTGGAAGTTTGTTCCACAGGCAGGAAAAAAAAGAGGAACAAGTGAGTGGAGGTGAGCAGTAATTCTGAATTTTGGGATCTTTACTTAAAGAGGGTTGCTGGGGGACTGCGTGCTGCTTGAAGATGCATGGGGGTGGTGAGGGACAAGGTATGGAGAGGGCAGAGTGTGCAAGACCAGAAAGGAGGCGGAAGAAGACAGAGAGACCACCGACATGCCGGCGTTGGTGAAGTGATAGGCCCATAGACTCGGTTTCATCGTGGGAGATGTGTTACGGAGTCCTCCCCTATCCCCTGGTCTCGGTAAACCTCCGAACCCCGAGAGGGTCCCCGGCAGAAAGACATGTTATCCTTGGTGGAAATTAATCAATAATGAAACCACACCAAGGGTTATGAACAAACAATATATTAAAAGCACACAAAAAGCACCATACAACAATGGGGGCAATCAACCCTGCAATCCAATCTTAAGATGGTACCCTAGCTCAGACTCACGGCACCCCCAGGGACTGAAGCAGAGCCCTTCTCAATGTCTCTAGAACACAACGGTGCTCCCGGCGAAGAGGGGCTGGCGATGAGGCGGGTAAGGAGAGGTAGGTCAGGCGGGGACCGTCACGTGGTCCCAGCCACCCCCAATTGGCGGTGGAAAGAGGAATCCCAAAGACGCGATCCAAACGTGCACATACACCGTGCAGTCGCGAACCGCACCGTATTCTTCAAAGGCCGCTGTCGCGCACACACATCCTCGGAAAACCACCGGAGGGCGGGACCAACGGACGCGGCTAACCAAGGGTCCGCGAACGATGCGCGAGGTCCCCGAAATGGCGGTCGGTTCTTCCTCGGGCCGCAGCCTCTCGGCGAAGATTCTCCGGAATCTCCCACCTGTACCTGGCTTCGCAGGCTTTTCCACGACCCCAGCGATATCAACGATCGCACGAGATTCTTTTCCAGGCCTCAAGGTTCACTCTCCATGGACGCTCGACCACGCTGGGTCTGGAGCTTTTACAAAACGCCTCGTTTCACCTCTGCCTCCCGCGCTCTTCTTCCTCGCTCCCTTTGTCTTCCGGGTCACCATCCGATTTCCGGCCACATTTTACCAGGAGCGCTTTTAAACCTTTTAACCACCATAACCCTTTCCCTTAAGCCACAATAAGCATAATCTCTAGAACCAACAATGATAACAATAACAACCATAATTAGGGCCGAATCCGTAACAGATGCCAATAATCGTAAAGGCCTTGGTGTCCATGGCGTCAAGCTGAGCATGATGTGAGGCATGGGAGCCAGCCCAGAGGACAGAGCAGTACTCCATCAAGCTGCGGGTGAAAGCCTTGTAGGTGGATAAGAGTTCAGGTGTGCCAAGGAAGGGCTTTGCACGACAGAGGATGACAACTTTGAAATGTGGTTTGGCCAAAAATGATTGTGGTTGAGAGTGAGACCTGAGGTTTGAGTGACTGGGCTTCTTTGAGAGGGTTGTTGAGAAAGTAGATGAGAGGATTTGCAGTACTGTCCTTTCAAAGGAGAGAGTAAGTAAGCATCTGGGATTTCTCAGGGTTAAAAGACATATTACAAGTGTTGGACCAGTTTGTGATTTATTTCAAAGTCTGAAGAGAGGGCCTGTCTGTCTGATGCCTGCCTGTCTGATGGATGAGCAATGTCAAGGCAGAGAGTGGATTCATCAGCAAAGAGTTAAAGAGGATTTTCCAGAGTCAAAGAGATTATTGATGAAGATTGGGAATAGGATTACAACTCCATTATGTATAATCAACAAATTACATTACGTATCATCCTTCTTCAAGATGACAAATGTATCATCAACGTAACAGGGAAGGGTCATAGGCACAACCTCAGGGAAGGGTCGCCATGTTGCTTTTGTTCTTCAAAGCATTGCAAAACAAATTCAGCAATCAGCTCTGCTGCCCTGATTTGGGTCCATCCACAACAGTTTGAGATATTGTGCTATATATCGTTTTTTGGCCCTATCTTTAAAAAGTAAAGAATCACTTGAAAATTACAGTATCTGGATCCAGATCTTCACCAAAATCACAACTTTTTGAGACATCCTGCACACAAACAAACGACAGGGGTGAGAGAAACCAACCTCCGTCCGTCGCAGACGGTGGATGCAACAATGAAAGCACGTCAAACGAGAACATAATCTCTCACTCCCGTGGTGGACATTTCTGATTTGGTCGATAAAATCTTTCAAGTTCTTTGGATTTATGCTGAATGGGTTGTTAAATGCTGGAGTCGGCAGAAAAGACATTGTACGCGGGTGCTCCTCGGTGGACGACACTGGGTCGTAGGGGGACACCAATCTTGTGTATCTTTGGTAATCCGAAGAAACGTGGAATGACGGAGTCAGTATGTCTCATGGCATCCCATTCCTGTTTTGCGAGGAGGTTTATATCATGTAGCTCCTGTAAGGAGGTAGTCACCTGCTTATCGATGGTCTGCATGGGGTCACAGGGTATTGCATGGTAGGTGTTGTCATCGTACAGAGCTTTGGCTTTATGGTTGTAATAAACAAGGTTCATTACAATGGTGGAACAGCCTTTGTCGGCTGGCACTATTATGATGGATTTCTCCTGGCGGAGACTTTAAAGTGCTTTCAGCAGCATCGGCTGTATCAAAGTTGAGGCCGCATTCACGGAAATGGGCTTCTGTTGTTGTTCGAGATCTGTTGCAGAGGTTGTGAAGCCATTGTTTTTGTTGTTGTTGTTGATGATGTTGTATGCAAGCGATCCGATTGGGTGGAGAGTTGGTTTATCTGACCATGGCGTCCTTAACATGTCACGTGGATAACTTCCTCAATTTGCTTGATGCGGTCATTGTCGAGGATTGCCTGGCAGTTGAGCTTGGAGGAAATTGTCTCCGTTTTGTAACAGGATCGTCCGGTATGTGCATCTTTAATCAAAGCACGTAGCATTTGTCTGCCAAAGTGTGCGATGATGTCCTTAGCGAAATCCCAAATCTACTGGTGGTTTGTAGCGCAAGCTCACAGGGCACAAATCACGGCAAATGAACTCATGTAGAAAGGTGAGTTGTTGGATGACGTTTGCACAACGAAGAGAGAATAGTTCCCATTGGCAGACTCCGCGAAGCGATTCATGCACATTTTGACGAATTACAGGAAACATTGCACAATGCATGGAACAAAATCCCAATGAAAATTCTCCAGAAATTGCAGGAAAGCATTCCAAAAGTTATATCTGCTGTTTTGTATGAAAACGTTGGTCACACCAAATACTGAAATTTCATGCATCAGCATTGAGCATTGCAAAAGCATTGCAAAACTCAATTCATTATCCCCGCACTTTAAAAAAAAAAAAGAAAGGATATTGCAATCGGCTCCATCCGTCTTTCTGTCTGTCTCGCTATTTCCTCTTAAACAGTTGTGCAGAAATTCACCAAACTTAGTAATTATGATCACCACGTGGCAAGACGGTGCAATAGCAGTATCCTTTATGGCCCCGCGCTCTGGGGCGGGGTCAAAAGGACAAAAAAACCGAAATAAATGTCATTACGGGTACATTTTAAAACTAAACGTTGTGTATGCAATCAACAATGGGGGACGCATGAAATATATGTAACCATTCTTTTTTTGGACTTGACACCTGGTTCATGCCTCAGGGTGTGGCAACTTAGGGTCACAGGGGTCAAAACATTTTTTAACTCAAAATGTGGTATTGGGTCATTCCTGGAGGAACTTTTTGCCATCTACAAACTTTGCTTTTGGTGGGAAACATGAGGATTTGTGATAGTGTGCCATCGGCTTCGCTCTAGTTTTTGTGCCTTTAATGAAACATGATCATCACTAGAATGGCACTCGGTAGAGCCAGACTGAACAGTTTGTGTTTTGTATCCACTGATAGGCCAGATCTGGATTCGGACCTGAACCAAAATCTAATTGGCTTGTTCTTGTCGCCTAAACAACTCTTCCACCCAAGTCGTACACAATTTTTTGAAATATCATGCTGTATATCGTTTTTGGCCCGATCACTCAATGGTAAAGATTCACTTAGAAATTTTAAAATTCTCGTATCCTGATCCACATTCGGATCTTAACCAAAATTGAATCCATTCTTCCTCGTCACACACACAACCTGCACAACAGGTTTCATCCAAATCCGTCCATAATTTTTTGAGATGTCGTGCTACATATTATTTTTTGCCCTCTCCCTGAATGGTGAAAAATCACTTTCAAACTTCTCAGATTCATATCCTCAGCAAAATCTAATCATTTTTTCCGTGTCACATACCCAACATATCCACCAAATTTCGTCCGAAGCCGTCCACAACCTTTTGCGATATGTTGTTCACAAACAGACAGGGATGAAAATGTAGTGGTTTCTATATTTACATGCATCATTTTCTACATAAACACAGTGCAGGCAGAATCAATTCACCAAGCTTGTTCCTCACATCGTGACGCGCTGCTAGCAAACATTCGGTTAGTGGGGCGTGGTTTAAAACCAGGAACAACCAATGAACTCTGAGTACATAGAGATGACGAAGCACGAGGAAGAAGAATAGGTTTCGTTTTACGTGGACTTTCTCCTCTCGAGGGGTTTCGAGCTAAAAGGCATGATAAAGTGGAGTGAGTGAATACTGTACTTCACTGTTCTTTGGTTTCCCTTGCGACTATCAGCAAAGTGCTACTTCATCACCTGCTCGCTGTTCATGACAACCTGACAAATGTTTCTACTTCCTGGGGTTATTTTTTTTCTTCCGCCATTATAGATCGCTTTTTACCGGTGGAATATTCATTTTGTTTAACCACCCCTCTGGTCACCCCCAAAGCATTGGTATTTTCATCTGAAAAAAAACATTTCACGACCGGGTTTACGTGACGAGACCTTCAACCAGCTTCTGGAGAGCATTGGCTGCATCGCGGTGGAAAATCCACCTTTACTCCCGTTTCTCCACGTTCGTCGAGCGTAACGGAGACAGAGGATTCTCAGCATCTAACCACCGTATGACCACACATAAGTAGAAATTCACACACACATAATTTCTACAAAAACACAACCTTCATCCACCTTTGGTGGCAAAATCACCTTTTACTTATCAAAATATGCCAATGTGCTAATAAAAACATTTATTTTCAAAGCTGAAGACTTTTGCACAATAAGCCTCACTAAGATTCACGGACCGGTGTGTGTGCATTAACGTGTGTTTGTTTCTCACGTTACTCCTCTTACAGTTCTGGCCTGATCACATCCAGACTTGCTACATGGGATCAGCATGACCCCAAATAGTGTATAGGGTTCTTTGTATATTTACCTCCGCCACCAAAGGTGGATGGAGGTTATGTTGTCACCCCTGTCTGTTTGTCTGTGAACAAGATATCTCAAAACGTTGTGGCCGGATTCGGATGAAATTTGGCAGAGATGTAGCGTATGTGACAAGGACGAAATGATTAGATTTTGATGAAGATCCGGATTCGGATCCAGCTACTAGAATGTTTTAAGTGATTCTTCACCATTGGGAGATCGGGCCAAAAACGATACATAGCAGGATATCTCAAAAGGTCGTGGACGGATTTGGACGAAACTTGGTGGAGAGGTTGGGTATCGCACAAGGACGATTCGATTCTGGTGAAGATCTGAATATGGATTCGAAGATGAGAATTATTTAATTTTTCCAGTGATTCTTCACCTTTGGGAGATGGGACCAACCAGGCGGAGGTGTGCTCTCTACTGAGTGCCATTCTAGTTGTTTTTGCACATCGTCTGTTGTCGAGGAGCTATTGTTGTCCCCAAAATGATTCAGCGTTGACAGAAATCTCACCTCCACTACTTTTGGCGGATTAAATTTATAGTCAAACTGATCATCAATTTCCAAGGCCGTGATAAATGGTGAATATACATATTACATGGTGTAATGTGGCTTGACCAGCAAAGCCAACAGTAGTGAACTCAGACTCAGAGCCAACATGGGCCAACAGTAGTGGCGACCAGCAAAGTTTACAGCAGTTAACAGTTCATTTCACGGGGACTGAGGTAACATGGCAACGAAAGGCGCTATTACTATTAGTATTACGATGAGGTAACTTCGGCCCAAACCGCACCGGATCAAATCGAGCAACTTGGAGCGATCGAGGTTAAGGCCACGACAATCACGGGCAAAAGTGATTCGAGCTCATGCAGTCATGGGCGTCACAGCAACATTTATTTGTTCAACACGAGCGAAGCCGGAATGCAAAGAATTAACACAATGACGACATTTAGGATTGTGGTGTACTGTGCACGGTTCGAACTCACATGCACGATTCCCAGCTAAGTGAAGTACTCTACAGACTCAACCCTCCGGTAGAGAACAACCAATAAGTAATCGCATGTACGATGGAAGCCGGGTTCGTATTTGTTTTAACGATGTGTCCGCCGAAGGAGGGGAGGAAGAAGAAGATGTAGAAGAAGAAGGGAGTAAAAAATAAATATATATATATAAGGTAGAGGAAATGACGTCACCGAGCGAAGAAAGGGGGCGGAGCTTATTTTCACAAATCGCGAGACGGCGAGAGTGGGTGCGGGTGGACCTTCATAAACCGCAAGGCGGACGCTGGCCTGCAAAATTATTTTTACATTATTATTATTATACGGCCATGGCCTACTCTTTCTCAACTAGCACCACGGTCCAGGATCTTTCAGCGTACACTGGTTGACTGTGTACGCATCCACTCCACTTTCCACTGAAAAACCAAACAAGAAACGGCCAAAGGAATCGAACTTGTATTAATATTAAGCAATACAATGTGTCATCCACTTACGAAGTTACAACCACCGAGTTAATATCTTTTGATTGGATTTAAATTCCAAAACAATTGGCCACATTAATTATTATCGGCTATTATATATACAAATTATATACACCGCCTGATTTTCCGCGTTCGCCAAGCCGCATACGTTTCTGAGTGGATAGTGAAACACCGTTGATTAAAATATATCATATAAAGTATATATCGAGGAGCACAATTCAGAAAAGAGGAAACGTGGGAGATTAGGAAGAGATACAATAAGGTAAAAGAGCGCGTGACGTGCATTAAAGTAGTGAATCGTGATCGGCCGATTCGTCAGTCGCTTGTTCAAGGTTGCAGATTCGCGATGATGTGTGAGGCACACGCAGGCACACGGCCGCCGTGCCACGAGTTTAAACTGTGATGGACGATATGGTTTGGGAAAGGCAGCGAAAGAGGGATGATCGGAGAGAGGTATACATATAGCATGATATTTCAATTCAAAAAGTTGTGGATAGATTGTGACAAAACTTGGTGGATGAGTTGGGTAGGTGACAAGAACAAGCAGATCCGATTTTGGTTCCGGTCCGAATCCAGATCTGGCCGATCGAATATATCCCTATCAGTGGGATACAAAACACAGTGTTCATCCTGGCGGAGGGAAACCACCTGAAAGCAGACAGAAACTTGGCACAACACGAAAATCTATAAATAAACAAATAAAAACTTTGTTGTTGCTCTTTTTGTGAAAGCGGTATTTTTCACTATTATATTGTAAATATTTTCAAGTGTTTGTGTGTTTGTTTGTGACTTTGTGTGTTTGTTTGTGGATTTGTACGTAATTCTTTCACCGCCGAACCAGAGCACGGAGAGGCCCCAAATTTTGGGTGCAGGTACTTCAGAATCAGGGTTAGGTTTTAAGGGACCACAGGTTGGCCTTGACATCCGTTTTGAAATCACCAAAGGGAGCTATAAAGTGCATATTGAGATGTGGTGTCAGGTAGTCCTGCCGGCGCTGTCCATAGGCAAAAGGTAACCACCATAAGGCCGAAAACCCCATAGCTTGTCAATGTCCAATGCTTCACCATGTATGGATAAATGCCCCTTTAAAAAGGTCTAATACTGCCCCTCAACCATATCCTCCACCTACCCACTTGTCCACCCCCACCCCCCAACCCAGCCTCTAAACTCTCATGCAGACTCATTGATACACTGACTTCAGTCACAATCCTCGATCAAATCTAAAAATTCCTCCTGCTCTTCCCGCACTCCAAGATCCCCATATATCTGGAAAATCTACCAGCAGAAATATGGCATTAGCAAAGGATATCATAATTGCAAGGGAAGATCTTTACCTCCGCCATCGAAGGTGGATGAGGTTATGTTTTCACCCTTGTCTGTCCGTTTCTCTGTGAACAAGATATCTCAAAACGTTGTGGACAGATTCCGACGAAATTTGGCGGAAAGCTTTGGTATGTGACATGGAGCAAATGATTAGATTGTGGTGATGTTCCGGATCCAGATTTGAATCTGAGAATTTATTAAGTGATTCTTCACCATTGAGAGAAGGGGCAAAATACTATTTATAGCACGATATATCAAAAAGTTGTGGACGGATTGGGATGAATTTTGGTGGACAGGTTGGGTGTGTGACAAGGAAGAATTGTTTCAAATTTGGTGATGATCCGGATCCAGATACAAGAATTTGTTTTTTTTGTTTTTTAAAGTGTTTCTTCACCATTGAGTGATATTGCCAAGAACGATATTTGCACAACTTGTGGATGTCTTATTACAAAACTTGGTGAATGAGTTGGGTAGGTGACAAGAACAAGCCGATTCGATTTTGATGCAGGTCTGAATCGAGATCCGACCTGTTAGTGGGATACAAAACGTAAAGTGTTCAGCCTGGTGGAGGTATGTTCTCTACCGAGTGCTGTTCTAGTTAATTTATGTAATACTAGCATGAGTACTCGGCTTTGCCCGGTGCTGTTCTAATCCTGTTGGCATTTTGAAGAAACCAATTTGGTTTTTCTTTTCATTTTTGTGAGTGCCTAAATACTTCCCTACACCCAAAAAATTGTCATACGGACCGCAAGGCTAACCCCCGCTCTTGCAGGGAAAATGGCCTTAAAATGCCTGTTGTTGTTGTTGTACCCAAAAGGAATGGGGGTCAGGTATCACCTAATATTACCTTTCACATATCGACAAAGGCATAAGCACAAAGGCATAAGTGTTGTTTTTTATAACGAACTTTTTTTTTCAAAATTTCCCCCAATTTTTTTTTGCCACAAACACTCCCCAGCACTCACTGGTGAACCTCTGAAAGCTTCATGAAGATTTGTTC
Source organism: Myxine glutinosa (assembly GCF_964187855.1). Taxonomy (NCBI): domain Eukaryota; kingdom Metazoa; phylum Chordata; class Myxini; order Myxiniformes; family Myxinidae; genus Myxine; species Myxine glutinosa. The sequence continues at coordinate 63,098,823 of NC_136268.1, read as the reverse complement.
AGCTATCTCTGAGAAACATGGCGACACACACATACAGCTCTCTAATGATATAGATTTGTAAATGCATGTAAATACATGTAATTCCGTGAATTTCATAAATGTTTGTAATCTATCTATAATTCCAGCAATCTCTGTGTGTCTGTCTGTGTGTCTGTGTGTCTGTGTGTCTGTGTGTCTGTGTGTCTGTGTGTCTGTGTGTCTGTGTGTCTGTGACCGCTGTTTCTCGACAACCACGGGTCCGATATACTTGAAACTTGCCAGGTATATTGCTGGGGACCCGAGGATGTGCCTTTTCAAGGTTTCATATTAATCGGACAAGTACTTACCGAGATATGTCCAAAAAACGCTTCAACCAATCAGAGAGCAGCGAGCTATCACGTGTGCCGAACGTGGCGATCGGACTCTGCCTCGGACGGCACATTTGACAGCGTATTCATTTATTTCACGTTGGAAAACTATGTTGCCGTTAAACTATGTTTTAAAACGAATTCAAACTGCGATTAAATTAAAACGATTCATCCTAACTGCGATTTGCGAACTTCCGGACAGTGACGACTGTCCGGCAGCACGCTTTCCGGCAGCCAATCACAGAACGCTTTGTTGCGTAGGCGTGGCCGATGTGAGACGAGCACGAGCGGAGCTGAGCGCGTTACGAGCTGACCGCCATTACGGTACGTAATTCGATTTCTTATGCGCATTATTTCTCCCAATTCATTCATCTCCCAATTTCTCCCAATTCAATTCGTATCACTAATAAAAACGAATTTGCGATTCATTCGCTTTCCTGCGCGTTTGTGCACGCGATGGCGATTGCTTTACCAAACTCCGGAAGCCGTTCGCTTTGGACCAAACCATTGCATGAGGGGGGGGTTCTGTGGTCGTTGCGAATGGACCAAACCATTCATGTAAATAGAGGGGGGGGATTGTCACTGTACTCGCAAGCCGTTCGCCGTTCGCTTTGGCGTTGCGAATGAACCAAACCATTTCATGTAAATAGAGGGGGGGGGGATATAATTTTAGATAGATATATAGTACGGGCATATATATAGTACGGGCATGCCCTAGTCTATCTATAATTCCAGTAATCTCTGTCTGTCTGTCTGTACGTCTGTACGTTTGTCTGTGATCGCTGTTTCTCGACAACCACGGGTCCGATATACTTTTAACTTGCCAGGTATATTGCTGGGGACCCGAGGATGTGCCTTTTCAAGGTTTCATATTAATCGGACAATTACTTACCGAGCTATGTCCAAAAAACGATTCAACCAATCAGAGAGCAGCGAACAATCGCGTGTGCCGAACGTGGCGGGCACACTCTGCCTCGGATGGCACATTTGAGAGCGTATTCATTTATTTCACGTTTGCAAACTATGTTGGCGCTATGTTGGCGTTAAACGATGTTTTAAAACTAATAAAAACGAATTTGCGATTCATTCGCTTTCCTGCGCGTTTGTGTACGCGATGGCGATTTCTTTACCAAACTCCGGAAGCCGTTCGCTTTGGACCGAACCATTTCATGTAAATAGAGGGGGGGGATTGTCACCACTCGCAAGCCGTTCGCTTTGGACCAAACCATTTCATGTAAATAGAGGGGGGGGATATAATTTTAGATATATATATATAGTACGGGCATGCCCTAGTTCTTATAAATGCGTTTTTGAAATGTATATTATGTAAATTTACGTGTTTTGGTAAAATGTGATAAATTTGCATATACATTTGTAAATTTATTAAAATGTAGTTTTGGTAACTTTGCTAAACTTGTATAAATGTTTGCAAAACTGTTGTAAATGTACATAAATGTTTGTCAGTCTATGTAAATTTTGTGTATTTTTGTAAATTCATGTAAACTAGTTAATTTTTTTGGAAATAGAAATTTTTGTACGATTTTGTAAATATACATAAACTTTTGTAAATTTGCTATTTTGTAAGTTTATGGAAATTTTGTAAATCCTCATACCTTGTAAATTCTGGTGAATGTATTTTTTGTAAGTACATGTAAATATTTTGCAAACTTGATAATTCATGTAAAAATATTTAAGTAAATACATTTTCATAAATCTGTCTTTTTTGTAAATTCAATTACATTCTGTAAATTTTGTAAGCTTACATAAAACATTAACATTCATAATTTTTTTGAACTTACATATTTTGTGAATTTTTTAAACATGGAATTTGTAAATTTGTGCAAATTTATGTACACTTCTGTAGATTTACATAACTTTATTGTAAATCTGTGTAAATGTTTGGAGCTTTATGGAATGTTTTGTAAATATGCATACAATTTTGTAAAGTTCTGTAATTTTTATATCAGTAATTTCCATCTCAGTTTAATTTGAATCTACAGTAAATGTTTTGGTTTTTTAAAGAAAAGGTTTAGTAAATTTATGTACTTTTGGTAAATGTACATTAGATTCTTTAAAATAATATTTCTACGTTTGTAAATGTACATAAAAGTGGATATGATGGGTCTCATGCAGAAAAGGAAAATGGAAACTAATCGTTTCTTATATTATGAAGGATCACAGAAGTCTAAGCAGGAATGTTTACAGAACCATAATGAAAACAAACAAGTGAGAAGCTTTCCTGTTAGAAAACAATTATTTTCAATTGATTCAACTTGCTGCACCTTTCCAACCCTGCATCATTCCCTGCTTTATTTGTCACCCTTCCCAAATACTCTTAATTCCAGCCATGACCCTTCTGCTGTGAGTGCACACATTCAGCAGACAGCATGTGCAAGTATTTGGAAGAACAAGGCTATTATATTTGTGGACATGTATAGGAAGAGCTTGGTGGGAATCGATGCAGGTGCAGACAAGCTCGATTTGGGGCCAAATGGAGTGTCAGCACATATAACCTATCACTGACCACCTATCTCATTGAGGGAGATTGGTTGCCCACCCCTATTGTTTTCTGCTGTAAGGAGCTGCTGGAATGTTCCAGTTTCCTGAATTGAAGATTTGACACAGCTACGGGCCCAACACATTATTCACCATTAATTTGGGATTCTTTGGCGGAAATAATTAATTATTTCATTTGCAAAATTAAATAAGTAAATAAAAATCTGGTGGATTATTGAGAACCAACCAAAGGCAATTATTAAGCACCTGAAATATATGAATATACCTATAATATAGAGTGGCCTGAAAGTAATTTCACCCCTGCCCAGTAAAGCATTCGTTCTTAAACTCTTAATATACAGCTTTTATTGTGCAGTACTTCAATAATCAATGTCATTGTATCTGTATGCACCCCATCATCCTCCTTGCAGTCCCCTTTGTTATTGTAAGTACTAGTATTGTAAGTAATATAAGGGGGAGGTGTAGGGGCAGGGGGGAGGGGGGAGGGGGAAGGGGGAGAGGAGGGAAGGGGAGGGAGCGGGGGAGAGAGAGGGGGGAGGGAGGGGGAGGAAGAGGGGGGAGGGGGAAGGGGAGGGGAGGGGAGGAAGGGGAGGGGAGGGCCAGTCAACAATGACGTTGCAGTTCTCATGGTCGGAGAGCAGCACAACAATCGCGACATCGTCCTGCATCTTCGCAACAACAGCACGAAGTGGATTTTGGAGACTCAGCGATCCCATGACGCCCTCCAGTACCGGCGTTGCCGGGCGGGGGAAGGGAGACCCATACATTCCAAACCCGTACATTCGCCCTCTCGACTCTAGCTCACTCGGACAAAAGCCTCACACAAATTACACCATGAAGGCCCAATGGCCATGTCTATGCCACAAATCAAGTACGTGAGCGAGTCTGGCACACTGAATTGAAAATATATAGAACGCTCATACTCCGTGAAAAGTGTAGCCGCCGTGTCGCCATCTTGGTTAGCACGACTCGACCAGCTCCATTCGTGGATCTCGTTTGTTTTGAACGTGTCCCAGATTTTAAAAGCCAGACAACTGTTAAAATGCCATTTTGTGCGGCAATAAACTGCTCCAATTGGTTACGGAAGGGTTGTGGAAAGACGTTTCACAGCTGTTTCAAAGACGTTTAATTCATATCGCACAAAATCGACAAATATCGACACAAAACACGATCGCACAAAAGGTGAAAAAACGCAATCGCTTTTCGCTCTGAATTACGTGCAAACGCATGACGGAAATCACCATCGCCCAGCATCGAGTGCCAACCGAGATGGCGCCCGGTAGCTGCATCTCCACCTATGTGGTGTGAATGGCAATGGTCATTCTATATATTTTCAGTTCAATGGTCTGGCGGCGAGGATGGAACATCACGTGATCGCTATGAGCGAATCAGCGAGCTGCTCTGGCACATGCTGATATTCCGTGTATAATGTTCCTCGCTGAAATGCGCTGAGGTAAATATGAATAAAAAATATGGATCTCGTCAAATATTTTTAGGTAGGCCATGTCCTTCCCAGGCTCAATGGCCATGTCTATGCCAAATATCAAGCACGTGCGCCTCTCCGTTTAGGAGTCTATCGGTAACATTACACACACACAAACTGTGTTTTATATATATAAATATATATCAATCTTGTCCTCGGACACACACACACACACACACACACACACACACACACACAAACACAAACTGTGTTTTATTTATTTATATATATATATATATATATATATATATATATATATATATATATATATATATACATATATATAGCAGGGACTCACAGAACATCAACGCAATGTAAAATGTGACACTCACAAGCCCCACGTTATCAACCCTCCCTCCCAAACCTCAGGTCCTCAAACTCCATCTCTCAATCACCCATCCTCAACATCCGCCACCAACCCCAAGTGCTCAATCTCCCCCTCCTGACCTTAGGGTCTAATCCTTAGGCTTCAATCTCCCCCCGACTCCAAGCCTTCAACCCTCCCTCCATCCAACTTGCTTCCACCACTACTTCCCCTCAACCCCCACCCACCACAACCGCAATTGAGACTGCAACGGTATGGCTCCTACAGGTCATGGGCCATCACAGTCACCTGTCCAACTCACAATCCTGTGAGAGATGCGGAAACCCCTGGAATTACAACTCACAAGTGACAATGAGCAGCTTAATTGCGCCAATGAACTGTAAACCAATTATCTTTTTCCTTTAAGTCAGTCGCGATTTACGTTGAGTCTATCTCTGTCGTTTTCGATAGAATGTCATTAGCACATTATGGAACAATAGTCAGTTCCATTCATCCCATACCCTGGGTGCGTACCTTTGTTATTAAATTGTGCAAAAAAAAAGATTTATGTCCTTTGTTCTCTCTCCCAGTTTACTTATGAAGTACACACATGGTCACTTTTCCTCTGAGTGATTCGAGTTGCCCTGATCACAAAAAGCTTCAGTTATTAATCATCCGTTAAAAGACAGATTGGGTTCAGGCCGATTTGTGTACACTGCACATGATTTCAATCGTGTTCTGTATTTATGTTTAATTTCTGTTTTGAATATGTACTGAAGTTAGGGTGACCAAATGTTTTTCCCTGCTGATGTATCCCCTTATTATGACACGATGTATTGTTACGTGCTCCTCCCCAAACCCCGGTCACGGTGTACCTCCGAGCCCCGAGAGGAGTCACGGCAGAAAGATGTGTTATTCTGTGTGTCAAAGATCAATGGTGAAACCACACCAATTGTTACCAACAAACAAGTATTGTATTAAGGTCACACAAGAATAACAGCAATAACAATATGAATCAATTGTACAACCAATATATTGTTGACGTTTTGAGAACCCCGCACTTAGTAAATTGTTGTAAATATACCCTTTGCAAGTAATTCTCTGTGTAAATACCTCCATTTCATTGTTAAGGTCAAAGGTCGTCCCCTAGTTAGTCCATGAACAACACGTAGCGAACCATAGGCCCTCTTCGTAGTTATTTCATTATTATGTGTTTCAGGTAAGGCTGCGTTTCCAATCGTTGAATCTGCGTTGCATTAATTAAATAAGATAGGTCCCTTTCGTTCCCTTCAAAAGCGGTGCGAGTGGTTTGCTATCCCCACAAGACACCATTGCCATGTGCTCCATCTCAGAGAAGAAGGGGGAGGAGCCACCAGAACGGGCGTGGCACGTCGTCGTCATCAGAGGTGGAGTCAGCAAGCCCTTACCGGCCAACCAGCACCGTGGTGAGCGAACCGGTAGGCGTGTTCTCAGGGCTGGCGGCTTGATACGGCCGACAGCAATAAAAGCAACTGCGAGGGACTGCTTAGGGAGAGACGCGTGAGGAGGTTCATGAGAGAGGACCGAGGAGGAAGAACCGAGAGAGGAGGGAGAGAGGAGCACCGAGCAGCTTGTTTGAGCACGAGCATCGTTGGGGTGCAAGAGTCGGTGCGCTCGGGTCGCCAAGACAGCGGCAACATAAACCGCGCTGCCTGCCGGGTTTTCGCCGCTGAAACCATATACGTGGGGCCGCCGCCGGCTGCTCGTTTTCCAGCCCGGAGCGTGGATTTGAAGCGGATCTCCTCCCTGAGCTTTTCCTCCGAACCTTAGTCCAGCCATTCCCGCCTGCAATTCCCTTTGTCGTGTAAGTCTGGTGTCTGTCCTTTTTGTTGTCTGGGATTCCATAATTAAGACTGTTTTAAGGCTGCCCTGTGTATCTTCTTCTTCTTCTCCTTGTAAATGCCCTTCTTTCGTTTTCCTCTTATAGATAGTAATAAACCCGTGTTCCTTCTTACCTTTGGTTTCTTTCTCATTCGATCGTTTTCGTCCCTTCTTTCATTTGAATATACACTAGGGCATGCCCGTACTATATCTATATCTAAAATTATATCCCCCCCCGCCCCCTCTATTTACATGAAATGGTTTGGTCCAAAGCGAACGGCTTGCGAGTGGTGACAATCCCCCCCCTCTATTTACATGCAATGGTTTGGTCCAAAGCGAACGGCTTCCGGAGTTTGGTAAAGAAATCGCCATCGCGTGCACAAACGCGCAGGAAAGCGAATGAAACGCAAATTCGTTTTTATTAGTTGTAAAACATAGTTTAACGCCAACATAGTTTGCAAACGTGAAATAAATGAATACGCTCTCAAATGTGCCATCCGAGGCAGAGTGTGCCCGCCACGTTCGGCACACGCGATCGTTCGCTGCTCTCTGATTGGTTGAATCGTTTTTTGGACATAGCTCGGTAAGTAATTGTCCGATTAATATGAAACCTTGAAAAGGCACATCCTCGGGTCCCCAGCAATATACCTGGCAAGTTAAAAGTATATCGGACCCGTGGTTGTCGAGAAACAGCGGTCACAGACAAACAAACGTACAGACAGACAGAGATTACTGGAATTATAGATAGATGGCACGATTTGGTCAACCGCTTTATAATCGGGTTTAGTCGGCTGATAACGGCTCGAATCGCGGATTGCTAAACCGCTCGGCAAATACCATCTTGTCCGTGGTTCGAGGGGTACTTGTCTCCCTGTTTTGCGGAGGGATTGATAAAGGTATTCGAGATAACACCTGGACCAATAACCCTGATCAATCCCACCCTGCAGAAGAGCATTACAAGTACCAGGACCAGAGACGGCCGGCTCAACAGGCCAAGGGGATTAACCCCCCCTTGCTAAGGGGAGTGCCGTCTCTGAGATCCAGAACAATATCATTCCTATGATGGTACCATCAGTTTTGTACAATATAACTCACTGTGCTCCAAGTGAGCGAAAAGAACATTCCCCAATGTCTCTATCCCGGCATCAAGCCAAAGTCGATCCACACTCCAGTGATCGTCAGAACAATGTCATATCAAGACCAGAATTCTGTTCGGTTGACAGTCACACTGCCAAAGATGGGCAAAGGTGTCCTCAAGAGGCGACTGGGAAATCACACCTTCGGGTATGGATGTTCAACGGCTCCCGACACGGCGAATCACAAATTCCCACTCGAAATCCACGTCACACATGCAAACCAGGCTAATGGCTGGATGCGTTGAAATGGTTGGAGCGAGGTGAAAAACCTGGAGCGAGGTGAAAAACCTGGAGCGATGCGAAATCAGGCGCGAGACAAAACGGCCAACGGTCCATTCTCGAGACGTAACGGCACTCCAATGATTCTCTTCGGAATCAACCGCAAAACCTGTCACGCAGGTTTATCTGTCACAGCGATAACAACTCTGTCGCAGGAATCCCTTTCCCAGGAAACCCCAAAGTTCGCTAGTGACCCCGGTTCGCACGAGTCACTGCACAGGATGGAAAGATACCCGGAATCTCCTGCTCTAACTGTGCGGTGTTATTTTCCATACTGGGCTTTTCAACCAACATTGGATTACCAGAAACTCGACCACCAGCCAAATCATTCCCGATAATAAAAGAGATCCCCCCTACAGGAAGAGTGGCTTGTAAACCTACGGTGACCGGTCCTGACACCAAATCAGACTTCAAATGGATGACATGAAGAGGAGTTTTAACATAGCCACCAACCCGCTGTAAAAGAACACTAACACCAGTTGCCGTCTTCTCTGACAATGGCAAAATGCCCTCAAGCATCAAAGATTGATGTGCTCCTGTGTCCCTCAATACCCTAACAGGTCTCTGGTTCATTAAGTCTCCATCCAGTGACACAAGCCCCTCTGAAATAAAAGGTTTGTAACCCTCTTGGACAAGGTCGTTCTGTGATGCCGTAACTTTGGCATGGGAACCTTCACAAGACACTGTCCTCCAAGGACGATTTCTCGCATTTGCCAATGCATTCGGAGTTGCACTAGTTTGACTCCGCTCCTGATTTTTCCTTTTCAGGGCATAACATTGGGACATCAAATGCCCAGGTTTCTTGCAAAAAGCGCAAGTAGGCCCGGAGGAAAAACTCGTGGTCTGCCTCGGGCCCCCCGGAAGATAAGCCTGTCTTGGAACTGTAGTCTTCTGACCCCTAAAAGTCGCGGTATCAGATTTGTCCCCATAGTCCTCTCTAGGCCGCCTCCATGAAAATTTGTTCTCCGAACCTGATTTACCATAACTCCCCTGGCTAACTCTAGGCGGGGAGTTAGGTTTGTGGAACCCCATCCTGTGTGTCAAGGCATAGTCATCTGCCACAGTTGCTGCCTCATACAACTCCGTACTTTTTTTTCATCCAGATGTACTTTAATGTCCACGTGGACACACTGTTTGAATTCCTCCACAAAGATCAATTGTCGTATCAGGTTGAAGTCTTTCCCAATCTCCTTCGAGTCACACCACCTATCAAACATGGTTTCCTTCATTGTGGCAAACTCCACATGGGTCTCACTCTCCCTCTTCCTGGCATTCCCGAATTTTTGCCGGTAAGCTTCAGGGACCAATTCATAGGCTTTGAGAATTAGTCCAGCGGATAGGTGCTAAAAAATGAACAAATTGTGCACTTTATGATTAAAGCATGAAACTTGGTACACTAATACTAGACATTATGGGGATCATTTTAAAGATTGGAGGCATTCTGTATCTGTCCTGTGTCCACCGTAGCGGCCATTTTCCAAAATGGCTGCCATCGAGGAGATTTTGCCGATAAGTGAATGACAAAAATACCTCTATTAACATAAAATATATATGTTCATGCTATATATATAGTAACTTACTCAAACACAAGAATTATAAATATGCCCTAAGAATATATATTTAATGGATATATGGACCAATATAGGTATTTTGATGGTCAAAATATTAAAGAAAATGAACAAATTCCTTAATATCACTTTCTTTTTTTTAAAAGATAAGGATCATATTATATTATTAGTTATAAGTTTAGAAGTAGAAATTGTTAGTAGTCATTATTAGATATAAGTTGTTATATTTGTTATTAATCATTATATGTTATAAGTAAACCATGTTTTAAATAATTAAGTAGATTAATTAAGGTGTTTTTTTTGCAGATCAGATCCAGAATTCTTGCAATATTTAAGAAATATAATTTTCTATAATTTATTGAATTGGTGTGGTTGTGTTTCTAATAATCATTGCTTCTGTCTGTTTCAGATTGTTGTGAGTGTTAATCTAATCTACTGCTCATCATCATGAAGAAAGTCTTCAAACTTTCAAGTTCAAGCTAGCAGTGATATCACCATGTCTGTGAATGAGGACGATACACCGATGGACTGGAATAAGTGTCTCATCTGCCAGGAAAGCACCAGTGAGAAACTCACGTGCCCAGCAGACTTTGCAGAAAGGTTCCAAGGAGCTGGGTATACGTCTATTGTTCAAACTTTATCAGCATTCAACGAACTCGGTTGCTTGCCACCAAAGCTTAAGTTGACTCGAATGGACGATGGTAATGGACTGGAGAAAACTTTTTCAAATAGGAAAGCAAAATTTCATAAAACATGCAGACTTAAATTCAAGCAAAATGAACTCAAACGTGCAGCTAAGCGGAAGATATGTGTAACGGACAAGAGTTCCTCTTCTGGTGAAAAGGAAAAATTCAAACGTCAAAAGGTCTCCAGGACTGGTGATGCTGTTACCCATTGTTTCATCTGTGAGAAGCCCGCATCTGATGCCCTACCTCTCCATAGAGCCTCAACGTTTGGCCTTGACACTCGAGTGTGACAGTGTGCAATTAATCTACAAGATGAGCGTCTGTTGGCAAAGCTCAGTGAAGGAGACTTAATCGCTACAGAGGCTGAGTACCACAGCCAATGCTTAGTGTAATTGTATAACAGAGATCGAGATAGACCAACAACATCACATGACGAATGCAACACAAATATTGCTCATAACACTGCATTTGCTGAACTTATTTCATACATGCAAACTGCTCTTGAGGATGACAACATTGCCCCTGTTTTCAAACTATCTGTATTGAAAAAACTATATACTGATAGAGTTAACCAGCTGGGAGAGGGCTCCTCTGTAGTTCACTCTACACGATTCAAAAATAAAGTTCTAAGCTACTTTCCTGAGTTAGAAGCGCACAATGAAGGTCGCGATGTGCTTCTTGTCGCCAATGCAAATATTGGTAAATCGCTAAGAAGTTCGTGCCAGCTCGACGGTGACAGTGAAGCAGTGTTCATCTCTCGTGCTGCAAACATTGTTCGTAGAGACATGTTAAGAATGAAATGCTTACCATTCAGTGGTTCATTCAAAGAGGATTGTCAAGAAAATTCTGTGCCTCACTCACTGCTGATGCTGGTCACAATGATCATGTATGGGACAGATATCCAAAACCAAGAAAACTACTTGTCACAGCCAGCTTTGTCTGTATCACAATTGATGACATATAACAGCTGTGTGCGTCGACGACAACAACCATCATTGGAAACAAGACATACTGAACAGCATGAGACACCACTTCCACTATTTCTCGGATCATTGATCCACTCAAGGACAAGATCTCGCGATCTAGTTGATACACTTTATAGGCTTGGATTGTCAGTTTCATACGACTGTGTGCTAGGCATGTCTGCAGATCTAGGAAACTCTGCCATTAGCCACTTTGAAAGTATTGGAACAGTGTGCCCACCTGCACTCCAAATTGGAGTATTCACAACATCAGCAGTCGACAACATTGACCATGACCCGACAGCAACAAGTGCGCATGGATCTTTCCATGGAACGGGCATCTCCTTGTTTCAGCACCCTGACACTGAAAATTGTGGGACTGAGCAAATGCGCATACCTTTCACAAAATCTGGCAAGAAGGTCATGAACTATGTACGGAGGCAATTCACAGGCTCTGTTTGCCATGTTGATGTGGTATTTGATGTATACAGAGAAGATAGTCTGAAGGCCGCCACAAGAAAGAAGAGAGGGAAGGGCATACGGATAAGAGTGGAAGGAAACAAGAAGCTGCCTGGAAACGGTTTACAATTCCTACGGGAAGATGATAACAAGACAGAACTTTTTAATCTCCTGAGTCAACGAGTGACAAATGAAACATTTCCTGGTATAGTGGTCATGACTCACAGAGAAGAGCTGCGTTGTTCAGAGACAATTGACTCAGACTGGTTGTCCCCTTCTACACAGGAGGAAGGAGACACAAGAATGCTGCTGCATGCAGCAGATGGGGCCAGGCAAGGTTGCAAGAACATCTTGCTTAGAACTGTTGACACAGATGTAGTTGTACTAGCCGTCAGTCTTGCTCACAAGCTTGACAGTGCACAGCTAACTGTAGCATTTGGAATGGGAAAATCGTTCCGTTACCAAGACGCAACTCACATGGCACAGACGCTGGGAAATGATAAGTGCAATGCAATACTTGCTTTTCATGCACTGACAGGGTGTGACACCACATCCAGTTTCACCGGCATAGGAAAAAGAACAGCCTGGTCATAATGGAATGCGTTTGTTGATGTCACGCCAGACTTGTGCAGACTTGCACAGACTCCAACAACAGCTAGCATAACCCAGCTTCTCCCAAACATCGAGAGGTACATTGTGCTTATGTACGACCGTGGAAGCTCTGATGATAATGTGAACATGGCATGGAAGACTCTGTTCACACAGAAAGGCAGGAGCATTGAAAACATACCTCCGACTCAAGATGTTCTCTATCAGCATCTACTTCGAGTTGGTTATCAGGCTGGCCATGTATGGGGTCAGGCCCTGCTAAAAGCACCTCACCTGCCCAGCCCAGCAGAGTTTGGATGGATGCGAAAGAACAATTTGGCCGAATGGGAAGTGATGTGGAGGAACCTGCCCCCTGCTGGTGCAGCATGCCGTGCTGTTATTAAGTGTGGCTGTATTAAAGGCTGCAGAGGAAGATGTAAATGTGCGGAAGAAAATCTACCCTGTGCATTACTCTGCAAGTGCGGTGGTTGTGAGCGAGAAGGGTGACAAGAGAACGGTTGACATTGAAACATGAGTGTTCTTGGACGTTATTGTTCTATCTCATGCACACCAAAAAACTTTTGTACTACTACAGTGTAATTTTCTGAAGTGTTTTCCTAAATGAAAGGAAAATAACACTTTGTACAAATAAACTAGTTTATCGAAACCAGTTTGTGTTACTTTATTCCTGGAATTTTGCATTTTTCCCCTCCAAATGCCCTTAAAGTAACACATAGAGGTCCCCAAAACAATCAAAAATGAATATTTATGTTATCATATATAATCCTTGGTGATACTTTAGTGTGCAGATGATATTAAAATAACAATTTGATATTTTCTGATGTAATATAAATTTATTCTAGCTAAATAATGATTCTGACTAGCGGCCATTTTTAAAATGGCCGCCACGGGTGACACAGGACAGATCCAGAATGCCTCCAATCTTTAAAATGTTCCCCATAATGTCTAGTATTAGTGTACCAAGTTTCATGCTTTAATCATAAAATGCACGATTATTCACCTATCCGCTGGACTAAATGGCTTTCTTCACTATCTCATAATCTGCACATTGGTCAATCGGTAAAGCTGAAAATATATCTTGAGCTTTACCCACCAGAACACTTTGCACTAACATAGTCCAGGACCCCACAGGCCATTTTAGCATTTTTTTTTTTTTTTTTGTATACTAAATCGAGGCACTCGAGGCAATCGAGGCATTCTTGAGCCACCTTCTCAAAATGAAAAAAAAACTTGGCTACCTCCTTTTCATTAAAGGGTGGAACGAGTCTCACATGCCTACCAACATCCCAAGAGTTCTCACTAGTTGTCGAATTAGCCGGCATGGATACTACTTCTCTCCGTTCTCCCAGTAATTCCAGCTCCTTGAGTTTAAGTTCCTTCTGATACTCCATGTCCCGTTCCTTTAACTCCCTTTCGGCTCTCCTTTCCTCGGCTCTTTCCTCGGCTCTTCTCTCATCGAGTTCCTTTTCAGCTCTCCTTTCCTCTGCTCTTTCCTCTGCTCTTCTTTCCTCGAGTTATCGTTCCTGTTCTGCTCTTTCCTTTGCTCTTCTTTCCTCGGCTTCCTTTTCAGCTCTCCTTTCCTCTGCTCTTTCCTCTGCTCTTCTTTCCTCGAGTTCTCGTTCCTGTTCTGCTCTTTCCTTTGCTCTTCTTTCCTCAGCTTTCCATTCCAACTCTTTTAACCTTTCCTGGCTCTGCAGTTGCATCTCCTTTTTCTGCTGCTCCACATTTCCTTTTTCCTCGGGTAACCAATCCAAGGCTACCTCTTCCCATGTTCCTTGTCCCACTAGAGACTCCACCACCAATGTCTGAATCTCTGCTTTCTTCATACTAACTCGGACCTCCAAGTTAAAATATTTGGCCAATATCATGAGTTCAGATCTTTTTAACGCCTGGAACTGTGCCTCATTAGGGACGCCGCAAAGTTTTCTGCGTCAAACACCATGGTGACTATCAGTTAGCACCTGTTAACCTTCACACAAAAAAATTCCAATTTTTGAAAAAATTTGGGAATGTTAGAAAATTCCAAATTTGGGAATTTTGGGAACGTTTGGGAATTCGATCCCGGACGGGCCGCCAATTTCTGTTACGTGGTCCTCCCCAAACCCCGGTCACGGTGTACCTCCGAGCCCCGAGAGGAGTCACGGCAGAAAGATGTGTTATTCTGTATGTCAAAGATCAATGGTGAAACCACACCAATTGTTACCAATAAACAAGTATTGTATTAAGGTCACACAAGAATAACAGCAAAAACAATATTAATCAATTGTACAACCAATATATCATTCCTATGATGGTACCATCAGTTTTGTACAATATAACTCACTGTGCTCCAAGTGAGCGAAAAGAACATTCCCCAATGTCTCTATCCCGGCATCAAGCCAAAGTCGATCCACACTCCAGTGATCGTCAGAACGATGTCGTATCGAGACCAGAATCCCATTCAGTTGACAGTCACACTGCCAAAGATGGGCAAAGGTGTCCTCAAGAGGCGACTGGGAAATCACACCTTCGGGTATGGATATTCAACGGCCCCCCACACGGCGAACCGCAAATTCCCACTCGAAATCCACGTCACACATGCAAACCAGGCTAATGGCTGGATGCGTTGAAATGGTTGGAGCGAGGTGAAAAACCTGGAGCGATGCGAAATCAGGCGCGAGACAAAACAGCCAATGGTCCGTTCTCGAGACGTAACGGCACTTCAATGATTCTCTTCGGAATCAACCGCAAAACCTGTCACGCAGGTTTATCTGTCACAGCGATAACAACTCTGTCGCAGGAATCCCTTTCCCAGGAAACCCCAAAGTTCGCTCGTGACCCCCGTTCGCCAGCGTTTGCTCCAGACCTCCAAGCAGCTCGGCTCCTTCTCCGACCTCACTCGCTCCGCCTCCTTTTTCTCTTTTTTCCTCCTCTTCTGGTTTTCTATCCGGTTTCCGGTTTCTTTTAAAACATTAACTTATTTTACCTTTTGAAACAGATCTCCATTTCACTTAAACGATAACAATAATAGTACATGCAACCAAAAATGTTTACAGTGGATGAGAACCACAACAACGAAAGTGACGAATCCGTAACAGTATATGGAAAAAAATAATTATATATTGTTGCGGTTCTATGCTGCCCTACCTCCCCTTACAAAGGGGGGATTAATCCCCTCATTCTTTCTGGGCCTGGCGGAACCGAGACTTGCAACGTCCCTTCCGGACAAACGCGGAGTAGGGTCTCGGGACCACTCGGTCCGGTGTGCATTCTTTCTCGCATACTGTACTTGCACCTGCACACCTAGGCGCACTCATACCTTCGACACACTCTGTTACACACTTTTCCTCCACACACTCCTTTACCGCACACTCTTTCATACGTACTCTGTAACGTCCATGGGTGTGCACTCTCCTGGTACACACCCAATAACACGCTCTGGTGTGCATTCTCTCTCACTCTCCTCGGCCATCGCACACTCTTTTTCCATACACCCTTCTCGTGCACATTCCGTCATATACTCGCGCTCCGGTGCACACTTCTCTCGCACACGCGCACCAGTCACCCTCGTACACCGCACCACGGACCTTCCACGACCGCCCGGGTTTCGTCTCGATCCCAAGCGCGCCAAAAATCTTTTCCCGCCAAACACATTCCCGCTCACCTTAGGGACCTTCTTCTCCGGCAGCAGCACCTGCAAACTTTTATTGGGGTTAGCAAGCCCGACATCACGATGCAAACACGAACTTTGCACATATTCCATCACTTCCTCCTGCGATTCATTTCCCAACTCTACTGTCTCTTCGGCCCCAATTTCAATTATAATCATTTCTTTTATTTCTTCTATTTGAATTATTTCCTCGACGACCGCCGGCGCGCGTAAAATTTTTCTGTCCAATTCGGTGGCCGTCGGCTTTTCTACACCCCGAGTCGCGATTTCTATTCCCTCGGTCAATTTAGCCGCGCTTTGCTCTACCTCGCTCTGCACACGTTCCTCACACCACGTTACCTCGTTGCGTCCTAATGCGACCTCCTCGCTCAGCTTGCGCCTTATGTCCTTCCCCATGTCTTTTATTTCTTTCTTTGACGCCACCCTCATTTTTTCCAATTCGTTCCTTTGGGTGTCCATTTTGTTTTCCAGCCCCTTTTTTACCTCTTCCAATTCCCGGGTGGATTTGTCACCTTGGGCGTCCATTATTTCTTTTAATTCTTTGGTGGATTTGTCCCCGTTACACCTTGCTTCGTCCCTCATTTCTTTCATTTCTTTGGTGGATTTGTCCCCGTTACGCCTTGCTTCGTCCCTCTGCATTTCTATAGATGCTCGTAGTTGCTCTACGAGTAAATACAGGTCCCAACCCGCTGGTGCCGCAGGCTCGGCTCTCGCTGCCGCGTGCGAGGCGCCGCCATTTTCTACCCCTACTGCCGGCCCCTCATCAATGTCCTCCTCTTCTCCCAATTCTTCCCGTGGGTCCTGGGCCATTAATTCCTCCTCATCTACCTCATTTTCTACCCCCACCGGCATTCGACCGTCTTGGCTAGCCATGGCACGAATTTAAAATTTTGATTTTAGAAACTAAATTTCATCCACTCGCAATTTCAAGTGCGTGAAGCGCACTCCAGGTCCAATCCACACTCCTGACACCAATTGTTGCGGTTCTACGCCGCCCTACATCCCCTTACAAAGGGGGGATTAATCCCCTCGTTCTTTCTGGGCCTGGCGGAACCGAGACTTGCAACGTCCCTTCCGGACAAATGCGGAGTAGGGTCTCGGGACCACTTCTCGCTCATACCTAAGTCCCCGCGCTGCCCTGGAAGCGAGGAAGCAAGCCGCACACGAACCACGTGTGGTTTGAGTACGCCGAGCGGATTGAGTACCATGTGGTCCGTGCAGTCTTAATTAGTGGAACCCGATTCGAGTGATCCTATTCGTACCATGCTTAGCCAATCAAGAAACCACTGAAATTATCGAATGGAAGAAAGGAAGAACACAGGTTTAATTATTCCCACACGTATGTACAATGATCATGGACGCAGAGACACAGAGCAGCCTTAGACAATCTTAACTTATCCCTTGGACTCGGGCCCGTCACACACTCACACAGGGAATTGCAGATGGGTTGATGTTCCCCAACGCGTCGACGTGGTCGTCCAGAGACGGTCCCCGTCCGGCCCTCCATGGCCCCAGCACGTCCCGTGAAGATGGTAGCAGGCGATGGCAGGAAGTCGTAGCGCGTCTCCCGAACAAGGCAAATGACGAGGTGGAACGCAAAGGGTGGGACTTTCAGCACGGCTGGCGATTACACAGCCGTTTTCCTCACTCGCGCGTCTTAAATGCACTGCATATCGGATCATGCGCGTCTGGCTGCGCCCGCGTGTCTTTCACAGTTCGCTGCCAACTCTTCTTCCTCGATCCTCTGAGCTGGTGAGTGCGCGCGAGTTCTTTAGCGCGCCCTTTCGCCAATCCGTTTCGCGCATGTACTTTGACACTCTCCCCTTGCGAGTCCTTTCAGGCAGCAGTCCTGACGCAAGTCCTTCTCATTAAGTGTTCCCGCGCTAGTCCTTTCGAGGGCTTTGCGCAGCGGGTTTTATAGCTACGCCCCCCCCCCCCTCCGAACCTTCTGGATCCCTCTCGAACCCTCTCACCATGCCCTGTGACGCCACACCACCGCCACCACCTCTCAGCTCTGATTGGCGGCTCGTGCTTACCGTCAGCGCTTCTGCCGCTCCGCCCTCGGCTCCGCCCCGGTCCTCCTAGCCTGCCTCGTATTAACTGGTCCAAAATGAACCAACGTTAGCGCAAAAGGGCATGAGGCTACAGACGCTGGATTGTTGGTGACAGTAGGGCCTATTCTCTTGGCTCTACTCAACGCAGAACTAACAAATGGAAAGGAACTAAGCTCACAAATACTAAGATATAACTATACTATCGCGAGGCTACATGTTGCTTGTGTGAATAACTATGAGGGGCAAATTTTAACTTTTATTAAACTCACTGTACAAACTCAAAACCGCAACATTATATAGGTCTCGGATAACGTCGCAGTTTTTAGGAACGAATCCACGACGTAAGTCGGGGACTTGCTTTATACACATTGTTAAAAGTAAATAATGACGGATCTTTTATTTCACAATGTTGCGAGATTCCCGGAACGCCTCGGACAAATAACTTTATAATGACATGGGTTTTATGGTCCTTGGTTGAGTCATGAAGAGAAAATAGTCGGAAACACACCGCTGCCTCGATCGCTCACGAAAATAATAAATAACCTTGGTTTGAAGCAAAAACATACGCTGACTACCTATATATATACAGTCTCGTGAAAAAGTAAGTACACCCCATGTAAAGTTTTGACTTTTTCAACATATTTCAACATACAGCTATTTGATCTTCATTTCAACAATATTAAAAGATAAAGGTGATATAATATAACAAATATCATGAAACATTTACATTTTGTAGTCCATTGTATTATTTAAATAAACATAAATGCAAATTTCGCATGTAGAAAAAGTAAGTACACCCTTACATTTATCACTACTTCAAATACCTAAAATAACAATCAGGTGCACCAACTCAGGTGCAAATGATTAGAACATCGTTAGAGAGGATCTTGGAGGAACCTGTCTTATTTAAACCTCAGACATTTAGTTTGGTTTGCTCTTTGTTGTTGAAGTGTGCGGCGTCACCATGCCTCGATCAAAAGAGCTCTCTGAGGCCTTCAGAAAGAAGCTTATAGATGCCTACGAGTCTGGGAAGGGATTTAGAAAGATCTCTAAACAATTTGAAATCAATCATTCGACTGTCCGGAAGATCATCTACAAGTGGAGAAGATTCCAAACAACTGCCAACTTGTTCAGGCCAGGCCGCCCCAGCAAGTTCAGCCCGAGAGCAGACCACAAGATGCTGAAAGAAGTTTCTAAGAACCCCAGAATGTCATCACGGGACCTACAGGTAGCTCTTGCCACTGATGATGTCAAAGTGCACGAGTCTACCATTAGAAAGAGGCTGCACAAATTTGATCTACATGGGAGGTGTGCCAGGAGGAAACATTTGCTGTCCAGAAAGAACATCAGGGCAAGACTAAAATTTGCCAATGAACACCTAGGCAAAGACCAGCACTTCTGGAACAATGTGCTCTGGACAGATGAGTCAAAGGTAGAGCTATTTGGCCACAGTACCATAAGACATCTTTGGCGAAAACCAAAGACGGCATTTGACCACATGAACCTGATACCAACTGTAAAGCATGGTGGTGGAAATATTATCGTTTGGGGCAGGTTTGCTGCATCAGGGCCTGGGCAGCTCACCATCATAGAATCCACTATGAATTCTTCATTGTACCAGAGGGTGCTTGAGGATAATGTGAGGCCATCTGTCAGAGAGTTGAAGCTCAACCGAGGGTGGACCTTGCAACATGACAATGACCCTAAACATACCAGTAAATCCACCAAGGAATGGCTGAAAAGAAAGAAATGGAGGGTTCTGGAATGGCCAAGTCAAAGCCCGGATCTAAATCCCATCGAGATGTTGTGGGGGGATTTGAAACGAGCTGTGCATGCAGGAAACCCCTCAAACATCGCACAGCTGAAAGAATTCTGCATGGAGGAGTGGGCAAAAATTTCTCCCAGTCGATGTCAGAGACTGGTAGACAGTTATAAGAAACGCCTACTTGAGGTTGTTTCTGCCAAAGGGGGCAATACCACCTATTAGAGCCAAGGGTGTACTTACTTTTTCCACATGCGAAATTTGCATTTATGTTTATTTAAATTATACAATGGATTACAAAATGTAAATGTTTCATGGTATTTGTTGTATTATATCACCTTTATCTATCAATATTGTTGAAATGAAGATCAAATAGCTGTATGTTGAAGTATGTCGAAAAAGTCAAAACTTTACATGGGGTGTACTTACTTTTTCACGTGACTGTATATATATATATGTACTAGCGAGATGCTCCTGCTACGCATGGGTGGGAGGCCATAAGCAAGCAGACAATGCAAAAACGGTTAATGCCAAAGCATGAAACCAATAAGTTCCAAATTCCTGTCGCACCTTCAGTTGCACGTCAGACATGGACAGCAGGTTCAAGATTGACGTAGGTTAAAAAAAAAAGACGAATGTGAAACCATGGAACCAATAAATTCCACATTCTTGTGCCATCTGTAGTCGAACATCAAGCATGGACAGCAGGTTCGTGAAGGACTTCCACGAAAAACGTACCTGTTTGAATGGTCCATACCCAGTTAATGGCGAATCTGCATATGGCGATCCGCGAATGGCATGCTTAGAAAGTAGAAACCTCACGGCATTTCGTCATTCACTTGAACTCAATATCTTCATTTTCATTCCAAACAGTATAACTCCAATCACAAATTAAATAGCATTAATATAAAAAATAAACTCTTACCAACATTCGTGATGTGAATATAAACAAATATTTAAATCCGGATGTGAAGTAGTTCCACATGGTTGGGTGAATAAAAGTACGAATTTAAAATCGTAATTGTATTCACTCAATTCCAAACGTCATTCCAAAATTGATACTTTAACAAAATAATGTTTTAAATGACAGCCCCAAAAACCAAAACCCCAAAACGGGACCCCAAACGGGTTTGGGACCCCAAAACGTTCCACATGAGGTTTTGCGCAGCAAGCCCCAAAACTGAGGGAGTAGTTTGGGGACAGACAGACACTCCTGTTTTATAATATAGATCATGTTTTTGAACTCGTCACATGACATCATACATAAAGACCGTCACATACAGCATGGACAAGTTCAACATACTGTTACAGCCGTTGGGTTTGTTGCGTTACCCGGTTCGAATCTTGATGAACTGTGTCAAAGCTGTCACAGCAGTGGACTGTTTCTGTCCTTCTGGGTTGGATCACTGGCCTGTCTGCCATGATACCGTACCAATTGGAACAATCAAGCCAGTCGATGTGTCACGGTGATCGGTGCTGTACTCCCATTCTCTAAGAGCGACAGAGCAGAGTTGCTGGGTGCAGGCATGGCCTTCTTCTGGGCGCCATTTACCTGAACCGAATTTCTACTTTAACGGACATGTATAATTATAATCGTGATCAGGAACCCTCGAAAGCACAGATTGTTTTTAAAATGTATTGGCACATGGGGTGGGTGTACAAAAAAGAAGCAACACAATTAATGAACCCCAAAAACCAAAGTACGTGCCCACGGGCCAACACACAAATGGTGTATTCCCGAACAAAAATAGTCTTTAAGGCCTTTATCATACCACAGGAGATAGATAGGAGATAGAATGGACAAGGTGGAAATACCCAGGCTGTGCTCGGCGCAGGATGCAGCAAGTGTAACATGGCCGAAGCAACCTTGGCATGGCTGGATCGTTCTGGTAAGATGATATGGGAGCTCAGACAATCGCGGCAAGTTCCAGAGGCCTCGCTAGGAGGTGGGCGAGGGCGGTAGTGGAGTTTTGGATGGGGCGGGGGATAAGCACCGAGTAGCCGGGGGTGTGCCTATCATGCCAACTATGCACAAAACCCACACGGCCCTTTACCCACTCTTTTCCAAGGTCCCACTCTTTTCGCTCCAAATTGCCTCCACCTTTATCCCACCTGGCTTCGCTCCACCCCATGAAGTGGAGCTCCATGTTGGCCACCCTGCTCTTATTGGCATTCCGGTCATCTATCATGGAGCACCCCACCTTTAATGGGCTTCGAACAAGTTATATCAATAAAGGAGCTGTCATATCATATTATATCAAAATAGGGAAGATTTCAGGTTTATACGCATAAAACGACACAAATCTTGTATCACAATTATGCGAATACATGCAATACGGGAGAAAACTACCCTATAGTATGGAAAGTTACCCCCTACAAGGCATTCCCACAAGGTCACAACAACACATTACAGGTCTATATGGTTTAAATAAATACGTGAATGGAGGTACAAAAACATGGCCTTTGCAGTAAATTATCACTATCAGAAGTAGCATGCATGAAACACGTGGGATACGCTTTCATGGTATGGTGAACGAAAAATGAGAGAAAACATTTTTCTAAAGAGGTGTAAAAAGAAACATAGGGGCAATACCCGTGGCGCTCACCTGTTAGAATAAACAGTATACTGCACCGACTAAAGGTATTTTAAACCAATTTCAATGGTTTCTAGAAGACGGGCAGCATGTAGAATCAATCATACAAACATAATCATAATACTTTGAACAAACAAACAAAAAAATACCTATTTTGGGGGGGGGGGGAAACCCCCCTCCCCCCCAACCCCATATACCTCCTAAGACCCCAATTTTTCTAATGTCTTGAACAAACATTGGTACATCGTGGGTGATTAAGGTTGTGGTGAAGTTTCATTAAAATTGCGTGTGTAGTTTCTGAGAAGAAAGCAAATACCTATTTTAGGGTGCAGTGCCCCCGTAAATCCCCACAGGGGCAGATTTTTTAATGCCGTGAACAAACTTTGGTACATGACGAGTGGTGAAGGTTGTGGTAAAGTTTCATCGAAATAGTGTGTAGTTTCAGAGAGAAAAAGCAAATTCCTATTTCGGGGGGTCAAACCTGGATCCACTTTGACCCCGGTAAACCCCCTTAGACCCCAATTTTTTTTAATGTCGTGAACAAACTTTAGTTACAACACAACAAATATAATTTGTGCCAAATTTGGTCGCAATCTCATCAGCGGTTTTGGAGAAGAAGTTTCAAGTGTTTATGGACAGACAGACTGACTGACTGACTGACGGACTGACTGACTGACGGACTGGCTGACGGACTGACTGGCTGACGGACTGGCTGACTGACGGACTGACGGACTGACTGACTGACTGACGGACTGACTGACTGACGGACTGACTGACTGACTGACGGACTGACTGACTGACGGACTGACTGACTGACTGACTGACGGACTGGCTGACTGACGGACTGACGGACTGACTGACTGACTGACGGACTGACTGACGGACTGACTGACTGACGGACTGACTGACTGATGGACTGGCTGACTGACTGACTGACTGACTGGCTGACTGACTGACGGACTGACTGACTGACGGACTGGCTGACTGACTGACGGACTGACTGACGAACTGACTGACTGACTGACGGACTGACGGACTGACTGAATGACGACGCGCCATCGCATAAGCTCCCTTGAACTTCGTTCCAGGTGAGCTAAAAATAAAAGAAGCCCAAATCAATCTCACCTCTTGTAACGCTAATTCAAATTGAAATATGATGCACTCGGTAAACTTTCCAGCCACTCGCGTGTGTTTTGCGACAATATAATGTCTCATAATAGGACGCGATGGCGGCCGATTATTCGCGAGTGTAAAAAGGAGGAATAAAAAGCGTCGACAGTGAACGATTATTGCTAGGGAGCTGTGGGTCAGCTTTTGTGCGCGTCGGCAGTGAAGGGAAGCTGAACGGTTCAGTGAGTCGGAACCGATTTGGTCGGTCACGGCCCAGTGCTACGTGCTGCCCCACCCTACCCGATAGGGGCCCCGCACCCTCCGCTTCCCACTCGCAACTCCTCCACCCACCACCGTGTCCTCCGTCCTTGTAATCTATCCGCATCGAGCTCCGTCTCCCAGGCTCGGGCGTCACATGCGCGACGGCCAGAAAAGGAAAGTAAAATCTATTCCTTCTCTCTTTCTTCCCGTGCTATCGTCCTCATTTCCCAACAGCCTTCGACAAGAAAAGCCTTTCGCTTGTTATCGTCCCTCCCAGACACAATAGGGCTCGGGAGCGCGGAGAGGGCCGACATTGTTTTGAACTTCGACAGAAGAGGAGTCCAATTTTCGGTGAGAGAATTGGCTCGGTGGAGAGAGAGAGAGAGAGAGAGAGAGAGAGAGAGAGAGAGAGAGAGAGAGAGAGAGAGAGAGGCGCTCCACCGACAAATGTCCTTGCATTTTAGATTTGATGTAAAACACAAATCGTTCCCTGGCTCTCCCGACCAAAAAAACCTCATTTCCACTTAAATGAGTTACCTAAATACCTTGAGCATCAAAGTGATTTACCGATAGCATCAAGGACCAGAAAATGTTCTTAACCGAGCTTTTTGAGAGCCTGGGCCTCGCGCGCGGACCTCACAACGAAATCCCACAAGGAATGGCTTTGCCTAGGATTAATGCTCGACGTTGTCGCTGCTCACTTTCCTTTGGCTTCCAGACATCTTGACATGGAATCCACGGCAAGATCAATCGGCCTCCGCGTAAGTAAAGAAAACGTCAAAATTACGAACTACTTGTTGCATTCCTTGAAATGATGTTCGATGCAGATCATACCGGAGTCATTATTACACTTCCAATTGCACAATGCATTCATTTATTGATCGAAGTGGAGCAATATTCTTTGTTTTATTTCTTTATTGTGCCAGTGCACATGGAATTTCCGTTAATAATAGTGAAAATATTTTTTCGTTCGATACAGGTGTAGTGGATGGCACGTACGTGGCAACATGGTGAACAAGTGGCACGGCTCATGTACGGGGGTGGCACAAACAGGACTACGTGGTGAACGAAAAGAGTGTTGGGGAAGGCGACGGTACAGGTGCCAGGGGCACACTAGAAAAGCTCTAGAGAAGAGGTGAAACGTGATGGGAGCAGTGCGGCCATATAAACATGGAGCACAAACGTGTCAAGTAAGTCAGTGTCCAAATGCTGGATCCTCGACACAAGATTGACAAGGTGTTGGAGGATGTCAGATCCTCTAAATATGCAGAGGGGAGAGAGAGAGAGAGACAGACAAATGGAGAGAGAGACAGACAGACAGACATAGAGATAGAGATATAGATCACAGATACAGATCAACAGTGAGGGGATCACACAGCCATGGTGAGGCCTGTGTGCTACAGGTCAGTAGTTGAGAGTGAGGTGTGAACAGTAAGGAGATCACACAGCCATTACGAGGCCAGTGTGTGCTACAGGTCAGTAGTTCAGAGTGAGATGTGAACAGTGAGGAGATCATACAGCCATGACGAGGTCTGTGTGTGCTGCAGGTCAGTAGCTGAGAGTGAGATGTGAACAGTGAGGAGATCATACAGCCATGACGAGGCCTGTGTGTGCTGCAAGTCAGTAGTTGAGAGTGAGATGTGAACAGTAAGGAGATCACACAGCCATGACGAGGCCTGTGTGTGCTACAGGTCAGTAGTTGAGAGTGAGGTGTGAACAGTAAGGAGATCACACAGCCATTACGAGGCCTGTGTGTGCTGCAGGTCAGTAGTTGAGAGTGAGGTGTGAACAGTAAGGAGATCACACAGCCATTACGAGGCCTGTGTGTGCTACAGGTCAGTAGTTGAGAGTGAGATGTGAACAGTGAGGAGATCATACAGCCATGACGAGGTCTGTGTGTGCTGCAGGTCAGTAGCTGAGAGTGAGATGTGAACAGTGAGGAGATCATACAGCCATGACGAGGCCTGTGTGTGCTGCAGGTCAGTAGTTGAGAGTGAGATGTGAACAGTAAGGAGATCACACAGCCATTACGACATCTGTGTATGCTACAGGTCAGTAGTTGAGAGTGAGGTGTGAACAGTAAGGAGATCACACAGCCATGACGAGGCCTGTGTGTGCTACAGGTCAGTAGTTGAGAGTGAGGTGTGAACAGTAAGGAGATCACACAGCCATTACGAGGCCTGTGTGTGCGACAGGTCAGTAGTTCAGAGTAAGATGTGAACAGTGAGGAGATCATACAGCCATGACGAGGTCTGTGTGTGCTGCAGGTCAGTAGCTGAGAGTGAGATGTGAACAGTGAGGAGATCATACAGCCATGACGAGGCCTGTGTGTGCTGCAGGTCAGTAGTTGAGAGTGAGATGTGAACAGTAAGGAGATCACACAGCCATGACGAGGCCTGTGTGTGCTACAGGTCAGTAGTTGAGAGTGAGGTGTGAACAGTAAGGAGATCACACAGCCATTACGAGGCCTGTGTGTGCTGCAGGTCAGTAGTTGAGAGTGAGGTGTGAACAGTAAGGAGATCACACAGCCATTACGAGGCCTGTGTGTGCTACAGGTCAGTAGTTGAGAGTGAGATGTGAACAGTGAGGAGATCATACAGCCATGACGAGGTCTGTGTGTGCTGCAGGTCAGTAGCTGAGAGTGAGATGTGAACAGTGAGGAGATCATACAGCCATGACGAGGCCTGTGTGTGCTGCAGGTCAGTAGTTGAGAGTGAGATGTGAACAGTAAGGAGATCACACAGCCATTACGACATCTGTGTATGCTACAGGTCAGTAGTTGAGAGTGAGGTGTGAACAGTAAGGAGATCACACAGCCATTACGAGGCCTGTGTGTGCTACAGGTCAGTAGTTGAGAGTGAGATGTGAACAGTGAGGAGATCATACAGCCATGACGAGGTCTGTGTGTGCTGCAGGTCAGTAGCTGAGAGTGAGATGTGAACAGAGAGGAGATCACACAGCCATGACGAGGTCTGTGTGTGCTACAGGTCAGTAGTTGAGAGTGAGGTGTGAACAGTAAGGAGATCACACAGCCATGACAAGGTCTGTGTGTGTTACAGGTCAGTAGCTGAGAGTGAGATGTGAACATTGAGGAGATCACACAGCCATGACGAGGTCTGTGTGTGTTACAGGTCAGTAGTTGAGAGTGAGATGTGAACAGTGAGGGGATCACATAGCCATGGAGAGGCCTGTGTGTGCTACGTTGCTGAGCACTAGCGGCAGGAGCTCCACTGTGACTGCAGGTTGCCACCGGAGAAATGCTTTAAAAAATGAGTCTCAACACACAAGTTCAAATACAACCAGAAATGGCAACCGGTGCAGGATTTGTAAGCCAGGTCCTTGGCTGCTGACATTTCAAAATATCCATGCTTTTCAATGTAACCGGCCATGGTGTCTTCGCGACATGGCTGGATCAGGATGGCTGGTTTATATGCGATGCCAATGCGGAGCAAGCCAGTACAAGGACTGCGGGAGGCGCACATTACCTTGTGTGGGCCTGTGGGGGTGAGAGCAAGTGCTGCAAGCAAGTCCTGGCACAACTGCCATTTTGGAAGAGGATAACCCATGTGTGTCATCATGACCAACCTATATCCTTCTCAGCACATTTTATCCATTTTTTTCAGTGAGACTGCTGGGTGGCCATCTCATGCAAACAACTAACAATTTTGGCATTTCACACAGTATGGTGTCCTGCTCTACAATTGTATAATCCTTGCAGTGAGGCTCCTTTGGCAACACTGAATCTCACAGAATTAGTTGTGTTATCTATCACCCTATTTGTGAACGTCTGTTTGTTCGGTTGTGCCTCATGGACAGGCTAAGGAAGTGACTTAGAGAGGGAAGAGGGGATCCATGGGAGGGTGGGGGGGGGTAACTTTTCATGACAAAAAACATGGGCACATCAGATTTAGACTAGGGGCGTGCCCAAGGGGCGTGGCACTGGGGCGTGGCTTCCTCTGACTATAAAAAATCCACTACACACACGCGACTGACTATTTATTTTCCAGTCAACGCCGGGTAACTCTGCTAGTTGTCAATAAACTCTAGGCAATCAAGGTCACCCTTAACCAAGTCTTGGGAAAACGCCTGCAGAGGGTGAAAATTAGTGTTATTAAAAAGTGGGAGTATGCAAAACCCTTGTTCATCACTTTGAAATATCTTGATTAACCTGACGACTCAGTTTGAATAGAAGATCAGGGGAGAGTATGTAAGAACACTTTAAAATTCCATGGGGATAGTAAGACCACTGAAGAAGTTATATGAAGGGGAATGTAGTTGCAATATGTATGAAAAAATTGGAGAATGCTTTGAAACAAAGATAGAAGTAAAACAATGATGCGTTATGTCACCGGAATTGTTTAACATATTTATGGATGACATTATGTGCAAGGAACACGAGCCTCGACCTAGTATACATACAAAAAATAAATAAATAAAATAGGAAACATAAAAGAAAAAAAACAAGAAGACATCATGCAGGGCACGATACTTGCAAAATCCACCCCCCCTCCCCCAAAAAAGGTTACCATTGATCCATCAAATTGTCCGTTTCATCAATATTATAATTGACGATCTTGATCAAAGGTCAGGTCAATAGGATGAAAAGTGACGATTTTTCAGATGAAAATTGATTTCAGAAATTTGACCTTGAGTTGACCTTTGACCTTTTGACCTCAAAAATAGTTGGTTTCCCAATTCAGTGAGGCACTATGCAAATGCTGTTAAATTTTCAAGTCAATCGGATGAAAATTGACGGGTTTTCAGATGACAATTTATGATTTTGGAAGTTTGACCTTGAGTTGACCTTTTGACCTCAAAAATAGTTTGTTTTCCAATTTAGTGACTCAATATACAAATGCTGTTCAATTTTCCAATAAATCGGATGAAAATGGCGATTTTAGAAATTTGACCTCCAGATGACCTTTCACCTAAAAATCAATAGGCTTCTCAATTGTGATGACTTCTGCAACTTGGTGAAGTTTCATGATGATCGGTTTCTTCGATTTTGATGATCTTCGATTTTGCAAGTAACAAACAAACAGACAAACAAACAAACAGACAGACAGGCAGACAGAATAACAAACACAACCGACCAATCTACTTTTAAAAAATCTTCGATTTTGCAAGTAATAAAGGTAATGGAGCATGTACATGAAGGTGTAACAGTTGGTGAAGAAACTGTGAAAGATCTGGATTTCAATGATTATATTGTACTGTTGGCAGATACAGTAGAAATCCTTACTACAAATCTAGGAGAATATGCATAATAGGCTAATTCCATCAATCTGTTTGTCTGTCGTGTCCCACCTTAAAACACGGAAACACTCCTCAGAGAGAGAGAGAGAGAAAAAAAGAAGTATAAGTCGTTTCAAATTAATCCAAATCTACAGGAAAATTATAATATTTTCAATTACACAAATAAAACTGAACCTGCGCGGTGTATAGGCAACATGACCACTCCTCGAACGCTCCTGTAATCCATTTTTCTTTGCTGTTAGAAAATATGCTGCGATATCCTTTGCTGTTAAGACATAAGATTATTTTGGAATTTGACCATGCTCTCTACATCTGTCCATATAATAATAGGTTTGGCCGTCTATGTGTGTGTAACATTCCGCTCCAGCCATTGGTTGGACAGCTGGCCTGTCTCCACCCACAATTTCAAAATGAAAAAAAAAAAAATCATGCGGCCACCCTATTGGTGCTCTGCAAAGCTAAAGACCTCTTTGGAGCTGTCATATTCACACTCGCCATGCCCTCCCTATAAGTTTTCCCTTCAGTGTAAAACGACCAAATCGACTGTTAATTTTTTTTTCAAATATCGAAAGGTTGGAGCCGATAGGCGTCATGGCCTTGTGAAGACCATATATGCCTGATTAGTGCTTAGGCTTCAGGCCTCTGAGGAAGTGCAATTGGAATATATCCAAGGTATATAGACATGTGCATGGAAGAAGTTTCGGGAACTGAGTGGCGTGCTGATGAGGAGGAGAGTGTCGCTGAAGCTGAAGGGAAAGGTGTATGCTGCATGTGTGAGGTGTGTTATGATTTATGGGAGCGAGACATGGGTAATGAACGTAGAGCAGCAACGAAGGCTGGAAAGGGTGGAAATGCGAATGGTTCGATGGATGTGCGGAGTATCGTTGAGAGAGAGGAAGACAAATGATGAATTGCGAAAGATGATGGTAATATTGCCTGTGATTGATGCTGTGAAGAGGAACAGGTTGAGATGGTTTGGTCATGTGTTGAGGAAGGATGAAAGTGACTGGTTGAGAAGAGTGATGGAAATTAATGTAGAAGGAAGTAGAGGACGGGGAAGACCGAGAAAGACTTGGCTAAAGATGGTGGAAGAAGAAATGCGGGCAAGGGGGTTAACAAGGAGAGATGCAGAAAATAGGGCAAAATGGAGAAGATTGTCATGGGGACCGCAAGGCTAACCCCCGCTCTAGCAGGGAAAATGGCCTTAAAATGCATGTTGTTGTTGTTGTTGTTGTATATAGACATGATATCTAGTATAGGAACACAGGCATTGGGCATGTTTTTGCTTCAAATCTGGGTTTCCTTTTATTTTCGGGAGCGATCGAGAGCGCGGTCTGTTTCTGAATATATTCTCTTAAACGACTCCGTCATTATAAAGGCCTTTGTTTGAAGAGTTGCGGGAATCTCGCGACATTGTGAAGGAAAGCATACGAAACGTTCCTAAAAGTGTTATAATGAAGGGATGCATTGTTAGGTAAACAATTTTGGTCACCCTGAGGAGGAAGAGGAAGGTGTTACCGTGCGTCGGTGGAATGTCTGAGCCGACTAAGTGATGTGCTGGTAGGCCTACTCCGTGCACATCCAGCACCAAAATGGTGGTTCAAGCGGTCACCGCGCCAGATAAAGGGCGTTTTCCATATGGATGCTAATTGTCCCAATCCCAATCTATCCTTTAATGGATGATTCAATAACTAAAGCCACGTGCAATCAGGGCAAGTCAAATCACTCAGAGGACAAGTGACTTCATGTGTGTATTTAAGAAGTAAACTGGGAGGGAGAACAAAGGACAGAAAAGCATTTTTCTGCAGTTTATTCACAAAGATACGCACTCAGGTATCGGATGAACGGAATCGACTATTGTTCCATAGTGTGTTAACTATGCTCTATTGAAACGACGTAAATAGACTCGACGTAAACCGATGACTTACTTATACATCAGGAAGATGATAAAAGGATTGTCTATTGGCACAATTAGGCTGCTCATGGTCACTTGGGAGCTGCAATTCCACGGGGTTTCTGCATAGCTCGCGAGATTGTAAGTTGGACAGGCGACCATGAAAGGCCATGACATGTAGGAGCCATGCTGTTGTTGTTTCAATCGCGGTTTCTGTATTGGTCACGTCGGAGGTGGTGGATGAGGCCGTGAAGGCTGAGTTGTGGTGGGTGGGGGGTTGTTGGGGAGGGGAGGGGGTTCCAAGCCTTGGAGTGGGGAGTCTATTAAAGCCTCAGGGATGAGAGGGGAGATCGAGGACCTACTTCCCCCCTCTCTCTTCCCACTCACCCACACCTCTCTCTCTCTCTCTCTCTCTCTCTCTCTCTCTCTCTCTCTCTCGCCTCTTTCTCTCCCCCCCCTCTTCCTAGCTCTCTTCCATTGCTAACGGATGATGTCAACAAAATCCCCCCCCTCGCTCCTCGACCCCTCCTCGCTCTCCCTCCCTCTCCCACCTTAGCCTTCTTACTCCTCCCTCCCCTCCTCACTGTCTCCTCCCATCTCCCTCCTCTCTCTCTCTATCTTGCTCCCGCCCACCTCTTCACACCTCCTCCCTCTCAGAGTGTAGAGTATAGTGACGGGTCATGAGGCGTCGCTCTTCCACACTTCTCTCGCTCTTCCACACTTCTCTCTCTCTCTTTCTCTCTCTCTCTCTCTCTCTCTCTCTCTCTCTCTCTCTCTCTCTCTCTCTCTCTCCAATAGCCCACTGACCACCCACTGGAAAGAGCTTCTACCTGCAGGGGCTCCAGCCTCTCCTACCTGGTCGTCGATGTACGCGTTACCTGTGTCCAAACGTGCCGGTGATATACAGTGGAGGCTTGCACACTATTCTTTGCCTTCCAACGCGTTTCTTAAACGACTGAACCTCGTGATATCTGATGACTGCCCCTTTTGCCATCACTCCGAGGACACTTTCCATGCATATGTCGGATGCCAAAGGCTGGCTCCACTTTTTCAACTCCTGAAATATGTCTTCCAGAATTTCGGTTTTTGTTTTTCTTCTTATCTTTTTGTGTACTACATGCCTGTGTCTAACGAGAATATCGGTTCTCAAATCGTTAATTTTTTACTTGCCGAGGCGAAACTCGCGATATATATTACGCGGAAGAGTCGGGTCTCTGGGACAAGCTCACCGGAATGCAGTATTTTGTTAGCCTTTAAAGGCCTTGTGGCTGCCCGCCTTAAAATTTAATTTAATTTTTACCGAGAGACTTCTCGGCTTGATCACTTTGTTCAAAAATGGTGCAAAGCTGAAATCCTGTGTAAGGTGGAGGGAGATGAACTTTTTTTGCTGCTCTAATTATAATTAATGTCATGTTTTTCAATTCCTTGATTTAATTATTTTGTTGACTGCTATTGAATTACTTGGTTTGTTGTGCTTTTTTATACTTTTGTAATAAAAGACCTTAAAAGCCAAGTCAAATCAGTGTGTGTCTGTCTCTCTCTCTTTCTTTCTTTCTTTCTTTCTTTCTCTCTCTCTCTCTCTCTCCCCTCTTTCAGTATTCCATGGTAAGTTTACCCAATCAAAGTTTTTGAATAGATCAATAAGTCGTTCAACTCATGTCACTATCTTCTTTACCCTGCGCTCGTGAAGCTAAAAGCAGGGTTAGCCATTCGGTTGCGTACGTGTGGCATACGCATTACGCACGTGCGTGCGTGTCTGCATTTTAAAAATCCATTTTCTCAGCAACCGTTGGTCCGATTGACACAAAATGAAACATGGCTCATTGTCAAGTACATGGGGAATAATATATGTTCATGACGATGTCATTGGTGCCTTCATTATGACGTCATATTTCGACAAGTACAATGCTTGATCTCATCAGTATGAAAAAAAAATTCTTTGCAACTTTTCGTACGATAAACCTCAAATTTTGACCATAGGAGTGCCTCCTCCAGTGGAATTTTTATTGATAACTAGCTGAATGCACCCGGCGTTGCCGGGTTCTTTTTGAAAGAATTTAATCTTCTGTACTAAAAAAGGAATAAAACACGATCTTGCGAAGCAGCGGAGGTTGACTATCCGGCCGCGGCCGCATTTCGTTCATTTACTACGATAATTCAGCTTTTACTCGCGGCCATAGAAGATTGACTACTATAATTCAGCTCAGGTTTTAATTGCGAAATGGGCCCAGCCCGGCCGAAGCGGCCTCGACCGGCCTCGCCACCAAGCCTATAACCTTCCCTGGGCCAGTCCCGACATTTTTTGTTTCAGAGGTTTCCTCCTATCTTTCACTGTTCAGGAGATTAGCGCGTGCAGACAAACAAACAAACAAACAAAAACTTTCTTTTATATATATATAGAAGAAGATTATGACATCATCGGTAACGTGGTACAGCCACCATCTTAGAAAAGTCGAAAAAGGTTGCACCTCTATATCTCCAAACCCACTCCATGGAAAAATTGACCCGTGGCTCATTGTAAAGAACTCTGCATGGGGAATAAGTGTTGTTAATGATGACATCATTGGTGCCTTAATTATGATGTCATAATTTGACAGAGAGGACGCTTAGCCTGATCAGTTTAAAATTTCTTGAGCATGATCTACACAACAATTATATTAGAGAATATAAATTTATGATGTCATCACTCACATGGTCTGGCAACCACAATGGATCAAATAAAAACAAGACCGAACGTCTAACAGCGGTGTAGCTGGGCTTGTAAAATATTATAAACCACAAACACATATGATTAACTTTTTAAACAGTCGCTATGCTGTTTATAACATTAAACAAAGAAATTTGGAGGAATCCCAACATCCGTGAGGTAGGTTTTACTTACAGAACTGAGGGAAGATCTACTGTAATCTATATACCCCACAAGGATTGGGTTAATAACATGCTATCAAAAAACCGAGGTGAATTCCTTACTTCCACGGTTGTTAGTACCGTACACCGCTTATCATGGATTCATGAACCATACACCGCTTCAATCCATTAACTTTGTATTCACGACATTGGGATTAAAGTGTTATGGTCATATTTACTAAATTATTATTATTATTACTATTATGAAAACGATACTACTGAAATGATACACTACAGTATTAAGAAACCTGAGCTTAATTTGTCCGAAACGGCCCTAAGGTGAGGCATGAAGCCTAAGGCCTATACGTACCATTTTGTTGGAAGAGACGCAATGCCATGCTTTCGATATTTGATGGTCATTTTAACAATCGGTTTGTTTGTGTTTCACACAGAATGAAACAATTAAAGGTAGAGCATGGCGATTGTGATATATGGCAGGTTTGACGATATGTCGGCCTGAAAAAATTGGAATCAAAATGCCAGTGTGGAGAGTCAACCGCCGTACCGCAGTAATGACATCAGATGTAATCACATCACCCTGTCATGTAACTATATCCTCAGCTCTAATTGGTATACGTTTGAGAGGACATACATACAGGTGGACAAACACTGTTCTAGATGGCTTTGCCCTATGGGCTACGCCATAAAAACCCTTCAAAAACAGAAGAGTTGGCTCGCACCTCGTTGACTGTGCAGGGTAAGTATTCTATGAATATTTAGTTTCTTGAAGTGACAGGTCCATACAACAACTCAAGATATTCCTTATTGAACCTCCTATTTTTGAGCTTTTTCAATCAACGCAAGAATAAAAGGCCTCCTTTTTTCTATCGTGATATTTTTACCACAGGCTTCTTATGTAGTATTAAATATTGAAAAAATGATCCAATATTTTGGTTTAAAAATTAGTAAAGAAAAAACTGAAATAATGTTCATGATCAGACACGAAGAACAAATTCCCCACACAAAGAAGAAGGCATAATTTAAATAAAACAAGTAAATGAGTTCAATATATTGGGTCCATTGAAACAGCTGATTAAAAAATAACAAAAGACAAAGGAAGAAAAGTGGGAGCTGCAACAACCTATAACTTAGTCACTTTTGTGGAAAAGGAGAGACATATCAGAAAAAGGTAAAAATGGGGATATTTAGTACTAGTTATTATACTTGATATTCAATGCAATATGAATAGTTAGTACTAGTTACACTGATTTGGATATATGGATGATCCATGTGGACCCTTACAAAAAAAAAATGAGAGGAAAAATTTCTATGAAATGTACTTGTTTAGAAACATGACAAATATAAAACTAGATGGTATTCATAGAATACTTACTTACTCCGTGCAGTCAACTTGGTGCGAGCCAACTCTTCTGTTGAATGGTTTTTTCTTTGATCCAACATGGCTGCCAGATCACGTGAGTGATGAGATCATAAACTTACATTCTCTAATATAATGGTTGCGTCATAGATCATGCTCAAGAAATTTCAAACTGATCAGACTAAGCGTTGTCCCTATCGAATTTGACATCATAATTAAGACACCAATGACGTCATTGTTAGAAACACTTATTCCCCATGCGGCCTTCTTTACAATGAGCCATGTTTCAGTTTTTTCCATTAAGTGGTTTCAGAGATATAGATGTGCAACGTTTTTCGGTTTTTCTAAGATGGTGCTTATACCACGTAACCTATGACATAATTATCATTAAAAATTCTACAGGAGGAGGCGCTCTTACGGTGAAAATTGTGTGTTCATTGGACAACAGTTGCGGACCAAAAAAATCATACTGATCAAAGATCAAGCGTTATACTTGTTGAATTATGTCATCATAATGAAGGCACCGATTACATAATCACTAACATATCTTATTCCACATGGGGAGTACTTGACAATGAACCATGTTTCAATTTTTTCCATTGAGCAGTTTCAGAGATATAGATGTGCAACGTTTTTCGCTTTTTCCAAGATGGTGCCCATACAACATGACCTATGACATAATTATCATTAAAAAATTATACAGGTGGAGTCACTCCTATGGTGAAAATTGTGTCAATCGGACCAACGTTGTCAAGAAAATGAATTTTAAAAATGCAGACATATACGTACGTAAGTACGCCACACGTATGCACGCAGGAGAGTGCTTAACCTCATTTTCGCTTCACGAGCGCAGGGTAATGAATGATTTAGTGAGTGATGAAGATATCAGTGAAAGACTTGAACACATTTCAGTGAGTGTGAGAATACATAGATCGAGACAGAAGTGGTTTGGAGGTATTGAAAGAATGGAGGAGGAAAGGCAAGTGAAAAGAATACCGTATACCAAAGCAGGATGAACAACAGAAGGTCAATGGGTAGGCCAATAACAAAGTGAAAGCATCTGCGAAGAAGAATCTAATAGAAGCTGTAATTTTTATTTTTTTTTTGTATACAGGATCGAGGCTCGTGAAAGAGCTAACATTTAGCACATAAAAAATCAAAACAGACACACAAAGTATATAATAAGGGGAGCGGTAGACAAGATGGGGAAAGAGGGGGAAGCACACAAACACAACATTAGAGAGCAGGGACATCGGGAAGTGAATATGGAAGAATCACAAAGTCTAGTGCAAGATAGGAAGGGGTGGATAGTTATGGTGCAGCCGTATTCTGCATATAGCAGTGGGAAAACTAGAATGGTACTCGGTAGAGAGCATACCTCCGCCAGGCTGTACAGTTTACATTTTTTATCCCACTGATAGTCCAGATCTGGATTCGGACCTGAACCAAAATCGAATCTGCTTGTTCTTGTCACTTACCCAACTCATCCACCTTGTTTCGTCATAATCCGTCCACAACTTTTTGAAATATCATGCAATATATCGTTTTTGGTCGTATCTCTCTGTATGGTAAAAAAAAAATCACCTGAACATTAAAAAAATCCTCGTATCCGGAACCGGATCTTCAACAAAATCGAACCGATTAGTCCTTGTCACACACCCAACCTGTCCACCAAGGTTCGTCCGAGGCCGTCCATAACTTTTTGAGATGTCGTGCTATATATTGGTTTTTGCCCTATCACTCAATAGTGAAAAATCACTTATAAGGATTTAAAAAAAAATACAGATACAGATCCGGATCTTTACCAAAATCTAATCATTTCGTCCTTGTCACACACCCAACCCCTCCACCAAATTTCGTCCAAATCCGTCCACAACTTTTTCAGATATATTTTTCAGAAACAGACAGACAAACAGACAAACAACCAGAGAGACAAACACACAGAAAAACAAACAGAAAAAAGACAGACAGACAAACAAACAGACAGACCAACCGACAGACAGACAGACAGGGGTAAAAACATAACCTCTATCCACCTTTGGTGGCGGTGGTAATAAACATAAGAACTTTCCGTGAATACAGTACTTACTCGACCATTACTGTTTATATGGTGAAAGACGATTTAGGATATAATTTGGTGCTGCCAGTAGGATATAAATCATTCCCATATCTTTGTTAGCTATAGTGACGTGTTTTGTTCAATCTACTGCTGTGAGGATCGCTGAACTGTAAATCATTAGGGTGTTGTATAATCATCCTTGCTGTGCTAATGAAAGCTTGGAGGTCAGAAAAATGATCCAATAAATAAATCAACGTTCTTTTTCCAAAATGTACACTGGGAAAATATTGTACAACTCTCCTTTCCTATGCCATCTCGAGACGCTGCATGACGTCATCGCCGGGCACCGAAGGGGGCCCGGCAATGATGCGCACTTAAAGCGAGTACTCATTTTTCACTCCGGTTTCTTGTTTGTTTTCTTGTTTGTTTGTTTGTTTGTCCAGGCGATATGTCAGTCATCCTTTGAGCTAGGAAGCTGAAATTATGACACTAGAAATTATGAAATTATGAATTTTCGGCACAATAGTGAGCAAGTACTTTGTCAAAAATAGTATTTTTTGTTTTTTGATTAATCAACTAATTGATTAGTTTCTTAATTCTTATCGTTTAATTAAGTACGTACTTATTTATTTCCTTTCTCTTCTGGGCAGCATTATCCCAGGCACCTTTTGAGCTAGGAAGCTGATATTTGGACACGACAATGACCAAGTGATTTAGCTGTAAAGGTTATTTTTGATTTATTGATTAATCAATTAATCGATTAATTATTTAATTGTTGCATTAATGACTAAATTTTTTTTTTTTACGTTACAGATTCGGATTAAACAGTGGTGGTTTAGTTATTCTATTAGCCAATTGATTAATTATTTAATTCTTTTATGATTATAATTTATTTATTTTCATTATTAATCATATATTTATTTTCTTTCTCATCTGGGCAATATCTCAGGCACCTTTTGAGCTAGGAAGCTGATATTTGGACATGACAGTGACCAAGTGATGTGGTTATAAAGGATATTTTAGATTTATTGATTAATCAATTAATCGATTAATTATTTATTGATTAATCAATTAATTATTTAATTTTTTCGATTAATGACTCATTTAATTCATTATCAAAAAGTTGCAGCTTTGGATGAAGCACCGGTGGTTTAGGTATGCTATTGGCCAATTGATTAAGAAAATATTGTATGATCATTATTTGTTGATTTTAATTATGCAATTAATCAATTAATTATTGTACACCTCTCCCTCCCAATGCAGTCTCTATGAGCTGCACGGTGGTATTGCCGGGCACCGAAGGCACTCCTGCAATGCCGCACGAGAGGATATTTGCTTATTTGGCATGGGGGCGGTGTACTTTGAATGTATCTGTGCTTGTATAAATTTTTTTTAAGTTTTTCCTTCAATCCAATATGGCTGCCAAACCACATGACTGTTGGCATCATCATTGTCAAACCTTTTTTCCCATGGTTACCCAATCATATCTTCAAATTTACATTGATCGGTTAAGAGGTTTCAGAAAAGAGGGGTTTAAAATGTTGTCACTTTTTTTTTTTTTTAAATACTGAATCGAGGCTCGTGAAAGAGCTAACATTTATTTCACAAACAAATCAACCAGACAAACAAAATATATAAAAAGAGGGAGCGGAAGACAAGATGAAGAGAGAAGGGGAAGCACACAAACACAACATTTGAGAGCAGGGAGATGTTCTGGAGGGATAGGGCTTGGGGGGAGGAGGCGTGGGAAGGGAGGTGGGGGTGGGGGTGGGGGGGTGGGAGAAGTATAAAACACAAGGACACCAAGGACTTCCAGGACAGAAGTTGGTATTTCAAAAAATAGAAAAGATCAAGGTTTTGGATGGGGGAAGATAAGAGATGGTGGTGAACAGCTGTTTTAAAGACCTGGAGGGTGGAGTGGGATTGAAGAGAGTGAGGGAGTTTGTTCCAGAGGCGGGAGAAAAGAGGAATGAAGGAGTGTAGGTGAGCAGAGGGTCTTGATTTTGGCAGTTTAACCATAAGAGGGTTGCAGGCAGATCTTGTGCGACCTGTAGGAATATTTGGGGGACAGAGCCCAGAGAGAGCTGGGGGGGGGGGGGGCAAGGCCAGAGAGGAGTCGGTAGAAGACGGAAAGACCACCAACCTGCCTGCGGTGAGTGAGAGAAAGGCCCTTCGAGTTAGCTTCATCGCGGGAGATTCCAATGATTCTGAACGCTTTGGTTTCAACAGCGTGAAGACGAGCTAGGTGTGAAGCAGGAGCACCAGCCCAGAGGGGAGAGCAGTATTCCATTGAGCTGCGGATGAAAGCCTTGTATGTGGTGAGGAGCTCAGGTGTGCCAAGGAAGGACTTCGCACGACGGAGGACGCCCAGTCGGCGACTGGCTTTGGAGGCCAGATTTGAAATGTGGTTTTCCCAGGAAAGATCATGGCAGATAGTGAGACCCAAAAGCTTGAGTGACAGAACTTCTTGGAGAGGATTATTCAGAAAGTGGATGGGAGGGTTGTCCAGTCGGTCTTTTCGGAGAGACATCGTAAGAGTGTGAGATTTGTCAGGATTGAAAGACATGTTCGACTTGTTTGCCCAGTCTGTGATTTTGTCCAGGTCTGCAGAGAGTGAGGAGGCTGCAGACTGCCGATCTGAGGGATGAGGAATGGAGCGACAGAGAGTAGAGTCATCAGCAAAGAGATAGAGAGGATTTTCAAGAGAGTCAGAGAGATCATTGATGAAGACCAGAAAAAGCACAGGGCCCAGAACACTGCCTTGGGGAACTCCAGCCTGAACAGGAAGAGGAGATGAGAGAAACCCATTCAGGGCCACACGTTCACTACGACTAGAGAGGAAGTCCACCAGCCATGCGTGGAGATTTCCATGGATACCAAAGGAGGAGGTTTGGTGAGCAGAGCAGGGTGCCAGACCCTATCGAAGGCATGTGATATGTCAAGGGAGACAGCTCTAATTTCCTGTTTGGCATTGAGGACCTCCATCCATTGTTGAGAAAGCAGAAGCAGCATGTCCAGAGTAGAGTGACCAGGTCTGAAACCAAATTGATGATCAGAGATCAAGCCATTGGAGAAGAGGAAAGATTTCATATCTGAAGCAATGATGGATTCCATGACTTTGCTGATAATTGGGAGAAGGCTGATTGGTCTGTAGTTGCTAGGATCTGTTTTTGCACATTTTTTGTGTAAAGCGGTGATGTTGGCTGATTCCCAAGCAGATGGCAGATGACCTTGAGCGAAAGAGAGGGTGAAGAGAACAGAGAGAGGGAGTGAATGAGCGGAAGAACAGGATTTTAGGACACGTGGGCTGATGCCGACAGGTCCAGTTGCAGAATCAGAGTCGAGGGTTGACATAAACTTTTCCACCTTGTCAGGAGGAAAGGACACAGAGTCCAGGAGCAACTGGGTATGACTGGGTATGGTGGGTACAGAGAGGGATGGGTTTGGGACACAAGATTTAGAGGCAAACACAGAGTTGATGCATTCAGCTTTTTCACGTGCGGAGTCAGCCGTGTAGCCGTTTGAGGTGAGGGAGGGGATGGAGGGGGAACAAACACCAGAAACAGATTTGACCAGATGCCACCAGGATTTGGAAGAGGGAGACAGATAAGAGAGTTCGGTCTTGAGAACGGAGAGATATTGTTTCCTGGCTCTCCTGAGGGTGGACACACACTTGTTTCGGGCTTTGTGAAAGGAAATAAGATTTCCTGCCGTTGGATTTGCTTTCCAGGAGACGAAAGCAAGTTGTTTCTGGGCAACAGCCTCACCACAAGATTCTGTGTACCATGGACGGGAGGAAGGGTATGACAA
Source organism: Myxine glutinosa (assembly GCF_964187855.1). Classification (NCBI taxonomy): domain Eukaryota; kingdom Metazoa; phylum Chordata; class Myxini; order Myxiniformes; family Myxinidae; genus Myxine; species Myxine glutinosa. The sequence continues at coordinate 63,057,939 of NC_136268.1, read as the reverse complement.
CTGAAGACGAGATGGGATAAATCTGTGCATGAGAGAGAGCAATTTACTTTGGAAGAATTCCCAGGATGAGTTGATGTCAGAGGCGGTAGAGATAGGAGTCCAGTCCAGATGATTGATGGCTGCTTGAAGACCGTGCCAGTTGGCCTGAGTGAAATGCCAGACTCGCCAACGCTGAGGAGGCTCTCTGAGAATGGTCAGAGAGATGTCCACTTTAACAAGTACATGATAAGATGAGCCGATTGGAGCAGAAGAAGAGCAGCAGACATGTTCAGGGAAGTTAGTCATAACCAAGTCCAGAAGAGAAGATGCTCCATTGACTGAGATCCGGGTCAGGAAATTGACAGATTGTGTCAGTCCCAGTGAGTCGCAGAAGTCCTTTACTGAAGAGCCATGGCTGGTGACTGGTGAGAGAGGTACCCACACCCAGCCAACTGGCATGGTGACAATTGAAATCACCACATATGAGGAAGAGAGAGTTAGGATGGGTAGATAGAAGTTGGTCCATATTATCAGACAGCGAGATGTATATGGAGTCATCACTGTTTGGTGAACAGTACAACACACATATGAACAAAAGGTGGTAGCGAAGGGGAAGCTGTAGCCAAAGGTATTCCTGGGGGTGAGGTGGAGAGAGGGCAGTGCAGGGAGTGTGAGGAAGAGAGTTTTTTAATAAAGATAGCAACCCCACCTCCAGGACGAGGCTCAGGTCTATCATACCGGAGGAGGGAGTAACCTGGGAGAGATACCAAGGAATCAGAGACATCATGAAGGAGGAAAGTTTCTGTTAAGCAGATCACGTCTGGTTTGTCAGAAGCAACCTGTATGCGTATGGAGAGATCAGTCAAGTTTGAGCGAAGGCCCCGGATGTTTGAGGTCCATACCGTTAATGAAGAGGAAGGGGGAGCATCGGATACAGAACAGGGGGTGGGAGGGGTATGGTAAGATGTGGAAGAGGAGGAAGAGGTAGGGAGAGCTGCTGAAGGTGTGTCAGAGATTTCAGAATAGCTTGGAGAAAAGGAAGAATGGGGTGGACAAAAGGTTTGATGGTGATTGGGTGTGGCACAGTGAGGTGTTATTTGAGGAGGGGGAAGAGCGAGGCAGCAGGTTGGGGCAGATGAAGGTGAAAGTTGGAAGGGGGAATAAGCGGGGCGGACGCTTTGAGGAGGAGGGGTCAGAGGGGAGTATAGGAGGGGAGGAGCGAGGGAGAGTCCCGGAGGGGATGGGTGTGGGGGGAGTTTAGGAGGGAAGGGGCAAGGGGGCAGATTTGAAAGGGATGGGTGATGGGGAAGATTTGGAGGGGAGGGGCAAGGGGGAAGATTTGAAAGAGATGGGTGTTGGGGAAGATTTGGAGGGGAGGGGCAAGGGTGAAGATTTTAAAGGGATGGGTGATGGGGAAGATTTGGAGGGGAGGAGCAAGGGGGAATATTTGAAAGAGATGGGTGATGGGGAAGATTTGGAGGGGAGGGGCAAGGGGGTATATTTGGAGGGGAGGGGTGATGGGGAAGTTTTTTAGGGGAGGGGTGATGGGGAAGTTTTGGAGGGAAGGGGTGATGGGGAAGATTTGGAGGGGAGGGGTGAGATTGGATTTTGAAAAGTGTACGATTAATGGGAAACGAACATTTATTGCAAAATGAGTTTCTTGAGACCTTCGAGTCAAAAATACGTTTGAGGACGCTGAAGGAGGGGTGGAGTGCAGTAGAGTTTCGGGAATGTAGAAAAGAGGAACTGTAAGAGATGGAATTTTTTTTTGGAATGAATAGATTTGGTGAGGAAGTCGAAAGCATCCTTTTATAGAAGAAGAAGAAAAAGGTGTTATAATATACGACAGAATACAGTTCTTCAGGGGAAAGTTTAAACATTTTTAACAACGTGATCACGTGATCATGAACAACGTGATCGAAGAGCGAACGAACAAATAAGAACAACAAATAAACGAATAAGAACAGAGAAGGAAATATATATATATTTTTTTGAGTTGAGATTTTAAACAAGGAAGTATGGGGTGAAAGACTGGGACAAAAACAGAGAACGAAAGTAATTGCAGTGCAATCGACGAACCGCTGAGAGAAAAACAAAGCCTCAAGGTCGGACACGGTCGCCTACTAGGCCTCAGAATACGCGAATGAATTAACCGACGATTTTGTATACATGTATGAAAAATTAACACCGAGAATCTTACTAAAGACACACTATAGGTACACACACCGAAAGATAGATGGAGTTTCGACAAAAACTCAATTGTGAAAAATTACTTAAGATTCAATATGGCTGTCAAACCATGACAGATGACATTCTTTTTTAAAGTTTTATCCCTATGTGTATTCGATCATGTTTAAAGTTTTGCATTGACCGGTTCAGTGGTTTCAGAGAAGATGAAAAAATAAAATTCCTTATATTGAATATGTCGACCAAAGTCAAAAACAAAATTTATCATGCACTAGTTACGTAGAGCTGGCTGTGACGGTTTTCTCTTCCTCTTCTCCACAAATTTGCCTAACATATAAATCTTTACAAGAACAATAGGCTTCCAGCTGTCAGCCTAACAATAATTGGCAATACAGTAATAACTAGGATATCACGGAGAAAAAGACATAAAATGTCATAGCCCCCGTGATTTTAGCAATTCTGCTGTATGGAGTAAAAGGCCGCCAAGTCAGTCAGCCACCTTTGGTCGGATTACAAAACAAGAAGTTCTGCATATGTATACTCTCATGTATTGTCTTTGTGCCAAGTTTGAACAAAATCGATCTATGCATGTCCGAGTAATGGTTTGGGACACGTTTAAGTAACAAAATGGCCGCCAGTCGGCCATGTTAGATCTGATCTCAAAAATAAATGACGTGCATATGTAAGCCATCATTCATTATCTGTGTGGCAAGTTTGAACAGGATTGGTAAATGCATGTCCGAGAAATGGTTGAGGACGTGTTCAACATCGGGATTTTTACAACTAAAATGGCCGCCAGTCAGCCATCTTTGATCCCATTGCAAAACAAAATGATGCGTATAGTACACCATCATGTATTATCTTTGTGCCAAGTATGAACAAAATCGGTCCATACATCTCCGAAATATGTTTGCGGATGGACGACAGACAGACGAGACCCAATCCATAAGCCCCCTTTTCGGACTAAGTCCACAAAGAGCTAATAATATGACGCTCCCCCTGGCTGCTCCATTAGAGAGCAGGTGTTTCTACTTCCCAAACTTTCAATTCCGTTTATTCCTCATCCTATTAATGTAAATATGGCACTCGGTGGTCTTCATTTTCCCCCCATTTTGGTTTTCATACTGAGGTCTTCATTTTCCAGTGCTTCAGAAAAGCGTTACAAAATCCATACTGTCGCCTGAGTTCATTCTCATTAAATGCCTGGAAAAGCTGGATTTTGTAAGGAGAAAGGCTAATGTCTTCCTTCAGAATTAATTGCACAGTTATGTGCGACTAATTCCAGTTTCAGCGAAGAGTCGTCTTGTTGATTTGTGTGGACTTCTCTCCATGCGTTTCCATAGGTAGGGGCTGCAACCGTCCTTCATAAAAGGAATAGACTGCCATCTCCACAACATCTGATAGTGATTCCACTTGGGAACACTAACTCTTTCATTCACTGGTTAATCCCATCCCATGTGCAGATATTCAGTTCATCTCGGCACTGGTACGCTAAACCTTGTGACGAGGAACTTGCGATCTTGCAACTCGATTTGTCGAAATGCTAAAAGGACTGAGGGAATAATTGTGTCAATCTGTGGCGTTATGGTAATACAGTAATTTCGGTTTCATTGACAAACACCATTCCATTCCTGGTGGACGCTTCCTCTCCTTTCAATCCCTCACATCTCAAATTAAATCACCCCAGACACTACTCGGGCTAAGGCACAATGTTTAAATGTGGATTATGTCCCCATCTTGTCCCCATAATTGTCCACTGGACTCTGTGTTCTTCTCATCCGAATTATTTGTCCGGCCTCGAAGCTGCTTCGGCAATGGGCTCAGGTGGCAGCAGTGCCCATGTTCTCAAATCCTGCTGTTCTGGCCTCTCCTCCATCTATCCTGTTTTGGCTCCCTCGCTTCTGTATGGAGGTGAGTAAAGCACTCCCATCAACAGCAAGGATGCAAATATGGATCATCCAATGTATAGAGCAGTAAGCTTCCTTTCAATTGTAAATAAAGTCAGGGAATCCATAATTGCTCCTGACATCAGGTCTTTGCTCTTTTCAAACAACCAGATATTTCACCATCAGTTTGGATTCTGGCCTGTTAATTCAACACTGGATATGCTGTTGATCTTATGATTGGATGCCTTAACTCTCTAATAAAAGGTCAGAACTGTCTCAATGCATAAAACTCATTGCCAAGCCTGTAAGACCATCACATTAATACAACTCACTGGTAAGCCCATCGCATAAAAACAAGGCTGCCTTAACACCTGACTGTCTTACTTAATCCACTCATGCAGTCAATACATTGCTTTCATCGGAACTCTCTCCTCTCCTCTCCCAGTGGATCAGGCTGAACTGCACCATGACAGTGTCTTGGACACAGTTTTGTTCCTCAACAACATAAAGGACCTTTCCCCTGTTCTGAATACCCACTCTCACTGGATAAAACCCACTCTCAATGGATGAAATCCTTCCTTTTCTCCAACAACCTCATCTCATATGACCAACTCCGATTCAGACCGGGTCACTCCACCTTGGCCATGCTGCTCCTACTCTCCAAACAATGGATGGAGCCCTCAATGTCAGATGTGAGATCAGGGCCATATCTCTAGACATATATCAAGCTTTCAATTCAGTCTGACATCCTGCCTTGATCTCCAAACTCTGCCTATGGAATTCAAGGCCAACTATACTCTTGGGTTACTGACTTCCTCTACTGGTGAAACCAACATGTGGCCCTCAACAGAATCCTTTCATCTCCTCTGCTTCCCAAGGCTGGAGCACCCCAAGGCAGTGCTCTGGGCCCAGTCCTATTCCAGAGCTTCATCAATGATCTATCTGACTCTCTGGAAAATCCTCTTTATCTATTTACTGATGACTCCACCCTCTGCTATGACATCATTCACCCTTCAGACAGGTAGGCTACAGCCTCTTCCCTCTCTTCAGACCTTGACAAAATCACAAGCTGGTCAAACATTTGGAATATGTCTTTCAATCCTGACAAATCTCACACACTCACTCTCACTTTCGGAAAGGACCATCTGGCAAACCCTCCCATCTACTTTCTTAACAATCCTCTTGAGGAAATTCAGTCACTCAAACTCCTGGGTCACTGTCAGCCATGATCTTTCTTGGGCAAACCATATTTCAATGTCAGCCTCTAAAGCCAGTCGCCGATTGTGCATCCTGTTTTGACACAAAAGTCCTTCTTTGACGCATCTGATCTAACAACAAGGACTTCATCCACAGTTTGATGGTAATTGTGCTTCCTCCTTTGGGCTGGCTGCCCTGTCTCACATGATGCTGGTGGAGGTTTAACATATGGAGCTTCTTGGCCGCACCTTCTCACAATGACCTCTCCTGGACCAAACACAATACAAATTTGGCTTCCAGAGCCAGCTGCAGACTAAGCACCCTTTGTGAGCAAATCTGATTTTTTAAGGAAAGACTTGGAATGAGAGCCTACGAGGCCTTTCTCCATAACTCGTTGAAGTACTGCTCTCCCCCATGAGCTGCTGCCCCTGCATAAGATGTATGTCTACTGGAATCTGTGGAATCTAAGCTCTTACAATCCTGGGGAAATCAGAGCACTTTTTATCAGTGTACAAAGGAAATGAGATTTCAGGTGATTGCAACAGTAGATCCAAGGCGTGTCCGGGTGGTGAGAGGACAAAACCACTCAATATGAGCATTATTGCCTTGAATGGTGTTGATGGTCATGGGGAGTCGAGCCAGACACCTAGGTTACTGCAGCCACAACCATGAGATGAAATGCTGGAAAAACAGAGGGAGGACCCAGTACAATAATTAGTCAGTGTTGGAATACATGACCAGTAGTATGTGGCTCACAAAATCCTGGTACTGACAAGTCAAGCAGTCAAAATGATGGGTGACCCTTCTGTATTTTTACACGATACAGCTTTCAATAAACTCAAGCTAAAACCGAAAGTGCGGACAAAAGACTTCATTAATTTACAGTCCAACCCATGAGACTTTCCCTGAGGAGGATGAGCGGTGATGGGGGAATTTATCACCGAAATACACAGTTTCCATTATACACAATCACACACACATTACATTAACGGACGCCACCTTAAAACAACAACAACAACAACAACAACAACAACAACTCCAATAAAAACAAAAATCTGGCAAATTACTCATCCCAGTATTGTCCCCACATTTTTTGGAAAAAAAAGAAAATTGGGGGACATTGTAATCGGCTCTGTCTGTCTGTCTGTCCATCCATCACGCTATATCTACTCCTAAACGGTTGTAAATTCACCAAACATAGTAGATCAACACATGACAAGAAGGTGCAAGAGCAATATCATTTTTTGCCCGATCCCCTAGGCCAGGGTCGAAGGGGTCAAATACAACAAAGTGCAATTACTAGCACATTCTAAAACATTTTTTCATGAAACGTTAAACCTGGTGTTGGCTTAACAGTTAAGGTGGCTGGCTGAATATATTCGGGTCTTGCATGAGTTTGAGCCCCTGTTGTGCTGCCGTTGAACTAACACCACGTTGGTTGAATCAGCCTTCCTTCCAAGGTCGGTGAAATGAATACCAGCTTACTGACAACAGGGGCACCACTTCAGTGGCACAGCTGCGTTTCCAGAATATGATGTAACGAGCAGCCACAGGTGGCATATGAAACAACAACAAATTAAACTCTGTATATGCAATCAACATTGTTAGACGCATGAAATATGTAACTTTTTTTGGATTTGACCCAAGGTCCATGCCCTAGGTGGTGGGGACTTGGGGTTACAGGGGTCAAAACTAGTATAGATAGAATAGTCGGAAATAATAGCAAGGACCTCCATAACCTCCATAGTAAAAGCCCTGCTTGAGAGGATACCACATAGTTATTTGGGTGGTGTATAAACAACAGACAATTGCATAGTAAGCACCAACATGGTGGTCGTAGTATAGAAATTGTGGGTGGAGTCAGGCAAATCGTCCACCCAATGGGTGGAACTCAGATGGATGGATGCACACATGGCTCCTTTTATAGTACAGTAGAGAAGATACTGTATGTCTGGCTGAGTCTCAAAAGAAGAACGCAAATTGAAGTGAAACATGTGAAACTAGAATGGCACTCTTCAATGTCGCGACATCGACCGATATGCATTTGCCCATATTATTACATCATTATACATACTTGTACCAAGCTTTATTTAAATCCCTTCAGCTGTTTTCAAGTACCGGTATAACATTTTTACCTAACATGACCTCTGACCTTTGACGCTGAAATCTAATCAGTTCATATTTGCATCATAATACGGTATGTACATATTCCAAGTTTGATCAATATCCCATAACTGGTTCACAATTAGTGCAGTAACATAATTTTTATCTAGTGAGACCTGTGTCCTTTGACATATTGACCCCATAATTTAATCCGTTTATCTTTACATCATTATACACACTTGTACTAAGTTTGACTTGGTTCCCTTCAGCCGTTCTTAAATTACCGCGGTAACAAGAACCTATTACAGACTTTGACCTGTGACCTATTGACCCCAAAATCAAATCACTTCATCTTTACATCATAATGCGTACTTGTACCAACTTTGGTCAAAATCCCATTGCTGGTACACAAGTTATCGTGGTAACAGGATTTTTACCTAACAACCTTTAACCTTTGACCTCTTGACCCCAAAATTAAATCACTTCATCTTTACATCATAATGCATACTTGTACCAACTTTGGTCAAAATCCCATCGCTGGTACACAAGTTATTGTGGTAACAGGATTTCTACCTAACATAACCTTTAACCTTTGACCTCTTGACCCCAAAATTAAATCACTTCATCTTTACATCATAATGCATACTTGTACCAACTTTGGTCAAAATCCCATCGCTGGCACACAAGTTCTTGTGGTAACAGGATTTCTAGCTAACATAACCTTTAACCTTTGACCTCTTGACACCGAAATCTAATCAGTTCATCTTACATCATAGAACATACTTTATCTAAGTTTGATTTAAATCTGCTCAGCCATCCTCAAGTTATCGCGGTAACAAAAATATATGATGGATGCACGGACGGATGGACAGCCGGACGGGCAACCCCAAAATATAATGCGTCCGACGACGAAGTTCACACCCCTTGACTTTGCCACATTTTGTTGAATTACAGCTTGAATGTAAAATGGATTGAATTGAGATTTTTTTTTGTCACTGATCGACACATAATATCCATAATGTCAAAGTGGCATTTTATTTTTTATTTTTTACAAAATAATCAAGAATGAAAAGCGTTGAAATATCTTGAGTCAATAAATAATGTTCAACCCTTTTGCTATGACACTCCAAATTGAGTTCAGGTGCATCCAATTTCCATTGATCATCATTGTGATGTCTCTACAACGTGATTGGCTTCCACCTGTAGCCAATTCAATTGATTGGACACGATTTAGAAAGAAACACACCTTTCTATGTAAGGTCTCACAGTTGATGTGCATGTCAGAGCAGAAACTTACTATGAAATCCAAGGAATTGTCCGTAGAACTCCGAGATAGAATTGTGAGGATGCATAGATCTGGGGAAGGGTATAAAACAAATTGTAGTGTTGAAAGTTCCCAAGAGCACAGTGAACTCCATCATTAGGAAATGGAAAGAATATAGAACTACCCAGACTCTTCCTAAAGCTGGCCGTCCGACCAACATGAGCAAGCAGGCAAAAAGGACCTTGGTCAGGGAGGTGACCAAGAACCCAATGACCACTCTGATAGAACTACAGAGTTCCTTAGCTGAGATGGGAGAAACTGCTGGAAGCAGAACAGTCTCTGCAGCACTTCACAAATCTAGGCTTTATGGGAGAGTGGCCAGACGGAAGGTGTTCCTGAGAAAAAGGCACATTACAGCATTCCTGGTGTTGTCTCCAGCAATCACATGAAACGTACTTGCTTGCAACATCAACGGTTTCATCAGAAATTTTCAATACAGCACAGCATTCCCATTAGACCTCAAAAAACCCCATGTTCGCTCAGCTCCTCCCACTCTACAACCCCCCCCCCCCCCCACCGTCCCTTCCGTTTCCCCAACATATGAATTATAACGTGTGAATTCCAAACATAAATTACATGTGAATTATAACATGTGAATTCCAATCATCCTGGAGTTTGCCAAAATGCATCTGAAAGACTGAGAGAATGAGGCAAAATATTCTTTGGTTTGATGAGATTGAACTCTTTGGTCTCTTTGGCCTAAATGCAAAGTGCTACGTAGGGCGGAAACTGAACACAGCCCATCACCCATCTAATACAATCCCTATTGTGAAGCATGGTGGTGGTAGCATCATGATATGGGGATGCTTTTCAGCAGAAGGGACTGGGAGACTTGTCAGGATAGAGGGAATAATGAATGGAGCCAAATACAGGCAAATCCTTGAGGAGAACCTACTTCAGAACCTACCCACCTCAGACTGTGGCAAAGATTTACATTCCAAAAGGACAATGACCCCAATCATACAGCCAAAACAACACTGGAATGGCTTCAGAACAAAAATGTGAAAGTCCTTGAGTGATTCAGCCAAAGCCCAGACTTGAATTCCATTGAGAATCTGTGGAAAGATTTCAAGATTGCTGTTAACCGACGCTCCCCATCCAACTTGACAGAGCTTGAGCAAATCTTCAAGGAAGAATAGGAGAAAATCCCCAAATCCAGATGTGTAAAGAAGATACAGACATACTCAAAAAGACTAAAAGTTGTAATCGCTGCCAAACACGCTTTTATGAGGTATTGACTCAGGGGGTTTAATACTATTACATGTATGGAGGTAGGCAATGAAATACTTTAGTCCAGATAGGATTGTATAGGGTAGTATGCTCCGAAAGTCGCGAAGAGAAACCTTCCTGTAATGAAGTCAGGCCCGGATGTCTGTGTAAGCGTTATATGTCTCCATGGTGAGGGGTGGAGCTATGCTAATGAGTTAGGGTATTAGGGTATATTCCTGTGTGTAAATGCCTCTGTAGCTTTCCCTTTGTTCTTATGGCACTTACACCACCAGCCATGCAATCAGTACCTAAAATAAAAAACGCGATCGCCGAACGGATCCGGACACTACCACTGACACCACCCAGCTCAAATCTTCTCGATTGGCGCAAAGGGTGACTGTGAGGCCATGCCCCGAAGACCGATTGGTTAAAGAACGGAGGAGCGATGCGATGGTGCGGCATGATTGGTGAGAGTGTGACGTCGTCGTCAAAGATTCCAGCACCAGAAACAAAAAGGCAAAGCGCCACCATTTTCTCTCTCTCTGTTCCGGCATTTGTAACGAGCAGTCACAATCTCTTGGTCCTGGGTTTCGTTGCAAGTAGACACATTTCCATCTCACTGTTCCTGGCTGGTGGAAGTGGATGCATCTCTCTGACGCATCTCTCTCTCTCTCTCTCTCTCTCTCTCTCTCTCCCTTTCTCCCTTTCTCCCTTTCTCTCTCTCTCCCTCTCTCCCTCGTGCTGGTTTGGTGCAAGCAATTGCGCCATTGTTCTCTCTCTCCCTGGGCCATCGGAAGAGGAGGGATTTCGGCTACTTCGCGCGGACCGGCTGGCGGCAGCGCGACTTCGTGCCCTATGGCATTTTCCCGCGCAGGACCTGGGACCCAGTAGTCGACCATCAGAGTTCGTGGGTCGTGTGAGGGAGACCAGAGCTGAGTACCAGCCAACGCACCACAGTACACATTAATTTTTACATTTGTTTATTTCTCCCTGTGTCGTGTAATCGAGTCTGAATGGAGGGTCCCTCATTTAGGAATTTAGTTTTACCTTTTCATTGTATTGCATTTATTTTCATTAAACCCATTATTTGTTACATTTCCAATTCCTTTTCTTGTACGTTTACTTGTTGCGGGAATCGGATAACCCTCTTCCCCCACCCCCCTCGTGCCATGTCCGTGCGTGGAGGTAAGGACCTCGCTACCCTCCACCACCCCCACGCGTGCACAAGGTACCGCCATAGTTGGGTATACGCCTCTGAGTTAAAGCTCGTTTGGTCATCTGTCACCCTGAGGTCTTCACTACAGGGTAGACACACGACAATACGTATGTAAATTAGATATTTCTGTATTTCATTTTAAATTATTTTGTAAGATTTTCTAAAACAAAATTCCACTTTCAGATTACGGGGTATTATGTGAAGATCAGTGACAAAAAATCTCAATTTAATTCTTTTTAAATTCAGGCTGTAACATAACAAAATGTGAAAAAGTCAAGGGGTGTGAAAACTTTCTGAACACACTGTATAAGGGGGGGAAGGAATAATGTGATGTAACCACGAGATCATCGGTGATGTAACCAAGTGCCACTTCAAAATATCCAGAGAAGACTAAAATTACCTGCACTGTAACAAGTCCTATAAAACGTTAAATACATCATATCACAAGTGCTTAGTTACAGAAACAGCATGTCAAAATAGTATTCACAAGGTGGAAAAGATATGATAATAGAGCAGAGATAATGATGTCTTCCTGGTGTTTCGGAGGTACTGTAGGTTTTTAAGTAGATACCAATTTCAAATGACTACACAAACAAAACCTGCAATGTATATATTTGGTTTCTAGCGTTAAAAATCGTGACAACAAACAAATGCAAGTGAAAAAGCAATCGCAGGCAAAGGCGCAACGACAGGCGAGGCACATCTTATTGTGACCTGCCTCCGGTAAAGTGTTTAGCACATCAGCATCATTCATGGACCTGCCATGGCAGAGGAGAGACTTGTATAAACATGACTGTGGAGGTCACGGGCAAACTCTCACCTCGGCGTATGAAGCAAGGGCCCTCCCACCAGGGCTATTCATTTTCGTCACAAGGCGAAATAGCTTCTCAACTTAAATAGCTCCGGGTCTCTGGGGCAAATCATCTTTCACATGACGTCAGCAGTGGCTTCTGCACAAAGTCTGCATTATGCCGCGGAAATGGCGCCTGCAAAGCTGTTAATTAACAATGACAAACGTCCTTGTGAGAACGTACTCTACGCCTGCCGTGTGCGTCAAGTGCACACAAATGTAAAGGTAACCAGGTGCCCTATGACTGCCTGACCAGTACGACTTGGGATTCCTGCCTTTTCTTTTAATGGGAACTCGCAATAAGAACAGCGGCAGTAATTTATATTATTTATTTTTATTGTTTATAAATAACGTATGCATTTGTTGCTGTTTTGTATGTTATTAGGGGCTAGACTACGGATTTTTATGTTGAGAAAATAGGCCTTTTATGTTTTGAAAAGCGGGGAAAAAATTTTTTATGTGAAAAAATCCCGAAATATTTTTTCCCCCCGTTTTATTCATTTTTTATTATTATCAAGTTTTTCAGAAATCAGTCAAAAAAAGAACAAAAAATGGTAAGCTTTTTCCTGCACAACATTAAGCACTCTGGTCTAGTAAACAGGTAAAAAATGACGTTCAGGTACCTTTATTGCAACCGCATTGTTTGATAAGTTGAGGACTAGAAGAAATTGACAAGACCCTTTTAGGAACGGTTAAAGTAGGTGTTTGAAATCATTATCTTGGTAATGTTCTCCTTGGTGAGGCGGTGTCGGCGGTCGGTGAGGACGTTTCTGTAGACGGAGAAGGACCTTTCCACGTCGACGCTGACGATGGGGCAGTACCTCAAGAGGGGGATGTCGGCAAGCTTGACTCCAGCCGGCACACCAACCTCAGATCCGTGCTGATCTCCATCCAGGATCAAAGCCACTGTCCTCAGCACACCAATGTCGGGATTGCGCTGCAGCACCGCCTTGAACTTGGTGAGCAGGATCTCCTTACGGCAGCCTCGGATCTTTTCGAGCTCCTCCTTGGCCTGATCAAGGAGCTGGAAGGCCTTGGCCAGCTCCATGCCGGCCTCCTCCAGCTGCTTAAGGATCTTCGGGATGAACGACACGTGGGCATTTAAGAAGACCAAACTGAGCTTGATGTCCGCCTTTCCGAACAGGTCCTTGGCACTCCGGATTGCCATCGCGTCGTCATCGTTCAGCTGGTCCACAATGTCCTTGACGGCCTCGAAGTGCTCGGCGTAAAACACCGCGGCGTCGATCCACGTCCCCCACCGAGTCAGAATGGGCTCCGGGGGGGAGATAAAGATTGGGCTGCTGCTCCTTCCAAAGGACAACACGCGACGGGGCTTTGACGAACACCTTCTTCGTCGTAGCAATCAGGTCGTTGACGTCCTTGAACATTTCTCGGACTGTCTCGCAGACACGGTGGAGCACGTGGGCAACGCAAGTCACATGCAGCAAGTCCGGGAAGAGTTCCTTCACGGCATGGCCGGCCTTGATCATATAGGCCGCGGCGTCGCTGACGAGGACCTTGAGGCACTCCGGCTTGAAATCAGGCCAAAGATAGCGCAGCATGTCATTGACTGCGCGCACGATCTCCCCGGAGTTGGTCTTCTCCAGAAACATGCACTGGACGAGGTGGGGACGAAAGTACCCCTCCTTGGACAAGTGTCCCGCGATGATGTTGGCCACATATCGACCTGCCGAATCGGTCGTCTCGTCGACGGACAGCCAGATGGGCTGCTGTCCGAGGTCGGCACGGATCCCCGCCAAGGCCTCGTCGTAGCACTTGTCGAGGTAGAGCTTTCGAATCCAGCTTTCATCGGGGATCTGGAGAGTGATGTGCTTCTCCAGGAACGACCGGAGGGCAGGGTTTTCCAATTTCGACCATGGGATGCCAGCGGCCAGCATGGCCTGGCACAGCTCCTGAGCCACGACGTCGCACTTGTGCCTCTTTCCACCACCAAAGTCCTCCATGGTGGCTTGCGTGACCGTCCTCTTCTTCTTCAAGGCCAAGTTGTTCTTGTGGCGGTCTCCTCGGACATGTTGGGCCAGCTCAGACTTCTGCTTCGCCCGGAAAGTCTTTTCACAAGCTCGACAGAAAGCCATGTCACTCGACACGTACTTGAAGGTGGCCCCATCGCCGCCAGCGTTGAATTCCTTCAGCCACTTGTCACGAAGAGCAGCACTCATCTTGATAGGAGACTTGTTCACACTTTGTGTACACTCTCTCACTGTAGTACACCGCCTCACTGCTGTACACGCTGGGGACGCAACGCACGCAAGTGGACGCAACGTTTTGTTTTTGAGATCGATCGCAGTTAAAAATTTCGATCGCAGTTAAAAATTTCGATCGCAGTTTAAAATTTCGAAAAATTCCCTAATTCTTTTTAGCATTGCCAGACATTTTCGACCAAAAAGGGCATTTTATTTTATTTTTCCCGAAAAAGGGCGAAATATTTTTTTTCTCCGAAAATAGCAAAATATTTTTTTTGCGCACAAAAAAGCGGTTTTATGTGAAAAAATATTTTTTATTTTTTCACATAAAAATCCGATGTGCAGACTTATTACCCTGCGCTCGCGAAGCGAAAATCGGGGTAAAGCATTCAGTTACGTACGTGTGCCGTACGTGTTCTTCATTTTAAAAATTCTTTTTCTTGGTAACCGTTGGTCCGATTGACAGGAAATTTTTCCATAGAAGCACCTCCACCTGTATAATTTTATTCACGTATGAATATATATTATGAATATATATTATTCATAATTATGACGTCATAGGTCACGTGGTATGGACGCCATCTTGGAAAAACGTTTCACCTCTATATCTCCCAAACCACTCAATGGAAAATATTGAAACATGGCTCATTTGCAAGTACTCACCATGGGGAATAAGATATGTTGATGGTGATGTCATCAGTGCCTTAATTATGACGTCATAAATAGATAAGTACAACGCTTGATCTGATCAGTATAAATAAAACAAATATTCCTCTGCAATTGTTAGTCCGATGGACACGAAATTTTCAGAATATGTGCGGCTCCTGTAGAATTTTTTAATGATAATTATATCGTCATAGGTCACTTGGTACAGACGCCATCTTGGAAAAAAATCGAAAAAAGTTGCATCTCTATATCTCTGAAACCGCTGCATGGAAAAAATTTAAACATGGCTCATTGTCAAGTACTCCCCTTGGGGAATAAGATATGTTAATGATGATGTCATGTGTCCCTTCGTTATGACGTCATAATTCGACAATATCACACATATCGATCATTGTGAATTTTTTTTCCCAGCAACTGTTGGTTTGATGGGCAAGAAATTTTCACCATAGGAGCGCCTCCTCCTTTCGAATATTTTAATGATAATCATGACATCATAGGTCATGTGGTACAGGCGCCATCTTGGAAAAACCGAAAAATATTGCACCTCTATTTCTCCAAAACCGCTGCATGGAAAAAATTTAAACATGGCTCATTGTAAATAATTCCATATGGGGAATAGGTGTTGTTAACGATGACGTCGTTGGTGCCATAATTATGACGTCATAATTCGACAGGGACAACGCTTCGTCTGATCAGTTTGAAATGTATTGGGCGTGATCTATGCAACAATTATGTTAGAGAATATAAATTTATGATGTCATCGCTCACGTGGTCTGGCAGCCATATTGTATCAAAGGGAAAAAATGTTCAAAAACATAAGAGTTGGCTCAGAACAAGTTGACTGTGCAGAGTAAGTATTCTATGAATACCATCTAGTTATTTGAGCAGTGACAACAAGGGGATTTTCGGAAAAACTGTGTGTTTGTGTGTATGTGTGCATGTGTGTGCATGTGTGTGCGTGTATGTATGTGTATGTAGTTTTGGGTGTTACATGAATATTAATGAATGCATGATGACCCGGAAAGGATGAGGCGTAACTGTGAATGACGTGATGAGCTGTGGTGAGGAGTTGGAAAGGAGAGGCCATTAAAAAAGTTGAGCTGAAAAACCTGCATGTGGGCGAGCTGTCATTGCTATACAACATATTGGCGACGAGGATGGGATAAGAGGCAGCAACGAGGTGAGAAAGGAGAGCTCCTGAGGAATTCCAACATGGACGGTGAAACACCTCTCCAGTGTGGAAAAAGCAAAACCTTGTTACAATGGCGGCCACCACGGTGATATTTTGCAGGAATCGCGTGTTGCATGTCAAGACAGCACAGTGAAAGTGAAATCAAGGAAGTAGAGATCTGGGGGTTCACAAAGTGCCCCATCTATTCGGAGTTGACCACGTTCAATCCAGAACCGTAGAGGCATAACAATTACTCCCAAGCGAGCGCAGCACACACCGAGTTTTCAAGCACCTCAAGGCCACCCTTCCGTGTCCCCGTCTGCGCGCTCAAAAACCCACCACCGAAGTCCCTCCAAGAAGATCCGGCCTTTCAAATAACTAATAACTAATTATTGTGTTTACATATTATAACGAACCAACTATTGTGTTACAATAGCACGCAGGTTTAAACCTCAACACAAAGATGAGTACCAGATTACTGGTTATAGAGAGGTATTGCATCAGCGGCAGACGCGCCCACAGAAAAATGATGCAACCAGCAGCCAGGTGGCTGCACACGAACCACCCACCAGCTTCACAATACTGCCTGCTTTCCATACTCAATCAGCGACGACTTGCAAACTTAATGGACTCGGTACAGTTGAACCCATAGTTAAAACCTGCATCACCCTGTCAAATGGAACGCCAGACTGGCACAGAACGGATGGAGATATCAGAGTCACTTTGTATCGAAGAAAGCATCGCAGTCCTGGAAGAACCCTTGTGCGAGTCTCTCGAGGAGTTTGCCGTCTGTATGGATACAGCGGAGGCCATGGATTTAATGATTTAGCACTAGTAACCGATGGCCGACGTTGTGGACCCACTGTTTGGAGAGGTTCTGGGCTAAAAGGGTTGAAACTCGATGAAGAACGCAACCCAGATGATGATGCAGGCAGTCAGAAATCAGTGAAATGCTTACCTCTTTTTTATTTTATTATGTTGAAGGTTCCAGCATGGATTACATTGTCCTCATTGAGGCAGGCCTAAAAATGCATACTAGTATTTTAACCTTTGATAAAATAGAAATGTAAGTTTAAGGTGCTATAGTATTAGTATCATTTATAACATTCTTTAAATTTTAATCCAATGCTTTAGTGATAGACGTTACTGTTGAAACTAGAGAAGTCATAAAATACGTTATCCACACTGTGTGGAGGTATATATCAGTACTGTACTTCAATTTAAATAAAATAATGATTTTAGAGATAGTTTTAAAAATCTGGAAGTTTAGCGCTATTGAAGCATCCTTATACACCACCTTTATACATGAACTTTATACACCACCTTTATACACCACCCTTATACACCACCCTATTCAACATGTCCAAGTTCTGCTAAACAGAAGAGTATTGGAAGTGACAAGAAGGCAATTTGTGTTCTACAGTGTTCAAGTTTATAATTCAACATAAATAAAATAAACATTGTAAAAGTTGTATAAATTAATTAATTGAGGATTTTACAGCCGTTGATGCAGTGTCTATTACATCACCCTATCTAACACGTTACTAGTTCTTCGTGCCTGTTGTTTGTGTCCTTTATAACGTTCTTAAAAGCAGTAAGTTTCCTGTTGGGAATGATTTTCAAGTTTGTTTGACTGCAGACAGGTCGGCCGAGTAAAAAAATATTATTTCACTCCTCTCTCTGCATGTGCGGTTGGGATGAATCCGAGACAAAAGTACTAGAAAACGGCAAATTTGTCTTCCTATTTATATTCAAAATATAACATTCAATTGAAATAAATTGTTCCTCGATCATAAAATGACGTTTACAAATGGATGGACGGACATTATCTAATTGCTGAACCCTGCTTTTTTCTGGCGGGTGCGGGGGGTAACAATGACTAATTGTTTTTAGGGACAGATTTCTGGAAGAGAGAGAGAGAGAGAGAGAGAGAGAGAGAGAGAGAGAGAGAGGAGAGAGAGAGGAGAGAGAGAGAGAGAGAGAGGAGAGAGAGAGAGAGAGGAGAGAGAGAGAGAGAGAGAGAGAGGAGAGAGGAGAGAGGAGAGATGAGAGAGAGGAGAGAGAGAGAGGAGAGAGAGAGAAGGAGGAGAGAGAGAGAGGAGAGAGAGAGGAGAGAGAGAGAGAGGAGAGAGAGAGGAGAGAGAGAGGAGAGAGAGAGAGGAGAGAGAGAGAGAGGAGAGAGAGAGAGAGAGAGAGAGAGAGTGTGTGTGTGTGTGTGCATGCGTGTTTGTGGACACTCACACTCCTTGAAAAAAGACAAGGCCAATTGTTTGGGGCAGATAGTTGGTAGGCTTGTCTTTGGAGAGATCTGTCCTTCTTCTCAAAGATCTCTGGCATGTATCACATATAAAATTGGCAATATCACTTACTGTCAATAGCATTGCTGGCAACAGCAAGAATATCAGTATCATTTTTCACTTCCTTAATCTGCACTCTCATTTTGGTACAGGTATCAAACCCCTCTTTGCATTTTACTCTCTAAATACCTCTTTACTGAGCTACATGGAACCATCTGCTTCCATCAATATGAAACTTCTTCCAGTCTTATCTCTCCATCCCAGCTTGGCTCCAAGTGTTGTGCACTGCTGCTGCAACCATCCAAATAAGTTCTTGCGGATGTGGTTGTTTTCAATGAGAGTAAGACTACCTCGTCAATGGTCTTCTGGGTGCCATAATGCTCTAGAGTCTAGACTCTAGGTCTAGAGTGACTCTTCCATCCCAAACTATCTGCACTTGCACACAACTAATATGCCCTGTCCTCTATTGAGTCTTAGAGATACCTACAAATGCTTTAAAGGCATCTGTGAAAGGCTTAAAACTTCCTGGAGATATCTTTCTTGTTGGTCCATGTCTAAACTCCACACAGCAGCCTACCAAGCACAGTAAACTAGTCTTTTCATCTCCAAGGAAAGATTCTTCTCTCTGAATACAGGTCTGTAGAGGGCTCCAAGTATTATCAAGGCACAGGCTATCCTGTTTTCTCCATCCTTTTGATACTCTACATGTGATTCAATAACTGTTTCCAGGTACTTGAAGTCAGTCACTACCTTGACGCCTTTCCCTCTTATTGTGTAATGGCTGTGCATCCTCCTCGTCCTCTCATTTTGCCCCTGATACCAGCGCCTTAATTTGTGGCACGCGCATCATTAACCTCCACTTCAATGTCACCTCATCAAGTATATAATGTACTCTCTTTATACCATCTCTGGTGGTATCTACTGCAACTGCACAGTCAGCAAATATAACCCCATCTACCTGTTTCTATCTATTGGTGAGTTTTGGGCTGTATCTGAACTCATGGCTATCCTCACTATCTGCTGGAGTATCCTGTTGCCAAATGTAAAGGGGCATTGTTCATTTGAAAATGTAATACTTTCTTTCAGGCTGGCAGGATAGCCTAGAGCTATGCATACTCACCTCTGAACTGTTTAGCCTGGGTTTGAATATTGGCCTAGCTATAAACTGTCATCCTATTGTTGTTGATGTTGCAGGCAGGTGATGCGTTAAATGTGCAACATTCAGTAAAAGGTATGGTACATTGATGATGATGATTAGTAGATATTCTTCTTCTTTTTTAACTGGCAATTTTTCTCACCTTCTTGTGTGGTTGCCAGAATATCAGAAGCATCCGAATTAGCCCATTGGAGGGAGCCAGACTCCATGGCATTTCAGATTCTTCATATGACACTATGTCTTCATATGACACCATAAGATGAGAAGGGTCTGGGGTTGGAGGAGAATGGCAAAGCAAGATGGATGTATGAGGAACTGTCCTGCACAGACTGGTGTCTTCGAGAAAATGATACAATGGATTATTCAGTGATAACGAGAAGTAATTGATGTAGACCAAGAAGAGGATTGGTTCCTGAAATTCCACTTTGAGAGAAGCCAGCCAGCCTCTAGATAAAGCATATGGGAGAGATTCAATCCAAGGCAGCACACTACTGGTGAATGCAGAGGAGATATATGATACCAGTGTAGGAGGGGACCCAGGATTCCATTAGCTTACAATTTGGAAGCAGGACAGTGTGACACACAGGATCAAATAAACGGGAAATGTCCTGTGAGATGGCCCTGACATGTTTTTGTATTTTAGATCCAGGATATTCATCTTTTGCTGAGATAATACGTATAAGCAGCATCTCCAGTATGAAATGTCTTGAAATCCCCAAACACAGAAGCCTAAAGGGCCCTTTCACTCACTTACATGTTAAGCGATAACGTGATTCGTGATCCAAATTGTCATAATCAAAGTAACAAGTGAAATAAAACTCCAGGAAACATCATGAATATCATGAGTGCATGGATAATGTGCCCTGAATACTTTCAGTCTCCTATCAGTAGGTCTTCACACCAAAGGCCAAAACTGTTATTGCACATTTTCTGTTGCTTAGTTTTTGTTTTCTGGTGCTTTGTTGTTGGGGCTGATCTTCAATTATAAGAACACATACAAGGGAAATTGAAAAATTAATTGTACGAGATAATGGGAACAGTCCAATAAATGCTAAAGTTTATATTTATTATCTATCTACATATATATCGCTGAACTACTCCCTCAGACTTTGTGAAATCATACCAAACTTAATATATTTTTTTCCAACTTAAATCGTAACTTAAATTATTTACAAAAATGTAATATCATCAATATCACAAATACTTTTGTGCAAAATAAACAAATGTATTATCGGTGTAAATCATAACACAACAACTCACGTACTTATCCTCAGTTAAAACAAGCCCATGGCTCTGTAGCGATGTGTGGTGAGGCGAGCGTAGCAATTTGTGGTGAGGCGAGCATAGCGAAGTGATCCACGCTAGTATGATATACTGTACAGTCACATGAAAAAGTAAGTACACCCCATGTAAAGTGTTGACTTTTTCAACATATTTCAACATACAGCTATTTGATCTTCATTTCAACAATATTGATAGATAAAGGTGATATAACATAACAAATATCATGAAACATTTACATTTTGCAGTCCATTGTATAATTTAAATAAACATAAATGCAAATTTCGCAAGTGGAAAAAGTAAGTACACCCTTGGCTCTAATAGGTGGTATTGCCGCCTTTGGCAGAAACAACCTCAAGTAGGCGTTTCTTATAACTGTCTACCAGTCTCTGACATTGACTGGGAGAAATTTTACACACTCCTCCATGCAGAATTCTTTCATCTGTGCGATGTTTGAAGGGTTTCTTGCATGCACAGCTCGTTTCAAATCCCCCCACAACATCTCGATGGGATTTAGATCCGGGCTTTGACTTGGCCATTCCAGAACCCTCCATTTCTTTCTTTTCAGCCATTCCTTGGTTGATTTACTGGTAAGTTTAGGGTCATTGTCATGTTGCAAGGTCTACCTTCGGTTGAGCTTCAACGTTCCGACGGATGGCCTCACATTATCCTCATGCACCCTCTGGTACAATGAAGAATTCATAGTGGATTCTATGATGGTGAGCTGCCCAGGCCCTGATGCAGCAAAGCTGCCCCAAACCATAATATTTCCACCACCATGCTTTACAGTTGGTATCAGGTTCTTGTGCTCAAATGCTGTCTTTGGTTTTCGCCAAACATGTCTCTGGTACTGTGGCCAAATAGCTCAACGTTTGACTCATCTGTCCAGAGCACATTGTTCCAGAAGTGCTGGTCTTTGCCTAGGTGTTCATTGGCAAACTTTAGTATTGCCCTGATGTTCTTTCTGGAGAGCAAAGGTTTCCTCCTGGCACACCTCCCATGCAGATCAAATTTGTGCAGCCTCTTTCTCATGGTAGACTCATCCACTTTGACATCAACAGTGGCAAGGTGTGCCAGGTTGACCTGCAGGTCCCGTGATGACATTCTGGGGTTCTTAGAAACTTTTTTCAGCATCTTGCGGTCTGCTCTCGGGCTGAACTTGCTGGGGTGGCCTGGCCTGAACAAGTTGGCAGTTGTTTGAAATCTTCTCCACTTGTAGATGATCTTCCGGACAGTCGAATGATTGCTTTCAAATTGTTTGGAGATCTTTTTAAATCCCTTCCCAGATTCGTCGGCATCTATAACCTTCTTTCTGAATTCCTCAGAGAGTTATTTTGATCTAGGCATGGTGACGCTGCACACTTCAACAATAAAGAGCAAACCAAACAATGTCTGAGGTTTAAATAAGACAGGTTCCTCCAAGATCCTCTCTAACGATGTTCTCATCATTTGCACCTGAGCTGGTGTACCTGATTCTAATTTTAGGTATTTGAAGTAGTGATAAGTAGTGATAAATAACAAATAACAAATAGGGGTGTACTTACTTTTTCCACATGCGAAATTTGCATTTATGTTTATTTAAATTTTACAATGGACTACAAAATGTCAATGTTTTATGATATTTGTTATATTATATCACCTTTATCTATCAATATTGTTGAAATGAAGATCAAATAGTTGTATGTTGAAATATGTTGAAAAAGTCAAAACTTTACATGGGGTGTACTTACTTTTTCACATGACTGTATATGTAATTAGTAGAAAATATTTTTTTCTTCCAAATAATATGTACAGATACTGTATATATTTTTAAAATGTTTTATTTTGGAATATAGTTGGTGGTTCATTTCGATAACGTTTTCAACTCCGCATATACTCAAACACAAACGGCCTATATGGCAACAGTAAACCCACAAATATATTACTAAGATAGCAAGAAGCACATCGATTGGATCGACACAAACAAGCAGTATATTTCCTTCCTTGATGAAATTAATACTTTAATACGTATGAATTATACATACGCATGCATTTTATTTTGTGCAAGGTGCAAAATTAAATACAATTTGCTGCATTAATAATGCTGTGCTCACATGCAATGCTGCTCTTTGCATAAGGGACATGGCCAGTGGGCACATAATTAAATTCAAATTTTAAAGGAATATTAGATACGAGTATGCAAGGGAAAATAGCTCGTCATAAAAAATAACAAATATAAAGTCAAACATAAATATGCTATGAATTATTTCCTAATCCCATTTCTTGACAGTAAAACAAGTGCCAGCATACAAGTGTCATAACAAGTGTCAGTCCTATGACATTGCTAATTGGCTGTTCTCTGCCACACTGCCAGTAAGTAGCAAGAAAAACACAAGATACAGGGTGATGTGATGACACCAGCAACATTAGACATCCCTAAATGCCCTTCGTGCTTCATCGGAAGCCTAAATCCAATGTGGAAAATTGACTCTTAAAGTGATAACTAACGTAGAGAAAAAAAGATTTGAGAATAGATGTCTTGAGATCTGCTGCAATATGATCGATTCCATACTTTGCTTATGATGATGACGAGGCTGCTTGGTCACTACTTGAAAGTCAGTTTTGACATCCTTGTGAATTTAATTCAATTCAAATAAACATTTATTTCCATAGTTGCCAAAGTAGAGTCAAACAAAAATATACGAAAAATATATGATATTGTTGCGGATCTCAGCGCTGGCCTTTTCCCCTTACCAAGGGGGGATTAGTCCCCTTGTCTTTGATTAGCCGACGAGACCCGGGACCGATGACGTCCTACCCGGACAGCGTTAGGTAGGGTTTTAGGACTAAGAATTCGCTATTACCTAACTACCAACGCCGCCCAGAAACGAGGAAATAAGCCCCGCCCGAATCATGGGTGTTGGTGGAAACACTAAGCGGTAGCGAACCCATGACCCGAGCCGTTATCAATGACTAAATCTGATCCAAGCGGTTCGTAATCGTGCCACGCTTACCCAATGGAGGAAATCACGGAAACGATCGAATTGGAAGAAAGAAATAACAATATTTATTTACACTTTGTACAATAAGAAGAAGAAGAATACACAGTGCAGCCTTAAACAGTCTTAACTTATCCCAAGACAAACGGGCCTGTCACACTCAGACACACTCACACGGGGTTGCAGACGAACAGGTCGATGGTCCAGGGATGGCATCCAGGCAGCTCGCTCTCCGGTCCCCAACTCGCACCGAGAAGTAGATGAACAGACGGCAGGAGCTCTCCATGTGTCGTTTGGCGTGCACGGGATAATTACAGGGCGAACGGTAGGGCTGGCTTTGGCGGTTACACTTGCGGGGCTGCGTACGTAATAAACGGACAGTTCAATACGCGCTCCTCAATCAAGGCTCGAAACTGTCGTGTGCACGCCAGTCCTCTTAATGCAGTTCTCACAAGAGTGCTCCGGATCAGTTCTCTCAAGCCCAGTGCTTCGAGTCCTTCTCATCCGAGTCCTTTTCCAACCAGTCCTTTTAGCCAACGAGTCCTCTTCCAGCCAGTCCTTTTGCATCAGTCCTGTTCAAGGGCTTTGTGTGAAGGCTTATATAGCCTTGCACAGCGAACCCTCTGGAACTTACTAGACGCTCTGTACCACACCCTATCAAGCCATGCCATCTCAGCCCTGGTTGGCTGTTGCTCTTACCGTCACCGCCTCTGACGCGCTGCTTGACGCGGCCACACCTCGACCCTCGCGCTCCTCCCTCTTCTTAGGCCTACCTCGTAGTTACCCGACTAGTTTGAGTGAGCAAAGGGCAGCTAATGCTGCTGGCAGCCAAAGCACCACACACGGAGGGATCAGCCAAAATGGGGCGCGGGTATATCAATACGCGGTAATTAGCAAAATGGGGCGCGGTAATTAGAGGGTGGCCCATAGATGTAATTAGAGGGTGGCCGCAAAATGAAAAGGACCTAAGCTCAATTCTTTACACAACGCAGATGTCACTAGGGAAATGGCCTACTCTTACACATACTATGACATAACTAATTCTAATGGGCCTACGTGTTGCTTGTGGACTAACTATGGGGGGGGCAAACCTTTAACCTTTAATATGTTATATGTACAATCTCAAAACCACAACAATATATATATATCACACAAAAATATATGAATTGGGATATTAACATTGGAAACTTTCCATGACACAGGCAGGTATCCCTCGGAGAGAAACCTCAAAAACAACGAGGAAAGGAGAATATAAAGCCGAGGTAGCACCTTTTCCATTCTACCCCTCACCATCTTCCTTCATTCTGCCCAGAGACTCGACTTCAAAATTTATATACCATGAAGAAGAGTTGATACATAATCACTCAACTTTCCCTTTTTGTGTTGCCTTTGAGGTAGTGATGATTCTTTGTTGAAACTCCTTGTATTGATATGTTGTTGAAAGCGTTGCTATTGCATAGGAACATTTTAATATCTTAGATTTGATATTGTATTTAATTATCTGTATATATTATTGCCCTCGCCAGAGGAGAGGGTATTGCATTTGAGTCCGTTTGTTTGTTTGTCTGTCTATCTGTCTGTCTGTCTGTTTGTCTGCACAGAATAAATATGATTTTCTCTGCAACCGTTGGTCCGATTGACAGGAAATTTTCATCATAGGTGCAACTCCACGTGTATATTTTTTTAATGATAATCATGACGTCATAGGTCACGTGGTTCGGCCGCCATCTTGGAAAAACCTAAAAACTTTGCACCTCTATATCATTGAGAGCGCTGCATAGAAAAATTGAGAAATGGCTCATTGTAAAGAACACTCCATGGGAAATAAAATATGTTAATGATGATGTCATAGGTGCCTCCATTATGACGTCATAATTTGACAAGCCTCTGGCACCCGGCAATACCGCAGTGCACCTCATAGAGGCTGCATTGGGAGGGAGAGGTGTACGCTAATTGATTGATTAATTGTATAGATAAAATCAATAAAAGATTATCACAAAATATTTTCTTAATCAATTGGCTAATAGCATAACTAACCCACAAGTGCTTCATCCGAAGATGTATCTTTTAGAAATTTAATTGAATAAGTCATTAATAAAAAATTAAATAATTAATTGATGAATCAATAATTAATCAATTAATCAATAAATAATTAATCGATTAAATGATTAATCAATAAATCAAAAATATCCTTGATAGCCACATCACTTGGTCACTGTCATGTCCAAATATTAGCTTCCCAGCTCAAAAGGTGCCTGAGATATTGGCCAAATGAGAAAGAAAATAAATAAATGATTAATAATGAAAATAAATAAATAATAATCATTAAAAAATTAAATTATTAATCAATTCGGTCACAGAACACATAAACCATCACCATTCCATCAGAATCTGTAACTGATTTTTTTTTTTTTTTTAGTACTTAATCGAAAAATTAAATAATTAATCGATTAATTGATTAATCAATAAATCAAAAATATCCTTGATAGCCACATCACTTGGTCACTGTCATGTCCAAATATTAGCTTCCCAGCTCAAAAGGTGCCTGAGATATTGGCCAAATGAGAAAGAAAATAAATAAATGATTAATAATGAAAAGAAATAAATAATAATCATTAAAAAATTAAATTATTAATCAATTCGGTCACAGAACACATAAACCACCACCATTTCATCAGAATCTGTAACTTAAAAAAAAAAAAAATTTTTTAGTCATTAATCGAATAATTAAATAATTAATCGATTAATTGATTAATTGATTAATTAATAAATCAAAAATAGCCTTTGCAGCCAAATCACCTGGTCATTGGCATGTCCAAATATCAGCTTCCTAACTCAAAAGGTGCCTGAGTTAATGGTCAGAAGAGAAAGGAAATTTGATTAATTAAATAAGTACTTTATTAATCGCTAATAATTAAATAACTCCTCAATTATTTAATTAATCAAAAAACAAAAAATACTGTTTTTGACAAATGACTTGCTCACTATTGTGCCGAAATTTCAGCTTCCCAGCTCAAAGGATGGCTGAGATATCGCCCGGACAAGCAAACAAACAAGAAAACAAGAAAACAACCAGAGTGAAAACTGAGTACTCTCTTTCAGCGTGCGACACTGCCGAGCCCCCTTCGGTGCCCAGCAATGACGATTTGCAATGCCTGGAGATGGCATAGGAAAGGTGCGGTGGACAACAACCAGAGTGAAAACTGAGTGCTCCCTTTCAGTGTGCGTCACTGCCGAGCCCCCTTCGGTGCCCAGCAATGACGATTTGCAATGCCTGGAGATGGCAAAGGAAAGGTGCGGTGTACAACAACCAGAGTGAAAACTGAGTGCTCCCTTTCAGCGTGCGTCACTGCCGAGCCCCCTTCGGTGCCCAGCAATGACGATTTGCAATGCCTGGAGATGGCATAGGAAAGGTGCGGTGTACAATACTCCTGGACGCTCACCTGATAGAATAAAGCAGTATACTACACTGACTAAAGGTATTTTAAACCAATTTCAATGGTTGCTGGAAGACAGGACAGCATGTCGAATCATACAAATGTCGGGAAGTGAATAAAATGGCCAAAGACGACACCGCTCTTTTTGTCGTACTGGACTAAATGAAGGAAGAGGAAAAAAATACCTTCAACGATGAAGATGATACACTGATACAGTCACATGAAAAAGTAAGTACACCCCATGTAAAGTTTTGACTTTTTCAACATATTTCAACATACAGCTATTTGATCTTCATTTCAACAATATTGACATATAAAGGTGATATAATATAACAAATATCATGAAACATTTACATTTTGTCGTCCATTGTATAATTTAAATAAACATAAATGCAAATTTCGCATGTGGAAAAAGTAAGTACACCCCTACATTTATCACAACTTCAAATACATAAAATTTGAATCAGGTGCACCAGCTCAGGTGCAAATGATTAGAACATCGTTGGAGAGGATCTTGGAGGAACCTGTCTTATTTAAACCTCAGATATTTAGTTTGGTTTGCTCTTTGTTGTTGAAGTGTGCGTCATCACCATGCCTAGATCAAAAGAGCTCTCTGAGGCCTTCAGAAAGAAGGTTATAGATGCCTACGAGTCTGGGAAGGGATTTAAAAAGATCTCCCAACAATTTGAAATCAATCATTCGACTGTCCGGAAGATCATCTACAAGTGGAGAAGATTCCAAACAACTGCCAACTTGTTCAGGCCAGGCCGCCCCAGCAAGTTCAGCCCGAGAGTAGACCGCAAGATGCTGAAAGAAGTCTCTAAGAACCCCAGAATGTCATCACGGGACCTATAGGTAGCTCTTGCCACTGTTGATGTCAAAGTGCACGAGTCAACCATGAGAAAGAGGCTGCACAAATTTGATCTACATGGGAGGTGTGCCAGGAGGAAACCTTTGCTGTCCAGAAGGAACATCAGGGCAAGACTAAAGTTTGCTAATGAACACCGAGGCAAAGACTAGCACTTCTGGAACAATGTGCTCTGGACAGATGAGTCAAAGGTAGAGCTATTTGGGCCCAGTACCAGAAGACATGTTCGGCGAAAACCAAAGACAGCATTTGACCACAAGAACCTGATACCAACTGTAAAGCATGGTGGTGGAAATATTATGGTTTGGGGCAGCTTTGCTGCATCAGGGCCTGGGCAGCTCACCATCATATAATCCACTATGAATTCTTCATTGTACCAGAGGGTGCTTGAGGATAATGTGAGGCCATCTGTCAGAAAGTTGAAGCTCAACCGAAGGTGGACCTTGCAACATGACAATGACCCTATACATACCAGTAAATCCACCAAGGAATGGCTGAAAAGAAAGAAATGGAGGGTTCTGGAATGGCCAAGTCAAAGCCCGGATCTAAATCCCATCGAGATGTTGTGGGGGGATTTGAAACGAGATGTGCATGCAAGAAACCCCTCAAACATCGCACAGCTGAAAGAATTCTGCATGGAGGAGTGGGCAAAAATTTCTCCCAGTCGATGTCAGAGGTAAAGAGGTAGATATCAGAGTAGAAAAGTCGATGTCAGAGGTAGACAGTTATAAGAAATGTCTACTTGAGGTTGTTTCTGCCAAAGGGGGAAATACCACCTATTAGAGCCAAGGGTGTACTTACTTTTTCCACATGCGAAATTTGCATTTATGTTTATTTAAATTATACAATGGACTACAAAATGTAAATGTTTCATGATATTTGTTATGTTATATCACCTTTATCTGTCAATATTGTTGAAATGAAGATGAAATAGCTGTATGTTGAAATATGTTGAAAAAGTCAAAACTTTACATGGGGTGTACTTACTTTTTCACGTGACTGTATATGATATAATAAAATGGAAATGTCGCAAAGTCTAAAAATAGAAAACCGTTCTCTACAGGAGGGGTAGGAAGGGTCATGTCATTACCTCCTTGTGGGGTTTATAGATTACAGTAGATCTTCACTCAGTTCCGTAAGTAAAATTTGGCTTACTAATGTCATAATTTCTCCAAATTTCTTTCAGTTTAATGTTAAACAGCATTTAAAGATTGTGAGGGATGTTGCAGTAGCTTGTGAATAGTGGAAGGTGACGTCACTGCCGGCAGACAGGTTGAAGAGGAAGAAGCGGCCGAGGTAGTGCATGGCCGAGCAGTCGATGATGTACTGCTTGTTGAGAGTGCGTGGAGGCCATTCTGCTGAATCAGACAGCCACTCTCGAGGGTTGCTTTTGGAGATGGGACCAGTGTGGACGTGGGAGGAAGCTGGTGGGCGATGACTGCATGGAGTAGGTCGCAGACGCGAGTCGCAGGGTGAGGCCGTGTTGCGCCGAACAACGCCGACCGTTGCTTCCCGCGCTTACTGGCACATCGCGTGGATGACGGTATGAAAGTAATACTTTCAGAGATTGACCTCAGGGTTCTCTTTTTCCACTCATTTGATTGGTCTATAACGGCTGAAATAAATCCATTCAGCTAAACCTGGCACAAGGACTACTTATTGATTGCTCACCTGAGCATCCCCATGGCACTAACATAATCATAAGACTTTAAACAAACAAACAAACAAAAAATACCTACTTTGGGGGGGCAACCCCCACGTAGACCCCTCAGGGCCTGGTTTCTTAATGCCATGAACAAACTTTGGTATAACATGGGTGATTATGGTTGTGGTGAATATTCATCGGAATCGCATGTGTAGTTTCTGAGAAGAAAACTAATACCTATTTTGTGGGGCAAGCCCCACCCCACACCCCGCACTTCCCCTTAGGGCCCAATTTTTAAAAATGCGCGAACAAATTTTGGTACATCCTGGTTGTTGAAGGTTGTGGTCAAGTTACATCGGAATTGCTTATGTAGTTTCTGAGAAGAAAGCAAATACCTATTCTGGTGGGAACCCCCCCACCCCCCACCCCGTAGACGCCGTCAGGGCCCGATACGATTTTTTAAAATGCCGTGAACGAACTTTGGTACATCATGGGTGGTGAAGGTTAAGGTAATGTTTCATCGGAATTGTGTGTGTAGTTTCAGAGAAGAAAGCAAATTCCTATTTTGAGGGGTCAAACCTGGACCCACTTTGACCCCCATCGACCATGATCTTTTTCATGCCGTGAACAAACTTGAGTTGCAACATACCAAAGATCATTTGTGCCAAGTTTTGTCACAATCCCATCAGCAGTTTCGGAGAAGTTGCACGTGTTTATGGACTGACTGACTGATGGACGTACGGACGACGCGCCATTGCATAAGCTCCCCGGAACTATGTGCCAGGTGCGCTAAAAATCACAGAAAGCACAATTTCATTAAAACTAGTACACCCACTCCCTATGGGAGCAGCAGGAGGGGTCATGTTATTATCATCTGTGGGGTATATAGATTACAGTAGATCTAGTGTCGGGTCTCATTAACGTCGGGTTCCTCCCTTTAATTTCAGTTGAGTATTTGTCAAATAGCAGTAGAGATTGTTTTAAAAAGATATAATCACACGTGTTTATGGTTTATATTTTTTTTACTTCCGGTAGGTGTACCCCTCTAAACACCACAATAATCTATTTATACACATTAACACGGCGTTTCTCTAAGCAGGAAAACCCCCTTGGGTAAGAGGGTAAATTAAGTCGCTACAACCTCTATCGTGTGACCCGTAGTCCTCCTCTCATGTTTGGTTGAGATTGGATAAGTAACAGCCGAACCCCGAATGTGTCGTGGTCAAAAATACGCACAGACAGACAAAGAAACGGAGACAGAAACCAAATTGCGTATTTTAATATGAACGGATGAAAATGATGCCATGGAAATGAAATCGTTCGTTCTGATTCTGGGTGAACCAACTCAGTGACCCAATATGCAAATACTGTTAAAATTTCAACTTAATCTGATAACAAATGACGATTTTAGAAATTTGACCTTGAGGTCCAAAGTTTTGACCTTGTCTGCTTGAGGAAAAGGCTGACCAGAAGCGATCGACCAACCACCGATTTTAAAGCACTGATCGAGTAGAATGTATCGACGCAAACATCACTTCTCAATAATGACTATGTGCCAATTTATACAGACTTGGCATTTAATATGGAATATTTTTTTTTTCTTGACTTGGGTTTACTTTCTTAACTCAGTA
Organism: Myxine glutinosa; assembly: GCF_964187855.1. Classification (NCBI taxonomy): domain Eukaryota; kingdom Metazoa; phylum Chordata; class Myxini; order Myxiniformes; family Myxinidae; genus Myxine; species Myxine glutinosa. Next base: position 63,026,654 of record NC_136268.1, on the reverse strand, counting down.
TATCAATCTGGTGAGTTTCTTTTACACTTTGGTGATTTATTTGTTAAAAGAACCATGTCACTGATTGTCTGTCGCAGCAAGAAGTCAACAACAGGATTATATCACAGGTGGCGTGGCAAAATGTACGGACAGGTGCATTTGATGATTGGCTTCACAGTCGGGTATACAAGGGTTGTTGCGTTCTGTATTAGTGGAAAACAACTGCTGCACGTCTCCAAAAGTTATTGCCGCTTTCTCTGGAGATGGTCCGTCAATGGAATACTGCTCTCCCCTCTGGGCTGGTGCTCCTGCCTCACACCTAGCTCGTCTTCACGCTGTTGAAACCAAAGCATTCAGAATCATTGGAATCTCCCGCGATGAAGCTAACTCCAAGGGCCTCTCACGCACTCACCGCAGGCAGGTTGGTGGTCTTTCCATCTTCTACCGACTCCTCTCTGGCCTTGCCCCCCCAGCTCTCTCTGGGCTCTGTCCCGCAAATATTCCTACAGGTCGCACAAGATCTGCCTGCAACCCTCTTATGGTCAAACTACCAAAATCAAGACTCTCTGCTCACCTTCACTCCTTCATTCCTCTCTTCTCCCGCCTCTGGAACAAACTCCCTCACTCTCTTCAATCCCACTCCACCCTCCAGGTCTTTAAAACTGCTGTTCACCACCATCTCTTATCTTCCCCCATCCAAAACCTTGATCTTTTCTACCCCCGCTAATTTCACCCCAATTCCACTTTTTTGAAATACCAACTTCTGTCCTGGAAGTCCTTGGTGTCCTTGTGTTTTATACTTCTCCCTCCACCCCCCCCCCTTCCCACGCCTCCTCCCCCCAAGCCCTCTCCCTTCCACACATCTCCCTGCTCTCAAATGTTGTGTTTGTGTGCTTCCCCTTCTCTCCCCATCTTGTTTTCCGCTCCCTCTTTTTGTGTGTTTTGTTTGTCTGGTTGATTTGTTTGTGAAGTAAATGTTAGCTCTTTCACGAGCCTCGATTCAGTATACAAAAAAAAAAAACAACAAAAAAAAACTCGACAATGCTGTTTGTCATGGAGTGGTGGCTTTACGAAATTACTGCATGAAACAGCGTGCTATTGCTCGGCAGTATGGCATCACTCAAGGTCAGGTGTCAAAGATCCTGAAACGAAATGCTCAGAGGGGTGTCCCTACTCCAATACCGAGGCCAGGACGTCCCCGCAGAACCACAAGGAGGGATGATCGCCAGCTGCACCGGTTAGTCCGCAATGGCCGTACCAAGTCAGCTAATCGGCTTAGGGCTGAGTGGCAGCAACTGACAAATGTGCCTGTATCCAGAAGGCGACTCAACCAACGACTGGTTCAAGCAGGCTATCGTGCCAGGCGTCCCCTGAGAAAGCCACGCCTGACCAGACAACACCGCCAGCGCCGATTGCAGTGGGCCAGAGAGCACCGTCAATGGCAGCCAGGACACTGGAATCACGTGATCTTCAGTGACGAGTCTAGATTTCTGGTCTATCGTCAAGATGGCCGCGTCCGAGTGCGCAGACAAGTGCATGAAGCCTACAACAAAGATTGTATAGTGCCAAGAGTCCAAGCTGGAGGTGGTGGGGTGACCGTTGTATTATATGGGCTGCTTTTAATGCAGGGGGCAAAACTGACCTGGTTGTTCTGAATGGAAACCTGAACCAGTTCAAGTACAGGGCCATTCTGGAAGAAACATTGCTTCCATTTGCTCGTGCAGCCTTTCGAGGAAACTTTGTCTTCCAAGATGACAAGGCATGGCCTCATCGTGCTCGCATGATCCAACACTTTTTTGCTGACTGTGGTGTAGAGCATATGGAGTGGCCTGCCATGTCCCCGGATATGAATCCGATAGAGAACTTGTAGGCAGAATTAACGTGTCAAATCGACCACTTGGACCAGCAGCCGACATCTGTGCGTGAATTGCAGCAGAGTATTGTCACTGCATGGCAAGCAATTCCTGTCCAAACCTTGGCAAATCTCGTGAACAGCATGCGTCAACGTGTACGTGCTCTCCTGAATGCTCGTGGGGGTTACACGAAGTACTGAACGGTAATTTTACTGTCCGTAATCCCAGTCGCAATTTAACTTTTGTTTTGGTTAAAAGATTTTTGGCTAATGTGTAAAATAAAGAGATACTTCTGGAAAACGTACAGAAGTTTAACACAGTACTGTCCATGAATTGAGTTCGATATCAGTTTACATCACTTTCAAGGATCAATTTATTTGTTTCGAAATGTCAAATCGGGTTTTTGTTTCTTTTAAAGGTCACATTAACAAAATCTAGAATAATTTCAACATAATTCCAATGAACTTTTGGTTCTAAGACATCTTGAAAAGTACGTTCACCCCCACAAAAAAAATATTCCATATTAAATGCCAAGTCTGTATATATTTTTCAATGCCAGGAAACATGACCTTGACCTTTGGATGTGAAAAAACAATGGTCTTCTAGCTTTTGACTTGCTTTACCAGTTTAGTAAGTTTCGGTATATCTCAAAAAGTGTGTCACAAAATATGACCTTGCTGTGACCTTGACATTTGACCTCTTGACCTCCAAAACAATAGTGGGCTAGTTTTTGGCCTCCAGTTGATTAGGTTTTGTGAGGCTTGGTGTAGAATTGCGACCTGTAAGCGACTGTCAGACTAACAAACATACTCAGGAAATGAATCTACTTGCGAACCTTCGAATCTTGGATTTCGCAGGTAATAAAATGGGGATTTAAAAATATTCTCCCCCTACTACGAGTTCAAGGGAAACTCGCAGGCAGAGATGGTTATCAGTAATTCAGACTTAAACCTATATAGTATATATAGATGGGAAGTAGGTGGTGATGAGGAGAGGCTGTTTTGGACAGATAGTTTGTGTGCACTGATAAAAATGAATAAAACTAGAACGTCACTCGGTAGAGCGCAAACCTCCACCAGACTGAACAATTTATGTTTTGTATCCCACTGATAGGCCAGATATGATTCTGCACCTGAACCAAAATCTAATCACCTTGTTCTTGTCACCTACCCAACTTATCCACCTAGTTTTGCCATAACTTGTTCACAACTTTTTGAAATATTGTGCTATGTATCGTTTTTGGCCCTCTCACTCAATGGTGAAAAGTCAATTCAAAATTTTTTTTTAATCCTCCTCTCCGGATCGAGATCTTCACCAAAATCGAATCAATTCATCCTTGTCACGTACCCAACCTTTCCTCCTGACAAGGTGGAAAAGTTTCTGTCAACCCTCGACTCTGATTCTGCAACTGGACCTGAGGTCCTAAAATCAGCCCACGGGTCAGCCCACGGGTCCTAAAATCCTGTTCTTCCGCTCTTTCACTCCCTCTCTCTGTTCTCTTCACCCTCTCTTTTGCTCAAGGTCATCTTCCATCTGCTTGGAAATCTGCCAACATCACCGCTTTGCACAAAAAAGGTGCAAAAACAGATCCCAGCAACTACAGACCAATCAGCCTTCTCCCAATTATCAGCAAAGTCATGGAATCCATCATTGCTTCAGATATGAAATCTTTCCTCTTCTCCAATGGCTTGATCTCTGAACATCAATTTGGTTTCAGACCTGGTCACTCTACTCTGAACACGCTGCTTCTGCTTTCTCAACAATGGATGGAGGTCCTCAATGCCAAACAGGAAATTAGAGCAGTCTCCCTTGACATATCACGTGCCTTCGATACTGTCTGGCACCCCACTCTGCTCACCAAACTCTCCTCTTTGGTATCCATGAAAATCTCCACGCATGGCTGGCGGACTTCCTCTCTAGTCGTTGTCAACGTGTGGCCCTGAATGGGTTTCTCTCATCTCCTCTTCCTGTTCAGGCTGGAGTTCCCCAAGGCAGTGTTCTGGGCCCTGTGCTTTTTCAGGTCTTCATCAATGATCTCTCTGACTCTCTTGAAAATCCTATCTCTTTGCTGATGACTCCACCCTCTGTCACTCCATTCTTCATCCCTCAGATCGGCAGTCTGCAGCCTCCTCACTCTCTGCAGACCTGGACAAAATCACAGATTGGGCAAACAAGTGGAACATGTCTTTCAATCCTGACAAATCTCACACTCTTATGATGTCTCTCCGATAAGACCGACTGGACAACCCTCCCATCCACTTTCTGAATAATCCTCTCCAAGAAGTTCTGTCATTCAAGCTTTTGGGTCTCACTATCTGCCATGATCTTTCTTGGGAAAACCACATTTCAAATCTGGCCTCCAAAGCCAGTCGCCAACTGGGCATCCTCCGTCGTGCGAAGTCCTTCCTTGGCACACCTGAGCTCCTCACCACATACAAGGCTTTCATCCACAGCTCAATGCAATACTGCTCTCCCCTCTGGGCTGGTGCTCCTGCCTCACACCTAGCTCGTCTTCACGCTGTTGAAACCAAAGCATTCAGAATCATTGGAATCTCCCGCGATGAAGCTAACTCCAAGGGCCTCTCACTCACTCACCGCAGGCAGGTTGGTGGTCTTTCCGTCTTCTACCGACTCCTCTCTGGCCTTGCCCCCCCAGCTCTCTCTGGGTTCTGTCCCGCAAATATTCCTACAGGTCGCACAAGATCTGCCTGCAACCCTCTTATGGTTAAACTGCCAAAATCAAGACTCTCTGCTCACCTTCACTCCTTCAGTCCTCTTTTCTCCCACCTCTGGAACAAACTCCCTCACTCTCTTCAATCCCACTCCACCCTCCAGGTCTTTAAAACAGCTGTTCACCACCATCTCTTATCTTCCCCCATCCAAAACCTTGATCTTTTCTACCCCCGCTAATTTCACCCCAATTCCACTTTTTTGAAATACCAACTTCTGTCCTGGAATTCTTTGGTGTCCTTGTGTTTTATACTTCTCCCTCCCCTCCATCCCCTTCCCACGCCTCCTCCCCCCAAGCCCTCTCCCTTCCACACATCTCCCTGCTCTCAAATGTTGTGTTTGTGTGCTTCCCCTTCTCTCCCCATCTTGTCTTCCGCTCCCTCTTTTTATGTATTTTGTTTGTCTGGTTGATTTGTTTGTGAAGTAAATGTTCGCTCTTTCACGAGCCTCGATTCAGTATACAAAAAAGAAAAGAAAACCTGTCCACCAATCTTCTTCCGAATCCGTGCACAACCTTGTGAGTTATCCTGCTCACAGACATAAACAGACAGACAGAAAACAGGGTTGAAAATAACCTCCATTTACCTTTGGTGGCAGAGGTAATTACACTCAATAGGTTTTGTTATGAGAAAGTTACCTGGCCATTGCTGATCTGTCAATGTGTAAGGTAAATATAATGGCATGTATAAATTATGTTAATGACAGTAGTAGCCTGCAGCCCTACACAAAATGTAAATAAATGGATACTTTAAGATAATAGGGTGTGGGTAAGGTAGAGGTATCATGGGAAAAATGTCCTCAGCTCCGAAGGCCGGAAACATAATATAGAAGGTGACAAACTCTTTGACCACCCATTAGAATTAAGCTTGCAAGGTTAATGTTCATTTAAATATTCCATGCATTTTATGTGCTTGAAATGAATACATTAATAGCTAGTAAGGTTCAGAAGAATCGAGAGAGAGTGGCACACTCAGTGGCGTTATGGTTGGGGCGTCTCCTTGCAGTCTGGGGGGTCGGGGGGTCGTCATCTTGATTCGGATCACGTGGCGTGGAAAATCATCCCCTTACCTTTTGCTGGTGTTACGGAACGTTTTACTTTGAGTTCTCTAATGAGGATCTAACGACGTAGGAGGAGCTCATTAGGCCCATCAAGTCTGTGCAATGATTGCCAACCTATGGCTATGAAAATTCTTCAAGTATTTCTTCAAGAAGGCTGTTGAAGTGAGGCAATATCAAGCTGTCTTATCAAGGAAACAAATAATTATACGATGACCGATGGCGCCACCGATGGTTTGAATAAGGCCTGAAGTTTCAATAAGGTCAGAATCCAAAGAGGATTGATTAATGGCAGAGGTTGATCACCAATTGCTTTATTGAACCTTCACTATATTAGAGTAAAGTAGCAGTGATGGGAATGATACTGACGACTTCCTGCCTGTTGATGAGGGAAATATTGACATCGCCTTGTTTTAAGCTTTTGTGATCTTGATTACAAACAAAGCACTAGATGGCATTCATAGAATACTTACCCTGCACAGTCAACTTGTTCTGAGCCAACTCTTCTGTTTTTGAACATTTTTTTCCTTTGATCCAATATGGCTGCCAGACCACGTGAGCGATGACATCATAAATTTATATTCTCTCATATAATTGTTGCATAGATCACGCTCAATACATTTCAAACTGATCAGACTAAGCGTTGTCCCTGTCGAATTATGACGTCATAATTATGGCACCAATGACGTCATCGTTAACAACACCTATTCCCCATAGGGAGTTCTTTACAATGAGCCATGTTTTAATTTTTTCCATACAGCAGTTTTGGAGATATAGAGGTGCAACATTTTTCGGTTTTTCCAAGATGGCGCCTGTACCACATGACTTATGACGTCATGATTATCATTAAAATATTCTACAGGAGGAGGCGCTCCGATGGTAAAAATTTTGTGCCCATCAGACCAACAGTTGCTGAGAAAAAAAATTCATAATGATCGGATACCTGTTGTACTTGTCGAAATGTGACGTCATCACGAAGGCACCGATGACATCATCATTAACATATCTTATTCCCCGAGGGACAATGAGCCATGTTTCAATTTATTCCATGGAGCGGTTTCGGAGATATAGTGGTGCAACGTTTTTCGATTTTTTTCCAAGATTGCGTCTGTACCACGTGACCTATGACGTCATCATTAACAGCAAAAAAAGTCTACAGGCAGAGGCGCTCCTAAGGTAAAATTTCATGTCAATCGGACCAGGGGTTGCCGAGAAAATGAATTTTTAAAATGCAAAGACGTACGGCAAATGTACGCAACCGAATGCCTAACCCTGCTTTTCGCTTCGCGAGCACAGGGTAACAACACAAAGGTGGTAGTCAGGTTCACTATATTTTTTCGTTCAAAATTTTTGGAGATTAGCAAAACTATACATTTTTGGAATATTCAGAGCATGAGGAATCCAAAAATTAATGTTGGCATTTGCGTAGACACCTTTGCGAAAATGACCCTCAGGACAGTGATGAAGATCTGTAAAAGCATATTCCTGAACTGTATAGACCTCGTAGATCCTGTGTATAGGACTTATAGTTCAATCTGATACTAACAAGGCTGCTTTCTTGCTTTATAAACCCATACCTATAACTTCAAAGGACTTGCAATATCATGTATTATGTAATACAGTTATATCACAAATATATGGACAATGGTTTTCAATTACCTTTGTTTGTTGCTTTTCTATAACACTGAGCACTATTTTGAGGCCTTTATTGGATTCCTTAACCCAGAAAACATAGGATTAGCATATTTAATTAAGTCTCTAGGTTGACTAGAAGCCGAGATAGCGCAAAATATGTATTTTATGGCGGCCATTTTGAAAATCCAAAATGGCGGCCATGCAGGTGTCTGTGCAAATGCCAACATTGATTTTAGGATTCTCCATGCTCTGATGATTCCAAAAATGTACAGGTTTGCTAATCTCCCAAAGTTTTGAACGAAATTCTATTTGTTAACATAGTGAACCTGACTATGGGGAAATAATGTTGCTCAGAAGTGAACAAACATGAGCCTGCCTGTTATACACTTATGCTGAACAGGTATGAATGGAATAACCAGCATAAACTGTTCCCCTTTAACCCCTTTGGCCATTCCCGTCACACAATATATCTTGTGCTCACAGGATGACCTAGAGGTACAAACAGTCTTCTCTAAGTTGTCTAGGCTGGGTTAGAATCCCAACACACACAGCTATAAACTGTCATCTCGGTGTTTCACAGGCAGGGTGATTCCTCGGATGGACAACAACAACAACAACAACAACAACAACAACATGCATTTTAAGGCCATTTTCCCTGCTAGAGCGGGGGTTAGCCTTGCGGTCCCCATGACAATCTTCTCCATTTTGCCCTATTTTCTGCATCTCTCCTTGTTAACCCCCTTGCTCGCATTTCTTCTTCCACCATCTTTAGCCAAGTCTTTCTCGGTCTTCCCCGTCCTCTACTTCCTTCCACATTCATTTCCATCACTCTTCTCAACCAGTCACTTTCATCCTTCCTCAACACATGACCAAACCATCTCAACCTGTTCCTCTTCACAGCATCAATCACAGGCTCTATTCCCATCATCTTTTGCAATTCATCATTTGTCTTCCTCTCTCTCAACGATACTCCACACATCCATCGAACCATTCGCATTTCCACCCTTTCCAGCCTTCATTGCTGCTCTACGTTCATGACCCATGTCTCGCTCCCATAAATCATAACACTTCTCACACATGCAGCATACACCTTTCCCTTCAGCTTCAACGACACTCCCCTCCTCGTCAGCACGCCACTCAGTTCCCGAAACCTCTTCCATGCACATCTCACTGGAGGTTAAACGGGCGCCCCGACTACCAATGCCAGTGAACGTTATAGATCCCATTGTGTCCTTCACAAAGAGTCGGCGACCCATCACCGGAACCCTGAACAATTCCAAATTCCTGCCCCAACCTAAAGAGTGTCTTGCTTTAGCGCCACAACTGTGTCCTCAGTCAATGATGCTGCCCCGCAGCCTTGTGCTGTATATGAAAGAAGAAGAAGAAGACATTCTTTCACCGATGAAGTAATTATGTAATCTGGCCATAGCCTCAATTTCCACCTTCTTTAATGCCTTACCTTGCCTTTGTCCACAAGCTAGGTGTCCTCTTATCCACTTTGACGTTCACCATTCTCCTCTTTCATCCAAAAGGCTGGAAATCCATTCACTTTTGGGAGCGGAAAACGTTTGAGTGATAAAAAGCGACTGGACAATGTACTTTGAATCATCGCTCAGTGTTATTCGCGGTTCTTTAATGGCCGTTCATGGTTATTTACACAGGGTCATGGGACATGGGAGCATAGACCAAATATATGGAAATTATGAACATATCTCTTATTATAGGAAGATTAAATATCTACCCTTGGCACATCACACCTCTAAAGCACGTGCACTGAAATGGTAGAATAGAGAGCAGTAAATGCAGTTTCATTAGGCAGCTGGGACTGGCTTGGTTGCATTCTCATCTGGAATTTTGCTGTCTCTGGGACTTTGGGCCAGCAGGGAGCTAATGTGCACTCTGTCCTTTTAATGAAAGCAAGAAGATTCGCGCGATACCTGCCAGCCACCAGAGATGCCCCCATTTGCTGGGTTCTGGAAGCTAGGCCGTGGTGCTTGGATAGCCAAGTTTGTTTCTGTCGGGATGTCCGATCACTCCCTGCACTGTGCCACTGACAACCACTAATGAAAGATGCTGTGAAGAAGGCTCGCAATTAAGCAGGGGCCGATTCAATTACAACAGCAGTAAAAAAAAAGGAAAGAAAGGGGTTCCAGCATTTGGAAATATCTATTTAATACCCTCCCAATTGCTCCTCAGTAATCACTCGAGGAATCATTAACAACCACGCGTGATTACATGGAATGTGGATGCCTACATTGTCGTGTGACCTTTAGATGCATTTTGCGGCTTTTTTGGTAAATGGTGGTGGTACTTCACACCCCACCAATATCAGCATTATTTTCAGTCATGAGGGACTGAGCTCCATGATGCTTATTCAAATGTGCTGCCATGCGGCTAAGTAGCGCTAGGAACACAACGAGGAGGTTGTAAAGCATCATCAAGTCAGCATATCAATAATAATATGCAATGTAGGTGGCTCTAAATTTGATGAGTTGGCCAAAAAAAAAGGCAATCACACGTCAGTTCCTTGGGAACCCTTCACAAAGCCTATATCATGCTCTTCGGACTTTACGTTTCTTAAGCAATATCCTGTATACCCTTACGTCGTATATCTACACTCACAGGATTGAGTCGGAGCACCTTAAAATTAACGTCGGCAATTCTACAAAGGAGGGAAAAAAAATTGGTTTATGCTCCAAAAATATCAAAGCTGTGAAAGATTTTCTACAATTTTGTCCATGCCAACCTTATAACCCAGCACATACACACACAATATAAAAAAGAGTTGGATAAATCAGGGATAGACAAAGAAGGATCACTGGAATGGCTAAGAAGAGGTCAGCTCAACTGGGACGGACAATGAATCATTATTAATGCCCAAGACCAAGGACACGACACCAATGGCTTTAAGAAGACGCCAGAACTGAGTCAATCGGACAAAAGTAGCTTCTGCAAGGTAGAAACAGAAAGCACGAGTCACCTTCTATCGGGATGTAAAACAATCATGTCAGAACAGCTGTACATCCAAAGGCATAACAAGGTATGTAGAGTATTTTGCTGTCTGGATTTACCAATCCACTGACACATCTGTAGAAATTTCAATATCCTAGTACCACATAACTCAGGGAAACATGAACTAAAAGCCATCATTGAAAACAAGGCCATAATGCTCACATATGACCTGATGATCCCATCCAGTGTGAAGACAGCATTGCTGATTGAGATATCAGTACTCCGGGATTTTCGCCTAAATAATGCAGAAATCAAGAAAACGACCAAATAACAAGATCTCAAGAATGAAGTGAAAAGATCCTGGAAGCTGAAGAGCATCGAATTTGTACCAGGGATTATTTGAGCAGAGATCTAACCTTAAAGAGATCTTAAAACCATCCCTGGGAACATTAGTACAAACAAACTACAGTTGGAGGCTGTACGGGGCTCAGTGACGATCCTGAAAAGAGCCCTTGGAACAAAACTGTGAGAACAACAAAACTTCACAACTTAGTCCATGAATCACAATCCTTCACCGAAGCGGGCGTGGATACTTCGAGTCCTGGGAGGACTCCGTTCCACCTTCTAAAACCAAAATTATGGAGATATAACAACCAACGACACACACACACACACACACACACACACACACACACACACACACACACACACGTTTTATTTCATGAATCAGTTCCACATAATTGTAATCATCTACTAAACAGTAACATATGAATTCCTAAAGCATTACATTAACATACTAGAAATCATCTGAATATTCAAACCCAGTCTGCGTCCACTTTGTGTTCAGAATTCAGTGACCCAATATTTCAGGTCATTGGATGAAAACGAACGATTTTATGCAACGTTGACCTTTGACCTTTTGATCTAAAAAAAACCCAAAACAATTAGCTTCTAGCTTTTCATTGGTGAACCAATTCAGTGACCCAATATGCAAATTCTTAAATTTTCAGGTCAATTGGATGAAAATTGACGATTTCATGTGATGCTGACCTTTTGACCAAATTATTAAAATTTTTATGTCTCCACCCCCGGAGGTTGGCCAGAGGAATTATGTTTTCGGGTTGTCCGTCCATCCGTACAGGCTAACCTCGTTTTTCTCAGCAACCATATGTCCGATTGAGACGAAACTTTCAGGGTAAGAGTGACACCCATGCAGAATGTTTTATGATAGTTGTGGACGTCATATGTCTCGTGGTATGGCAGCCATTTTGGATTAAACACAAATAATTAAAGAATTATTTCTTGGAAACCGCTGAATGAAGAATTTGAAACTTGGTACATTGTCATGTACTTCCAATAGGGAACAAAGGCATAATAATGATGACATCATAGGTGATGATGGTGTTGGCTTAGTGCTTAGTGGTTAGGGTGCCGGCTTGGGATCCTAGGGTCCTGGGTTCGAATCCCGGTCGATCGTTGAATTAATGCCAGGGGGGTTGACTCAGCCTGTCATCCTGCTGAGGTCGGCAAATTGAGTACCAGCTTGCTGGGATGAATGATCACGGTGTGTACCCCGATTTAGAATAGGTACACCGTATCCCTGCGCATCGTAAGAGCGTGACCAAGGGTTGGCGTCAGGAAGGGCATCCGGCCATAAAAACATTGCCTCAAACAGGGAACCATGATTGTCATGGGGCCCGCAAGGCTAACCCCTGCTCTAGCGGGGAAAATGGCCTTAAAACGATCATTTATTCATTCATTCATAGGTGAAGTGGTATACCAGTCAAAAATGTAGAGTGGTATACACCTACCCATATACATATATGCAGAGTGTACATTTTTAAGGTCATATGTCATGTGGTATGGCAGCCATATTAGCTTGAAAGCCGATATTTAAAAATAAATCCCTTCTCTGAAGCTGCTTCACCGATCGATGTGAAACCTGTCATGGTTGGTGAAAATGTAATACAGTACTTGAAAACAGCTGAAGGGATTTAAATCAAACTTGTTTATTTTTAGGACAGTGAACGATGGCATCTACCCGTTGTGGGACTATGCGGAGGCATATTGGCAACACAGTCGCATTGTTCTAGTTCTCCATGTTCTCAGAATAAAGCTTTGTTGAAAATTTGATGACAAAGCGCAAATGGTAAAAACGTAATGGCCCAGACAGACACACACAAATACAGAATCACACACATAAGTGATTGCAAAACCCCGTCTCTCACGGGGGTTGAGGGGGGGGGGGGGGGGGGGGCTAATAAAGGATGTTATACATGATGAATTCTGCACCAACCTATACTTAAAACAAGTCAAGTGAATCCACTTGGATTCCGCCCAGGTTGGCACATGGAAATTATGATGTAGCATAATTATCATCTCGGGTCAAGATTTGAAATTATGCCATGGTTTTTGTAAAATTGCTACTAGTATTCACATTATGTACTTTCACCAAAACATACATCATCATAGAAACATACATAGAATTTGGGTCCTCTGGGTCATTTGGGTCCTCTGGGTCATTTGGGTCCTCTGGGTCATTTGGGTCCTCTGGGTCATTTGGGTCCTCTGGGTCATTTGGGTCCTCTGGGTCATTTGGGTCATTTGGGTCCTCTGGGTCATTTGGGTCATTTGGGTCCTCTGGGTCATTTGGGTCCTCTGGGTCCTCTGGGTCCTCTGGGTCATTTGGGTCCTCTGGGTCATTTGGGTCCTCTGGGTCCTCTGGGTCATTTGGGTCATTTGGGTCCTCTGGGTCATTTGGGTCCTCTGGGTCCTCTGGGTCATTTGGGTCCTCTGGGTCATTTGGGTCCTCTGGGTCATTTGGGTCCTCTGGGTCCTCTGGGTCATTTGGGTCCTCTGGGTCATTTGGGTCCTCTGGGTCATTTGGGTCCTCTGGGTCATTTGGGTCCTCTGGGTCATTTGGGTCCTCTGGGTCATTTGGGTCCTCTGGGTCATTTGGGTCCTCTGGGTCATTTGGGTCCTCTGGGTCATTTGGGTCCTCTGGGTCATTTGGGTCCTCTGGGTCATTTGGGTCCTCTGGGTCATTTGGGTCCTCTGGGTCATTTGGGGCCTCTGGGTCATTTGGGTCCTCTGGGTCCTCTGGGTCATTTGGGTCCTCTGGGTCCTCTGGGTCATTTGGGTCCTCTGGGTCCTCTGGGTCATTTGGGTCCTCTGGGTCATTTGGGTCCTCTGGGTCATTTGGGTCCTCTGGGTCATTTGGGTCCTCTGGGTCATTTGGGTCCTCTGGGTCATTTGGGTCCTCTGGGTCATTTGGGTCCTCTGGGTCATTTGGGTCCTCTGGGTCATTTGGGTCCTCTGGGTCATTTGGGTCATTTGGGTCCTCTGGGTCCTCTGGGTCATTTGGGTCATTTGGGTCCTCTGGGTCATTTGGGTCCTCTGGGTCATTTGGGTCCTCTGGGTCATTTGGGTCCTCTGGGTCATTTGGGTCCTCTGGGTCATTTGGGTCCTCTGGGTCATTTGGGTCCTCTGGGTCATTTGGGTCCTCTGGGTCATTTGGGTCATTTGGGTCCTCTGGTTCATTTGGGTCCTCTGGGTCATTTGGGTCCTCTGGGTCATTTGGGTCCTCTGGGTCATTTGGGTCCTATATTCCTATCCTATAACATATATATCCTATAACCTATCCTATATATATCCTATATCATATAACATATATCCTATATATCCTATAACATAACATATAACAAATATATCCTATATTATGTACTAGCGAGCGGCCGCGTACCAGCCAAAGGGGTAGCCCATGGTTAGCCTAAATATAGATTTGATGACGTCATGTTTACACATCTGAGCGACAGAAACTGGCTACACATCTGAGCGACAGAAACGGAGCTTCACTTTTGGAGAGACAGAAATTCCCAGGCAAACGCTATAACGCACCAGGTTTACAACCTGTGCGTTAATAATTTTAATCACAAACCTATACCTGGTGTTGGCCGAATGGTTAGGGTGGTGGGCTTGGGATCCTAAGGTCCTGAGTTCAAATCTCGTTGAAATTAACACCAAGTGGGGTTGACTCAGCCTGTCATCCTTCCGAGGTCGGCAAAATAGGTAACAGATAACTGGTTATAGAGAGGCATCGCATCAGCGGCAGACGCGCCCACAGAAAAATGATGCAACCAGCAGCTGGGTGGATGCACACGAACCACCCACATCACAAACCTCAAAATAGTTGTATACCTATAAATAATAACCGTAGTAACTTTGAAGGAATTGACCAATTCCTGGTTTATACCCCATGCAGTTACTTTAGTTTTAATAAAATAATAATTTTAGCAATAGTTAAAAAAAACAGAAATCTGTAAGTCTAGTGCTGTTGAAGTACTCCAGATCCAGAAGCAGTCCTGAATACCACCCCAAACACCACCCAATTGAACCTTTATTTAAATTTAAGTACAGTCGGACTCCACTATTCGCGGTTCTGATATTCGTGGAATCAGTGTATTCGCGGTTGATAAAATGCGACCTGTTTCTCTACTCGCGGAAAAGAGTTCCGCGTGGTCGCGGTTTTTTTTTTTCCTATTCGGAAATTTGCGGTTTTTCATGGGCGTAAAAAAAAAATTCACGAGCTGCAAGCTTGACACATTTATAAAACCCATCTTTCACCAACCATGCATAAAGCAGGTGTATATACGCAAAAAAAAACATCTTCTACGAGCCGCGAGTATGACCTGCTTCTACATCCACTGCTGCATGCTTTGCATTTTCGTGACTTTCGCGGCCGCGAATTTTAGCCGCACTATAATCGAGAGCTTAGTGGGATGTCCCACCAGTTGCAAAACATGCCACCCCACGAGTTACTGTACAGAATGAAAACACTCCACAGTATCTATTAATGCAATTAGCTGTCTCCCATTTCCCCCATTGAAACAGGCATGGCATGCATTCACGGATTTTCATCGATATTCGTGGGATTTGTTTGCCTCGCCAGTTCTGGGATTATCGCCGGCATTCGTGGGATTTGCCTTGCCATTTGCGGGATTATCACCGACATTCACGGGATTTGCCTCGCCATTTGCGGGATTTTCACTGACATTCGCGGGTTTTGTCTCGCCATTTCCGGGACTTTCATCGACCTTCATGGATTACCGTCGACATTCTCGGGATTTGCCTCAACATTCGTGGATTTTTCTTGCCATTTGCGGTTTGGTCTTCTCTATTCGCGGATTTTCGCGACTTGGGAACCTATCCCCTCTTTTTCCATTGAAACAATGCCCCGCTATTCACGGATTTTCCAGGAACGTATCCCCTGCGAATAGTGGGGTCCGATGGTACTGCAAAAGTGGATGTTTTGGAAGTGATAAGAAGGTGATTTGTGTTCCAGTCTTCAAGTGTATAATCATACTAAAATACGCAATTTGGACGTCTGTCTGTCTGATGATTTTTTGACCGCGATACATTCTGTCATTACTTATCCAATCTCAACCAAATCTGACAGGAGGACTGAGGGTTACACAATGAAGAACCACCTTTAGAGGCCATTTTGCCCCACAAAGCAGGGGTTGGCCTTTTCGGGCACCGTGGTCCACTTTTTGAAGCAATGTTTTTTTTATGGCCGGATGCCCTACCTGCCGCCAACCCTGTTAATCGCCTTTGTATACAAGATCGAGACTCGTGAAAGAGCGAAAACAGGAAATTATTGCGACATACAGGAAATTATCAGTGAGCTGGTATTCAATTTGCCGACCTCGGAAGGATGACAGGCTGAGTCAATCCCCCTGGCATTAATTCAGCAATCGACCGGGATTCAAACCCAGGATGCTAGGATCCCAAGCTGGCACCCTAACTGCTAAGCCAACACCAGGCTGTGGTTACACAATGAAGGTTGTAGCGAATTCATTTGCCCCTCTCCCCAAGCGGATTTTCCCCACCATTGCCGCCAATGGGGTTCTTGTTGAGGTGTATATCCATGTTAAGCTAGCTTTATCGTGGCGTTTTGCCAAGGGCGCTGATAATAACAAAACGAACTAGAACGGCACTCAGTAGAGAGCATACCTCCACCTTGTTGGCCATGTCACTCAATGTTGAAGAATCACTTTAAAATTCTACTAGCTGGATCCAGATCCGGATCTTCACCAAAATTGAATCGATTCTTCCTTGTCGCACACATAACCTGTCCAACAAGTTTCGTCAAAATCCATCCATAACTTTTTGAGATATCCCGCTATGTATCGTTTTTGGCCCTATTTCCCAATGGTGAAGAAACACTTGAAAAATTTAATTACTCTCAAATCCGAATCCATATTCAGATCTTCACCAAAATCGAATTGAATGGTCCTTGTGACACACCCAACCTTTCCACCAAGTTTCGTCCAAATCAGTCAACAACTTATTGAGATATTTTGTTCACAAACAGACAAACAGACAAACGGACAGACAGGGGTGAAAACAACTTCCATCCACCTTTGGTGGCAGAGGTAATGATATGAGCATAATATTAATGTTATTACAAAACAATATTAATACTAATAATATCCCACCTCCCCAAGGTTTTTTTTCCTTGAACAAAGGTCGTGTCAACGTTTATAAATAGCTTATCATGGCGTTTTTTGTGGGAACAACGGCCTCTACCAGAAGTAAAAATATTATAAACCACATACACGTATGATTAGCTTTTTAAACAGTCGCTAATGCTGTTTATAACATGAAACAAATACATTTGGAGGAATCCCGACATCCGTGAGATAACTTTTACTTACAGAACTGAGAAAAGATCTACTGTAATATATATACCTCACAAGGGTTGGGCTAATAACATGACCCTTCCTGCCGCTAACGTAGCGTTTTTCGTCGCGGCCTTTTGAAACTCGCTCCTGCTGTTTAACACGAAACTGAAAGGGAGGAAGCCCAGGTTGTGCTCATTTACTAAGCGGCTAGCTAGCGCTTGCAAAGGCAGCCGTTCCTTAACTGTTTTGAATGGAGTGATTGCTCGAATGCTTAAACCACTTGGCGATCTCTCCACAAGAAACTTAGTAAATGAACACACCCAATGTTCTTGAGTCCCGACCATAGATCGACTGTAATCTATGTACCCCAAAGAAGAATGACTCCTCCTGCCGCTCCCGTAGTGAATGGGTGTACCAGTTAAATTTAAATAAAGATTACAAAAGTCGTATTCATTATTTATTTTTGGATTTTACCGCCATATTTTGCAGTGTCTATTACACCACCCTATCAAACACGTTAAATTCGATATTTGTGCCTGTTGTTTGTGTCTTTTATGATGTCCTCAAGCACAATAAGTTTCCTGTTTGGAATGGTTTTCAATTAATATTTGACTTCCAGGCAAGCAGAGTTAAAAAAAAAAAAAAATCGCACCCGTGTCCGAACTATTTAGTGCTACCTGTGCAGGGTAATGAGTAATTCCAACTGAAATAGCTATATTAAACGCATAATGAATTCATTCTTTTAGAAACAACACCAAAAGTCTAACAGCGGCGTAGCCGGGCTTGTGAAATATTATAAACCACAAACACATATTATTAGCTTTTCAAACACTCGTTAATGCTGCTTATAACATTAAACAAAAAAATTGGAGGAATCTCGACATCCATGAGGTAAGATTTACTTACAGAACTGAGGGAAGATCTACTGTAATCTATATACCCCACAAGGTTTGGAGGTGTGCTCATTTACCAAGCAGCATCGTCTCACATAGAGTGCATACCTTGAGGTAGTTACTATCACTTATGGAGAGTTTTGGCTTTCTCCTCAAGCCACTTCTATTGTCAACAGTACCAGTTTTGTGTATCCTCCTCAGAGCCTTGCATACTGCCCCTACTCAAACATGAAGTCGGGCTGCCATCTGCTGAATGGAGTAGCCTTCACTATCTAAGACAATAATTTCTATACATTTGTCAGGTGATATTTCCTTCCCAGATTCACGCCACCACAATGATATCATCACCTATACTTTATTAGCCCTTCTGCAGGCGTGGCACTTTCTGATTGCTGGCATGACAACCAATCACAGTACTTTATCAACACAAAGCAGCAATATGGAGAATTTCATTTTTACATCAGAGGAGTCATTTTCAATTGATTTAGTGCAGTTTTACTTCTGTTTCCATAATGATTTCCAATATTGTTTGTGTGTATGTGCTTGTGTTTGGCATGAGCACAACCTTGGACCATAAGAACTTGGCTACCTTGATCCAAGGAAAGTGTCAGCCAAAGCATTGGCAGTGCCTATTATGTTCAGCAAACCATGTCATTGGGAAGTGTGGACTACAAGAATAAGTCTGTGGCCGATCGATTTCCTTGGAAGAAAAGGGAACCTGTTTGAATTGTCTTTTCATGGGATACCGTGTCACAGATTACCCATGGAAGGGTTATGCAGAGCTGAATCATGTTTTCACAAGCACCGTGCCACACTTCATGCAGCATTTTGGACCTCATTCAAGGATGAAAATGGCAAAAAAAAAACTAAAAAAAACATAAACCCAACAATTGGTGTCAGGATGCAGATAAGTTCAGAAATCCATTTGCAAATCCTTCCATTGCTCATGCATGGACTAAACAGAATTGTGAAGGCCTATCGCTTGTTGCATTCAACCAACTCTATGATCTTGATCAGAAGCCACTTTGCCATGGAGCTTGACCTGTGAAGGTCCACAGCTCAGCATTGTCTGAGCCATCAAAGAAAATTGATCAACGAGACCATCAAAGTGAGTGATGTTCTCACGAGCACATTGACATGCCTCACACCAATGGCGTAACTCTGTCATTCATCTGAAGAATGGATGTAATTCTTCCTCAAATGGATGTAATTCTTGTCAGGACACCCCAACAGCAGAGGCATCAGCACCGAAAACAGCACTGGGACAGTTTTGGTGTAAGATACATGTCCATTGGATAGGAGGAATTCCATCAGATGTACCATCTCTACTGGGATGAGGATATAGGTTGGAAACTCGTGAAGAAGAATATGATCAAGCACATCCGGATGACCCAATTGCTTTTCTTGTGCTTCAAATGCTAATTATACAGTGCCTTTAGAAAGGATTCACACCCCTTCACATTTTGTTGTTATAGCCTGAATTTAAAGTGGATTAAATTGAGATTGTTTTGTCATTTATCTACACATAATACCCCATAATGGCAAAGTGGTTAAATAAATTTACAAAATAATTAAAAATGAAATTCACAAATATCTAATTAACATAAGTATTCAGCCCCCTGAGGCAATGCTTCGTAGAAGCACCTTTGGCAGCGATTACAACTTTGAGTCTTCTTGAGTATGTCTCTATCAGCTTCGCACATCTGAATTTGGGGAGTTTATCCCATTCTTACTTCCAGATTTGCTCAAGCTCTGTCACGTTTGACGAGGAGCATTGGTGAACAGCAATCTTCAAGTCTTTCCACAAATTCTCAATGGGATTCAATTCTGGGCTGTGGCTGGGCCACTCAAAGACTTTCACGTTCTTGTTCTGAAGCCATTCCAGTGTTGCTTTGGCTGTGTGCTTGGGGTCATTGTCCTGTTGGAAAATAAATATTCGCTGTAGTCTAAGGTCTTTTGCACTCTGAAGCAGGTTCTCCTTAAGGATTTACCTGTATTTGGCTACATTTATTGTTCCCTTCCCCCATTCTATCCTTACAAGTCTCCCAGTCCCTCCCTCTGAAAAGCATCCCCAAAGCATGGTGCTGCTACCACCATGCCTCATGGTAGGGATGGTGTTAGATGGGTGATGAGCTGTGCTCTGTTTCCACCAGACATAGCGCTTTGCATTCAGACCAAAGATTTCAATTTTCGCCTCATCAGATCGCAGAGTCTTTTGCCTCATTCTCTCAGAGTCTTTCACGTGCCTTTTTGCAAATTCCAGGCATGCTGTCATGTCCCTTTTCTCAGGAGTGGTTTCCATCTGGCCACTCTCCCATAAAGCCTAGATTTGTGAAGTGCTGCAGAGACTGCTGTCCTCTGGCAGGTTCTCCCTTCACAGCCAAAGAACTGTAGTTCTGTCAGAGTGGTCATTGGGTTCTTGGTCACCACAATGACCAAGCTCCTTCTTGCCTGGTTGCTCATGTTGGTCGGACGGCCAGCTCTAAGAAGAGTCTGTCTACTTCCATATTCTTTCCATTTCTTAATGATGGAGCTCACTGTGCTCTTGGGAACTTTCAACGCTAGAAATTGTTTATACCCTTCCCCCAGATCTATGCCTCCTCACATTTCTATCTCGGAGTTATATGTATAGTTCCTTGGACTTAATGGTCGAG
This sequence comes from Myxine glutinosa, assembly GCF_964187855.1. Lineage (NCBI taxonomy): Eukaryota > Metazoa > Chordata > Myxini > Myxiniformes > Myxinidae > Myxine > Myxine glutinosa. The sequence continues at coordinate 63,006,219 of NC_136268.1, read as the reverse complement.
TTTCTGATTTGACATGCACTGTGAACTGTGAGACCTTATATAAAAGGTGTATTTCTTTCTAAATCATGTCCAATCAATTGAATTGGCCACAGGTGGATTCCAATCAAGTTGTGGAGACATCTCGAGGATGATCAAAGGAAATTGGATGCACCTGAGCTCAATTTGGAGTGTCATAGTAAAGGTCTTGAATAATTATTGACTCAAGACATTTCAGCTTTTCATTATAAATTATTTTGTCGAATTTTTTTTCTTCAGTTTGACATTATGGGGTATTATGTGTAGATCAGTGACCAAAAATGTCAATTTAATCCATTTTAAATTCAGGCTGTAACACAACAAAATGTGAAAAAGTCAAAGGGTGTGAATACTTTCTGGAGACTGTAATCTGACAACGATAAGGGCCATCTTTGGATCATCCTACAAGATGCCATAGTGGTTCAGAGTTCATTTCCCGAATACGCTCTGATTTATCTTTCTGCAATTGAGCTTTTTCCCTCTGAAGAAAAGATTAAGCTCATTTCAGAAATTGTTGAGGCCTTAGAAGTTGTGCAAATGAATGCTGGCATTGGGCAGGAGAGATTGGACTTGATCAAGGCTGAAAAAATATTTGAGTTTTTCCTGAGGAATTTAAATGAACAGGAGAGCATGGTAGGCCATAAGTTGTATCTGGCTATAGATCAGAGGATTAAAGAAAGAAGAAATGCAAATCTTGCAAGCTGGTTATGCTATTTGGAGGACCCAAATATGTACAGCTCACTCTTGGAAGGTGTCCAACATCCATCCAGGAATAAATTGCCAAGATAACCAATAACCAAAGGCAGAGGAACTAGGTGCTTTGATATCACAAAAGAAGAAAGGAGGAAACGCAAAAGCATTGGGCCCGGAAACTTCACCCCAATAAATCTTGAAGTGGTTAAAGACAGAAATGGCCATCTTTGAATGTACCCAAGAACATCCAAATTCATTGGACAAGATATCCAATGCTGTGAAGACTATACCTCCAACTTTTGTGGAAGGAGAGAGAAGCTTCAGTGCAGTGTTTTTTCATCTGCAGCTTGAGGAGTACTGCTCTCTCCTCTGGGCGGGTGCTCCTGCCTCACACCCAGCTCACCTTCACACTGTAGAAACCAAAGCTTTCAGAATCATTGGTATCCACCCAACTCACAAGACCTCACCCCTTCAGATTACCACATCTTTGGGCCACTTAAAGAGGCGCTTGGTGGGACCATTTTCCCATCCAACGAAGAGGTCCAAGAGGCGGTGCACGAATGGCTACACAAGCAGCCAAAACATTTTTTCTGCACAGGCAGAATTTTTTCTGCAAATGGCTGCACAAGCAGCCTCAGGAAAAAATGCACTGAACGCAATGGGGATTATGTTGAAAAATAACAGTTGTTACACACGTACATGCAATAAACAAGTTGTGAAAAATAGTTAAGGTTACTTATTGACTGCCCCTCGTATATATATACATATATATGTGGCGCGCCACCTAAAGAGCGGGCTTACGGGTGGTCAGAAAACGATGAAAAGTCAGTTTACCCAAGGAACATCCATAAGCCCCCTTTTCCCCTTTTCACGTGGCCCGCCACATACATATATATATGTATATATATATATACAGACTTGGCATTTAATATGGAATATTTTTTTTGTGGGGGTGAACTTACTTTTCAAGATGTCTTAGAACCAAAAGTTCATTGGAATTATGTTGAAATTATTCTAGATTTTGTTAATGTGACCTTTAAAAGAAACAAAAACCACATTTGACATTTCGAAACAAATAAATTGATCCTTGAAAGTGATGTAAACTGATATCGAACTCAATTCACAGACAGTACTGTGTTAAACTTCTGTACGTTTTCCAGAAGCATCTCTTTATTTTGCACATTAGCCAAAATGTTTTTTAACAAAAACAAAAGTTAAATTACGACTGGGATTACGGACAGTAAAATTACAGTTCAGTACTTCGTGTAACCCCCACGAGCATTCAGGAGAGCACGTACACGTTGAGGCATGCTGTTCACGAGATTTGCCAAGGTTTGGACAGGAATCGCTTGCCATGCAGTGACAATAGCCTGCTGCAATTCACGCACAGAGGTCGGCTGCTGGTCCAAGTGGTCGATTTGACGCGTTAATTCTGCCCAAAAGTTCTCTATCGGATTCATATCCGGGGACATGGCAGGCCACTCCATATGCTCTACACCACAGTCAGCAAGAAAGTGTTGGATCATGCGAGCACGATGAGGCCATGCATTGTCATCTTGGAAGACAAAGTTTCCTCTAAAGGCTGCACAAGCAAATGGAAGCAATGTTTCTTCCAGAATGGCCCTGTACTTGAACTGGTTCAGGTTTCCATTCGGAACAACCAGGTCAGTTTTGCCCCCTGCATGAAAAGAAGCCCAAATGGTCACCCCACCACCTCCAGCTTGGACTCTTGGCACGATACAATCTTTGTTGTAGGCTTCATGCACTTGTCTGCGCACTCGGACGTGGCCATCTTGACGATAGACCAGAAGTCTAGACTCGTCACTGAAGATCATGTGATTCCAGTGTCCTGGCTGCCATTGACGGTGCTCTCTGACCCACTGCAATCGGCGCTGGCGGTGTTGTCTGGTTAGGCGTGGCTTTCTCAGGGGACGCCTGGTACGATAGCCTGCTTGAACCAGTCGTTGGTTGACTAGCCTTCTGGATACAGGCACATTTGTCAGTTGCTGCCACTCAGCCCGAAGCCGATTAGCTGACTTGGTACAGCCATTGCGGACTAACCGGTGCAGCTGGCGATCATCCCTCCTTGTGGTTCTGCGGGGATGTCCTGGCCTCGTTATTGGAGTAGGGACACCCCTATGAGCATTTCGTTTCAGGATCTTTGACACTTGACCTTGAGTGATGCCATACTGCCGAGCAATAGCACGGTCTTTCATGCCGTAATTTCGTAAAGCCACCACTCCATGAGAAACAGCATTATCGAGTGGACGGACCATCTCCAGAGGAAGCGGCAATAACTTTTGGAGATGTGCAGCAGTTGTTTTCCACTAATACAGAACGCAACAACCATTGTATTTGATTTTTACATTTGACAACCAACAATTACAATAACAAACAATATTAATTGTTATTGATTACAATAACAAACAACCAACATTTGACGCATTCAACAACCTGACTGTGAAGTCAATCGTCAAATGCACCTGTCCGTACATTTTGCCACGCCACCTGTGATATAATCCTGTTGTTGACTTCTTGCTGCGACAGACAATCAGTGACATGGTTCTTTTAACAAATAAATCACCAAAGTGTAAAAGAAACTCACCAGATTGATATACTGAGTTGAGAAAGTAAACCCAAGTCAAGGAAAAAAAAAATATTCCACATTAAATGCCAAGTCTGTATATATATATATATATATATATATATATATATATATATATATATATATATATATATATATATATATATATATATATATATATATATATAATTGTATATATATATATATATATATATATATATATATATATATATATATATATATACATACATACATACATACATACATACATATATATATATACTAGCAGAGGTACCCGGCTTTGCACGGGAGTGGGAGGAGGAGGGGAGGGGGAAGAGGAGGGGAGGGGAACGGGGGGGAGGGGGGAGGGGGAAGCGGGGGAGGAGGAGGGGAGGGGGAAGAGGAGGGGAGGGGAATGGGGGGGGAGGGGGAAGGGGGGAGGGGGGAGGGGAAGGGGGGAGGGAAGGGTGCGGGGGTGCCCAGGGGAAGAAGGGCCCCTCCCCTCCCCCTCCCCGTCTTTCCCCTCCCCCCCCTCCCCTCCCCCTTCCCCCTCCCCCTCCCCCTTCCCCCTCCCCCTCCCCCCCTCCCATCCCCTTCCCCCTCGTTCCCCTCCCCTTCTCTTCCCCCTCCCCTCCTCCTCCCCCTTCACACCAGGGGGGTTGACTCAGCCTGTCATCCCACCGAGGTCGGAAGTCGGAACTCATTGTCGTCAAATAAATGTAGCCTGTATGTTTCACTCTTTGTCACATGCCGTTGGTCCCATGTCAATCGGATGAAGTTGAAAAATTAACGTTACGAAGGTTCTCTGGGACGTACTGATTCCGAATAATGAAGTTGAAAAATTAACGTTCCGAAATACGCTAATTACGCTAACAGAAGCGCTGGAGGGAGCACTGCGCTCCCTCCCTTAGATTCCCTCCCTCTTCTGCTAGCGCTAATTACGCGTAACACACTAATTTTAAAACCCGAAGTTTTTTTAATTTTAAGGTGTGCTGTAGTCAGAAGCGCTAGAAGCGCTGCGCTCCCTCCCTTCGAATCCCTCTCTCTTCTGCTAGTGCTAATAATACGCTAATTTTAAAACCCGAAATTTTTTAAATGTTTATGTCTCCGTGACATTCCTGGGACCATCCCGAGTCGAACAGTACTTTCCGCTCGCAAATCCGTCCACGGGTTCTCGAGATCTTAGAGATCATAGATACATAGATCAGGACCAACTCTACTTTATATATATAGATATATATATATATATATATATATATATATATATATATATATATATATATATATATATATATATACAGACTTGGCATTTAATATGGAATATTTTTTTTTTGTGGGGGTGAACTTACTTTTCAAGATGACTTAGAACCAAAAGTTCATTGGAGTTATGTTGAAATTATTCTAGATTTTGTTAATGTGACCTTTAAAAGAAACAAAAACCACATTTGACATTTCGAAGCAAATAAATTGATCCTTGAAAGTGATGTAAATATCGAACTCAATTCATGGACAGTACTGTGTTAAACTTCTGTGTGTTTTCCAGAAGTATCTCTTTATTTTGCACATTAGCCAAAAAAAATATCATCCAAAACAAAAGCTAAATTATGACTGGGATTACGGACAGTAAAATTACAGTTCAGTACTTCGTGTAACCCCCATGAGCATTCAGGAGAGCACGTACATGTCGAGGCATGCTGTTCACGAGATTTGCCAAGGTTTGGACAGGAAGCGCTTGCCATGCAGAGACAATAGTCTGCTGCAATTCACGCACAGAGGTAGGCTGCTGGTCCAAGTTGTCGATTTGACGCGTTAATTCTGCCCACAAGTTCTCTATCGGATTCATATCCGGGGACATGGCAGGCCACTCCATATGCTCTACACCATGGTCAGCAAGAAAGTGTTGGATCATGCGAGCACGATGAGGCCGTGCATTGTCATCTTGGAAGACAAAGTTTCCTAGAAAGGCTGCACGAGCAAATGGAAGCAATGTTTCTTCCAGAATGGCCCTGTACTTGAACTGGTTCAGGTTTCCATTCAGAACAACCAGGTCAGTTTTGCCCCCTGCATGAAAAGCAGCCCAAACGGTCACCCAACCACCTCCAGCCTGGACTCTTGGCACTATAATATCTTCGTTGTGGGCTTCATGCACTTGTCTGCGCACTCGGACACGGCCATCTTGACGATAGACCAGAAATCTAGACGAGTCACTAAAGGTCACTTGAATCCAGTTTCCTGGCTGCCATTGACGGTGCTCTCTGGCCCACTGCAATCGGCGCTGGCTGTGTTGTCTGGTCATGCGTGGCTTTCTCAGGGGATGCCTGGCACGACAGCCTGCTTGAACCAGTCGTTGGTTGACTAGCCTTCTGGATACAGGCACATTTGTCAGTTGCTGCCACTCAGCCCGAAGCCGATTAGCTGACTTGGTACGGCCATTGCAGACTAACTGGTGCAGCTGGCGATCATCTCTCCTTGTGGTTCTGCGTGGACGCCTGGCCTCGGTATTGGAGTAGGGACACCCCTCTGAGCATTTCGTTTCAGGATCTTTGACACCTGACCTTGAGTGATGCCATACTGCCGAGCAATGGCACGCTGTTTCATGCCAGAATTTCGTAAAGCCACCACTCCATGACAAACAGCATTGTCAAGTTGACGGACCATCTCCAGAGGAAGCGGCAATAACTTTTGTAGACATGCAGCAGTTGTTTTCCACTAATACAGAACGCAACAACCCTTATATACCCGATTGTGAAGCCAATCGTCAAATGTACCTGTCCTTACATTTTGTCATGCCACCTGTGATATAATCCTGTTATTGACTTCTTGCTGCGAAAGACAATCAGTGACAGGGTTCTTTCAACAAAGACATCACCGAAGCGTAAAAGAAACTCACCAGATTGATATACTGAGTTCAGAAAGTAAACCCAAGTCAAGAAAAAAAATATATTCCATATTAAATGCCAAGTCTGTATAAAGATGGACGCCCTGAAGCTGCGTCCGCATCTGATTTAATCTCCCGATTATATATATAGAGATAGATAGATAGATATATATATATATATATATATATATATATATATATATATATATATATATATATATATATATATATATATTGTTGCGGATATGGGATTTGCATCCATCCATATCCGCTTGTAAATATTCCCCTATTTCCTCAATACTTCCCAACTATCCCCAATCCCCCATTCCCTAGTCCCATTTTCTGTAAACAACACTCTGTAGACCCGACCTCCCCCTATTTCCCCCATTAAATGTCGCATCCAGGTCCACCGCATCTCACGTAGACAACTATAGGACATCTTGCTAGTTATTCTTAGTCTATGTCAGTTAAGGATTCGTTTCCATTAATTCTGACCCTTCGTTGCACCAGAATGTGATTGTATGGCACCGTTAGGAAGTTTAGGACCTCCCAATACCTCCCCGCAGCTCTTCCTCACGGTTCAGAAACAACAACAACAACAACAGCGACGGCGGCGGCGTGCACAGGGAGTGCGCGTCCTCACTCCGGCTTGGTTGGTAGGGGGTGTTGGGAGGGCATGAGGCCTTCCCAGCGAGCCGCCATCGAACATGTGCTCGACGGGGTTACCAAATAGGGGCTCCCTGTCAGCTCCTCGTCAAGGGCGGAGCCCGGTAACCCCCGCACCCAATGGAAGCGGCGGACCAGTCCCATCTGGGGCGGAGCCAACCAGCCGAGGGCGTGTCACTCCCCGCTGAGCATGCGCAGGAAGAGGGAGGTGACGTCAGATGCGCGCTGAGCTTGGAGAAAGAAAGACGCCACCTCCGAGCGCTGTGAGGCCTCCCTGCATCTCTTGGACCGTGCTTGATCCTGCCCCCGAGCCAAGGTGCACCTTGTGCTATCGACTACCTGTCCCTTCCTGCCATCAATCCCTGTGTAAGTCAGCCTTGTCCCGTTTGTGTGTGGTCTGTCTGGGGTAAGATAAGATTGTATTTAAGTGCCTATCTCTTCTGTGTCTTTACCTCACTACCTTGTAATCTACCCCTTTTCTCCACCACTAATTATACCCTCCTCCGGAGGTCTTGAGAACTGTACCCCTTGCGTCGTTTCATTTATCCCAGTCGTTGTGTCCTTTCCAATCATTGATTTAGCGTAGCGCGATTTGGCCAACGTTCGGGTGGAATCGGGTGAGTTGGGGAAGAATCGGGGGAACTGTTAGGTCGCGGTGGACCATCCGCTCGGCCCATAATAACATCTAATCCGCGATCCGTAACAATATATATATATATATATACATATATATATATATATATATAAGTAGGTGATAAATGTTGCTTCTGGGACACCTCCGTTTAACATGGGAAATCCCTATCTAATGTCATTTACCCCTTGTCTTTTTCAAAAATCATAAACACCTCTATTTCTCCCTCTATGAACCTATAATCCTTCTCACCTTATGAACCTATGATCCTTCTCGCCTTATGAACCTATGATTTTCTTCCTTTATGAACCTATAATCCTTCTAGCCTTATGAACCTATGATCATTCTCACTTCCATGTAATTTTTACCCTATTCCCCCCACTAGCCCCTTAATGTAGTTCCTTAGACCACTCTACTAATGAGCCTATAAATATATTATCTCTTTCTAACTTTTTTAAGAGTTCCATTCTCCTATAGAACTCATCCCCATCAAGTATATTTATAAAGTATACAGGTTCCTTAACCTTTTGTTGTGAAAGTATAAAGTGGTATGTTTCACGGAGGGTTCTTGTTTGACCTCCACCTCTCCCACATACCATTTTAAAATTATAATATTTATTATCCGATTGATAACCATTAATGTTCTCACTCCACTCTAATATATTTTTCTTCCCGCCCTCCATTACCCCACTTAACAAATGAATACGTTTATCCGTCTTGAGAACCTTCTGACCAGTGATTCGCTCAACCTCTTGAATCTGATATTTTTCACATTCGTTATGTTTTCCATTTATATACCAAGGTTGATTACACCTCCACTCTTTAGTCTGGTTGATACTTGGTTCTATCATTTATATAATAGTAAAAAAGGTGGCGGTAGCCCGTTAAAATCCCTAACCCCCCCCCCCCCCCTTTTTAACTTATCACTTATATATATATCTTATCACTTATATATATCTTATCACTTATATATCTTATCACTTATATATCTTATCACTTATATCTTATCACTTATATATCTTATCACTTATATATCTTATCACTTATATACTTATATAACCATAAGGGAGACTATCAATTCCATTTTCTAAAATAAACCTCTTATCATCAAAAGCCCCCAATGCTTTCTTATTCACCTCTTCTGAATATAATTGATGTTTATAACTTCTTATTCCATTAATCTTTCTAAACTCTTCTTTCTTTGTTGTTAAACAGTTATAATAATCCTTAAAGTTTATTGTTTCTTTAATGACATTTTTCTTTACACCTTTTAACTTCTTATCAGTCTTTTCAACGTTATTCACAATGTATTTATAAGCATAAGCCTTCGACCTCAATCCCACAAATTCACTCATAACATTTCCCCCCAATTCATCCTTGAACTTTCCAATCACCTTTTTATTTTTAGAAGAGAACAACTCACTCTCTGGACTGTAATTACTTGTATCATAGATATTAATGTCCTTTTTCATGTCTGAATAAACATCATCAGTATTAATTTTCAAAATAAAACTATCAGTATCCATATACAACAATGACACATTATCCTTATACTTTGATTTTAGATTAATATAAAAGTAATCATACATTAATGACTTTGACAAGTCAAGAATTGATGTTCCAATGTAAATAGGTTTGTCCATTTCAATACTCTCTTTAACCAAATGGATCGCACAAAAGTTCTCAGTAAAGACCTCAGCTCTAGTAAAACTCGGTCTATTAATTAATTTTGATGCTTGTTCCCAAGATGTTGCTAGTTTGATATTTTGTCTTTTCCTCACATTCTCCATGGTCTTACCAAAGACCGCATTATTCATCAATTTATAAAAGTCTTTCTCAAAATCTGTTTTTGACTCTGTTCTTCTTTGTGTATTAAAATCAATGTACCCCTTTAACCAATGACTTTGATTGAACTTTAGAACCCTGTGGATCTTCTCTACTCTTAGACCTTTTGATAAATATTGTCGCAAATTTCTTTGGTGTAGTACATAATTTTTCTTGTTATATAATGTAGTAAGTAATTTTTCTGTTGATTCACCTATATCAAACGATCGTTGATAATCACTCAACCATTCTTTCTTTGGACTTTCTTTCTCACAAGCAAATGGAAGATCTTTATGTTTGATATGAAGTTCTTCAGGATATTTTAAATCGACCTCAAAATAATAACCAACCTTTGAATCATCCAATTCTTTTTGTGTAGAGATACATACATCTTGTAAAACCTTTGTGTAGTCTTTTTCCTTTACCCATCTTAGTTTCCCATAAGGAAGAGCTTGAGACATTGCCCAGCCATACAAGTTGTTTGCGTCATAGTACATCAAGTAAGAACTCTCTTTCGTTGAATCATAATTTGGAAGATATTTGTTATTTGCTTTTGCGTAGCTGCTCGAGCATACTTGTGAAATTCCACCTCTTTTTGCCTTTTCAATCATCAAAAGCATATCGACATCGGTTATCAAATCCAAATCTTGTTTTGTCATTTTCAACATCGCGCTCCAAGCCAATCCAGGTGCTGTGTAGTAGTGAGCAGGATCCAATCCATATCCAGTGCGACAAACAGATCTAAAGGCTTCAAATACATCAGCCAATAAAAGCACATCAGTTTTGAGATACAAATCGTGATACTCACCAAGATTCTTGATGTTATATTTTTCCCAAACATTTTGTGCGTGTACATAATCTTTATCAGATATATGACTGTTGTTTAATTTGTTATCGAAATTTTCTTTTAAAGGAAGTTGTGTTTCATTGAATCTCTCAAATGAGTCCATATAGTCATAGGGGTAAATTCCCTTTTGTGTTAGAAAATCTTTATCTGAAAAATACTCTGAAAGACATGGAAACTCTTTTAGATTTTGAACCAAGTTAGCCAATGGACTTGCCATGAATTTAAATGTATCAAGAAATCTGATATGAGTAATAGGAGATGTGTGAATTGTTTTTGTGAATGAAATGTATTTCTGATCTGTGTTAGGAATTGCTGAAATGTGTCCAGATGTCTTTGAAAGTTCATTAATAAATAGATGCGTATCATAATGAGCGTTGTTATGAAGAAAGACAGGAATGAAAGAGGGGAGTTGATAATTAATATTACAACTTTGATGAGCTGGACCTCTATATTTACCAGTGAGATGACAATGATCTCTAACCTTTAGACCTTCACCAATTTTTTCCTCACAAATATGACAAACATTGTTTTTTCTAAATTCCCTTTTCTGTTCACTCGTCAAGGACATTGGTTTATTAGTTTCTCTCATTATCTTGGTTAATCGGACACAGTCTTTTTCTAGTCGTTTCACAAACTCCTCTGGGGTATTTGAGCCTCTATACTCCTCTAACTTGTTATATTTATCACCAACGGATGATTTGATATAATAACAAAAACCGCAAGGAGTATGTTTTTGATATTTATTTGTGTATGAATCTTTTGGATCTGGAGAAGCAGTATCTATTTTTTCTAGAATACTTTCAAAATCAGCATATATAACAAATGGATGTTTGATCTTTTTATTTTCATCTTTGAATATGATATTTGAGCCTTCTTTAGGCATATTGATTACCGTTGATTTATGTTCACCACAATAATTTGAATGTTTATCTAATCTTTCTTGTGTATGGAAGAAGTTAAGAAAACGCAAACAAATATATATTTTATTTGTTCTTTTACATACTTGTGGTTTTATTAATTTAGCAATATCTTTAATGTATGTATAATGTGAATTTTCCTCTGAATTAAAATATAGAAGATTAATATGAGTTTGTTTACAATTGTCAGAAAGCTTTAAAACCTGAATGTTGTTTGTTTCTGTTAGACCATAAACATTAACTGATAAATTATTTATCTTTTCAAATTTAGGAATATCATTTAAAGCCATCGGAAACTTTAGATCTTTCATATTTAATGTATTCTCATATTTTTTATAATGAGATACTCTTTCATCATGAAAATGTGGAGGATGTAAGTGTGCTAGAATAGACCAGAGAAAACATTTATTGTCTTTATTTTTGATATTGATAACTGCTTTTCTATTTTTGATAACACTGCGTAAATCAATGTAGGAAGAAGCTTTTAGAGGATCTGATTTAAGAATATGAATGTCTATGTAAATAATTTTTCCTATATTGAAGCCACTTCCTACGATTGAATTATCCACATCTTGCTCTTGTTTTATAAGTTCATCATAGACTCCTGATGTTTTAAAATCTTGATATGAAGATATAAAGTGTGGCTCAGTTCTCATGTATGGTGTATCTATAACTCCTTCGTCCTTTGTCATTTCTAATTTTACTCCCATATAAAATTTAAGTGGTTTCATTTCTTTTAGTGTTTTTTCAATCAACGTTTGAACAGCAGGTTTAACTATTTCTACAGCATCAACTATAGACTCTGGTTCAGGAGGTTTGAAGTTAAAGACTCTTATTTTAATATGTCCTTTGAATGCGCCATCAGAGTTTTTAGTTGTGATAAAATTTGATAAACGTAGAATTGTTTTAAGATGTATTTCGAAGCCTTTCTTGAGGATATTTTTATGACATGCAGAACAGTGTTTTGTTTCCTTCTGAATAGGAGATAGTAGGTGAAGTAGATTAAATGTGTGTTTGTTAGTTTTAAGGTGTCTTTTGTATTGTTTATATTCTTGTTCACAAACGTCGCAATACGTTGCTTTGATCATATTTATTTATATAGTAAAATTATACTTAAAACAAAGTGCCTTTTTTAGAGGCTTTTTTAAAGATGAAACTGTGCTTAAAGTAAAACATCTTTGAGCTTTTCAACTCGTTTTATGTATATAACTTTACTTAAAGTAAAACATCTTTGAGCTTTTCAACTCGTTTTATGTATATAACTTTACTTAAAGTAAAACCACCTTTGAGCTTTTCAACTCGTTTTATGTATATAACTTTACTTAAAGTAAAGCGTCTATGTATTAGCCAGAAAGTTTAGATACTCTAGTTCATCAATTTCAATTTCACTATCTGAGTCATCAATAAAGCTACTCTCATAACTATCATTTGAACACAAACTATTAGTATCATAACTATCTTCAGATCCTAGACTCTCAGTATAATAACTCTCAGAGTATTGACTGTTAATATCACTAATTTACATACCATTAAACTTCCATCAATATCTATATATTTTCTTTCATTAGAACTAATAACCACAATATTTTTTACATTAAATGTTATTTTCAAATAATCTCTAATAATCAGAGTACGGAATGATAGTTCACCACTAATATTCATATTATTAATTTCACCCACATCTTTGGGTCTATTAAAGAATATACAAATGTTTCCTCTGGAATCATTGATGGTCTTATCATTCATTTTCAAAGCTTCTTTATCAATGACCTTTTCAAGCTTTGAGTAAATTGTTAGTAGTAGTGGAGAAACTTTTGTCAAATTTACTTTAATAGAGTTATTAATTAACATAGCTTGTCCCGTAAATTTAATAAAAGGACACATGTTATTCTCCATTATGGGTTTAATCCAAAAATTTCCATATTTATCTTTGTTCAATTTAACATCTTTGACATATTTTTCTATATCTTCCACCGAAGTAGAGATTGATTGAAATTTGTCTTTTGTGTTTTGAAACATTGTATTTATTAGCTAATAAATTTGCGTTTAGTTTAAGTAAAGTTATATACATAAAACGAGTTGAAAAGCTCAAAGGTGTTTTACTTTAAGCACAGTTTCATCTTTAAAAAAGCCTCTAAAAAAGGCACTTTGTTTTAAGTATAATTTTACTTTATAAATATGATAAATTCTGAAGGATATTTAGAATTTCCAGACTCTCCATATGATAAATTAGAGAATTGTCCGGCTTGTGGTAGAGTGGGGCTTAATACAGAATCAGAAGCATATAAACAATGTATTTTCTGTGATTATCTTCTAATTAATGATAATAAAAAATATAGAAAAATATATAACTCTTTTAAATTAGAACCAAAAATGAATTACTTTACAAGATTAATAAGAGAGATGAATGTTAAGTATTATGGTGATAATACACCATTTCTTACAAGGGAAGAGACTATTTGTATTGAGGAAATGTATAAGGGTTTAATGATATTTATTATTCAAAATAATTTTAATGGAAATGTTAATACAAGATACTATATAAACAAAATAATGGATTATTTTGAAATTAAACCTGAACTCAGGATAAAATATAGAGTTTCTCAAAAAACTCAAAAAAAGTTAGATGACTTGTTTTCCAAATATATAAATGAATGATTTTTTACCTGTTTGGGAAAATAAGATAAAATTTAATAACCATAAAAATCTTCCAAATTCATTGAGATGTCTAATAGTCGGTTCAAGCGGATGTGGAAAAACCTGTTTACTTTTAAAGATGCTCCTTAGTCCTAATTTTTTAGATTATGATAATAATTTAATAATTTTTACAAAGTCAAGTTTTCAACCTGAGTATCAACTACTCTCACAGGGTTTTAATGCGGGTCTTAAAAAGGAAGACATTATCGGTTTATTTAAACTTCAAAACAAACTAAATGATTATAATATTGATGATATAATACAATTATTTTGTGATACACAGAAATCAAAATCAAAACCAAAACCCATAACTTGTATTCTCAGTGATAATACGGATGATATACCTTCACCTCAAGATTTAGATAAATCAAAAAAGAACCTCGTTATCTTTGATGATTGTGTTAATGAGAGAAACCAAACAGTAATGGATAGCTACTATACAAGAGGGAGACATTCTTCTTGTAATTGTATTTATCTTAGTCAGTCATATTTTCAACTCCCTCGGCGCTCAATAAGAAACAATGCTAATACTTTTATTTTATTTAAGTTAAATTCAATAGATACAAATAATTTTTGGAGAGATAATTGTTCTACATTACGTAGTAAGAAGGAATTTGAAAATAATATGAAACACACGATTGGAAAATATAAATATATTGTTGTGAAACAAGATGAGATACTAAATGATATTTTTCAATAAATAAATACAGAAAATGAATACCGAAGAAAGAGTAAGAAAGTTTAAAGAACATCAAGAGTTGGTTTCAAAAGTTGTAAAGCAACAGGAAGACATAAAGAAGAAAAGGAGACAGAAACTAACTGGTGAAGAAGCCTTTGAAAGAAAACAAGAGAAATTTTTTAAACCACTTTTAAAAACTCAACAAACGATTTCACCTACAGTTCCCACGGTAGAATTTACTCCAAAAAAATTTCAAATGCTCAAAGATTTTAGTCAAATGACAGAGCAAGAACTTGGAGAATTAGAATATGATGATGAAGGATTATTTCGGCATCTTGAGAAGGTAAATAAACTTTCCAATTATATTGTAGAAGCTCTTCAAAACAATGAATATTTGAAGGGTTCAAAAACCAGAGCAGGTCTCATTCCAACAGAAGAACCAGCACAGTTCCATCTTGTGAAAGAAAAGTTATTGATATTTAATGATAAATTGGTGTTCTTAAGTTCTGACCAACCAAATGTTGAATTAACCCCAAGATTAATGTTTCTTCTAACAAAAGATGGACATTCTAATTCACCTTATTTTGATGAACCGCTTGATATGGAAAGAGAGGAAGATAGAGAGTATATTGAGTTGCTAAACGCACTTGATTATGGAGTTTCTGTTGCTGGTAAAAGTAAGAAGAATGAGAAGGAGAAACATATTATTGATGCTTTAAGTAAGCTTGGTTCGGGTGTTAGTTTTCTTCCAAATGACCCATCACAATTAGTTAATAGGTTATTATTGTTGTTAGGTAGTAAGAAGGCTGGAAACAACAATTGTTTTAATGAAGCATCCGCCATTTTAGATCAGTTGATGAATATGAAAATAATTAATAAATGTCAATACAAAGATATTTTATTAGATATTAAATAAGATGAGAAGCACAATTCTTAGTTTTAATTTCACAACGAGTGATTACACAGCTTCATTCCCTTACCCACTACAACTTGACCCCAAAAAAGAATATGAGGCTTCTTTGTTGTCAATGGAGACTTACAATACCCTTTTTAATATCACAGAGAAAAACAACAAGTTTAGTTATAATCCAGGAAGTGGATATAAAACTATAACCGTTTCACCCGGTGCTTACGAGATTTCTCAAATATCTTCAGAAGTCTCTCGCCTTATGAAAGAAAAAGGTGATGAACCAAAAAATATTGTAATAGATATTCAAAAACACACTTCAAAATCAACTATTAAACTTAAAAATAATTATAAAGTTGATTTCACGATTGAAAATTCGTTCAGAGAGCTATTGGGGTTCTCTTCTAAAAAGATTGAAACTAACGGGACGTCTTACAGTGATAATGTCATTCAAATATCCTCCGGTATAAATTCAGTATTAATTCATTGTGATTTGATTGATGGTGCTTATAACGATGGAATAAGAACAAATACAATATTTTCATTCAGCGCATACTCAACCCCGATTGGTTATAAATTTAATATGGAACCAAAAAATCTTGTCTATTTACCTGTGTCAGGAAAAACCATATACAGAGTAAATTTTAGGATAACCGACCAAGATAATCGTATGATATCCTTTAATGATGAAATTATATCCATCAGAATTCACCTACGTGAAGTTTTTCAATAAATAAATAATGGTTATTGTGAGAAAACACGAGTTGGGAAAATATAAAATAATTACAGGGGATGGGATGTTCCTTTCACCATACTATAAGGGTGAAGGTATGTTTCTTGGGAGAGGATACTATAAACCAAAGAGACAACGGGGTGTGGGACATCAATTTAGAAATAAAGGAGATGGGATAATTGATACTCTAATGGGTATTGGTTCAACCATCCTTAAACATAAAGACCTAATTGGTTCAACTGCTTCAGCCGTGGGCTCAGTTGCGGGTGCTATAAAGAGTATAAAAGATGCTCAAAAGGAGTCTCATAAATTACAAGCAATCAAAGAAATTAAAAAAGGTAAAACTCAACTATCTTCACAAGAACGACAAAAAATCATTAAAATACTTGGGTCAGGGTTTCAACGATTTTAATGCTATATAAATACAAGTATGGAAGCGATTGATAGTATCTATGATTTGGATGATACGATTATCATTTCAAACTCTACTAAAAAGGAAGACTATTTTAAGGTAAATGCTATAACAGGAACAGACTGGAATTCAAACGGAACAAAAAGTTTTGAAATAAATAATCAACAAACTTACTTGAATATAGCTGATAGTTTCTTGCTGTGTAAATTTAAATTCACTAAGGCTGCGAATAATACTAATGCTACACTCGTAAATGATTTCTTCTGGAAAATGTTTGATAGTGTCCGCCTGTATATTGGAACACAAGAGGTTGAAGCGGTTGATTATGTCTCTGCTATATCTGAAATGATGAAATTTACACTATATTCGTTTAGTGATAGAATGGGTAAGGGAGCTGTTGAAGGTTTTATTCCTGATATGTCAACGGGAACAAATGCTGACCCTGGTTATAGTCAAAGGAAGTCAATGTATAATGATGATACAAAAGCAGAGAATAGTTTTACGGTAGCAGTACCTCTGAAAGGTATATTTGGATTTTGTGATTATGATAAAGTTTTGTATGGGCTTAAAATTAGATTTCAACTACAAAGGAATGATAATGTAAATAGGTTGCTTTTTGGGGATGAAAATGCTTTTGGAGAAAATAATAAATTTGTTATTAATGATTTGTGTTGGTATATCAGTGAATATACTCCTAATCTTAAAACGGAAGAGATGTTAAATAGAAGACTTAACTCAAAGAAACCGCTAAATGTATCATACCTTAAAAGAAGATGTCAACACGTTAAACTGGAACACACTACCTACACTTGGAATTTGGGTGTTCTTGAAGGAAAGCCACGATACCTCTGGCTCATTTTTAAAAAACCAGATGGAGAGGAGGGTACTAATAAGAATAATGCGCTGAGTGATAATGCTAAGGTGAAACAACTTCGGGTTTCTCTTGATGGAACATTTTATCCGCGAGATAGATTGGAAATTGATTGGGAAAAAAATGATTATGCGGAAGCCTACAAGTCCTACCAAAAGGTGTGTGAAAGTAATGGTAATAATGAACCTATTTTGGATATGGTTGCGTTTCAAAAACTTTATACAATCTACGCAATTGACCTGAGTTCTCAAAAGGAAACTATAAAGTCTAATAGAGTGGATACTTCTCTATACATTGAAAGAGGAGAGAATGAAGAAGTTGATGCTTATTGTTTGCTTTTGGAGGAAACAGAATTACAGATTAATACAGATAATGGTGTTATGATTAATATCACATAGGTTTTTTCTCATAAATAAATGGTAGGGGTATATGTTAATCAAATCAATCTTGATAAATTAACATCTTGTATTCAAAATCAAAAGCCTTGTATTATTAATGTTAATACATTTCAAAGAAAAGGAGCAGTAAGAATTGATGTTTTACTCACAAGAGAGCAGGTGAAAACACTAAATGATGCTGGATCACTTAAAATTAAAATGACAAAACCTATGTTAAAGAAATATTCAATAGACGAGTCAAGAGGAGGATTTCTCCCATTTCTAATTCCTTTATTTGCTGGTTTAAGTGCGGCGGGAGCATTGACTGGTGGTATTTCAGCAGCGATAAAAACTGCTAACGAAAGGAAGGCACAACTAAAAGCTCAAAAAGAATTGGAAAGACATAACAAGGAGTTGGAGAAACAAATTAGTGGAAGTGGTGTAATTGTAGATTTTGCTCAAAAACCTGAAAGTCTACCTGATAAAGCTAGATTGTTAGTTGGAGATATGCTTTCCTCTATCGCTCAAGCGGGTGTTAAACTAACTAAACGGGGTAATGGATTGTATCTTTCTCATAAATAAATGGATAAATGGTTTAAACAATTTGGAAAGAATACAACGTCAAATATAGAACTAGCTAAGTATTGTAAAACACTAAAAATTGATAATGTGGTTATTTGTATGAGAGATGAATTAATACATATAAATAAGAATACAAAGAATATTATTATGAATTTAGACACACAGAATGGTTCTCATTGGGTTTGTATTCATAATAGTCAGGATAAATATTATTTTGATAGTTATGGTATGCCACCACCTGTTGAAGTAATACAATTCTTACAGAATGGTGTTTATCAAACATTTCAAGTTCAAGAAATTAATTCTAAATGTTGTGGTCAATTATGTTTATATGTATTATTTCAACTCAACAATAATGAAAATTTTTATGATATCATTTTTAATCTAATATAAATGACTTATGTTGGAAAAGATGGTTCTATCTTTGGAAAATCCTCTCAGGATATTGATTTATCAAATTATTATACAAAGGCACAGGCTGAACGACAAAAATATAGTGTAAGTAAAAATATTAATATGAAGAATACTTATAAATTAATCAATTATCCAAACCCTACAGATGCGAATGACTTAATTAGATTAAGTGATTTATCACAATATATATTTTTAAAGAAAACAGCACGTTTTGTTAAACAAGTAAAATTTACAACCACAACACCTGGTTATACTGACCATACACCTTTCCTCATTGAATTTAACTACCTGCTTACAATTGAATTTTATAAAGAAGGACATTTAGTTAATATGCGAATTAATAAATGGGGGTATGATATGCCTGATTTAGGGTATAATTGGTCTTTTTCAATAAACATAGAAGACCTACATGATTTAAATCAGTCTCGTAAAGAAGAATATTATCCACTTGGTGAAGATAAGGATTTATGTGGAAGTACAATTAGTAAACAACAAATACGTGATTTTAAGAAAAGAAAAATATATGATAGTATAGCGATGGTTCGCATGACAAAGAAGGAAGGTAATGAGATAAGGATAGAAAGCCGAGGAATACAAACCGATTTGGTAGTGGGAAGATGGGGTGGTATTACCTGTCATAATATTAATCTCACATATATTTCTGATACATAAATGGCAGGAAGAAGACTACAAGAGAATTATAATTTTTGTATTCAAGGATACCTACAAGAAAAGGGTGCTCGGTATTACATACCTTATGATTTGGAGCATATACATGGGAATTTTGTCATTAAAAACTGGCCTTATACTGATATTGTTAAACCCACAAATAGAGACTTGTTTAAAATATTAAATAAAAATGAACTTCTCAAAGTTATGAAATATAAAACTCTTTTAGAAATCGTCAACAAATCTTATTGGTATCCTATTATGAGAAAAATAATTATAGATACAAGAATATCTCAAAATCCAGATGAGTATATGTATAATATTCTTTGGGGTTCAAACTCAAGGGTAGCAAGGGATGAGGAAGGAGTTGAAGAAGAGAAGGAGGAAAGAGAGAAAAAGGAGAAGGAGGAAAGGGAGAAAAAGGAGACAGAGGAAAGGGAGAAAAAGGAGAAGGAGGAGAGGGAGAAAAAGGAGAAGGATGAAAGGGAGAAAAAGGAGGAGGAGAAGGAGAAGGAGGAGAGGGAGGAAAGAGAGAGGGTGGAAAAATATAAAAATATGACCATTCCTGAGATTAATGAAAGATTGAAGGTATTACGGCAAATAAATAAATCTCAACGCACTGAAGAGGAAAATAAAGAATTAATGACTCTTACGAACATATTGGTTTTTAAATTTGCTATAATGAATTCAGAGCGCAGATATACAACATATAGTTGATGATGTTGGTGTTATTGACTTTAGTTAGTTTTATTTGTAAATAAATGGAGGAGAGAGTGAAGCCATTTCTAAGGATTCTTTATGTTTTAAAAATCAAGATAGAAATGTATATGTTGAAAACCAAAAAGGTTTTGGCACTATGTAGGACTTTTTCTCATAAATAAATATGAGTTATTGTCTCAAATGTAAAAAGAAAACTAAATCTAAAAATATCTCTTATGTTAAAGCTAAAAATAATAGAGTTTATCAAAAAGGAATATGTCAAGTGTGTGGCTCTAAAAAGTGTCAATTCATCTCTCCTAAAAGTGGAGGAGACATACAAAAGTTTTTGTCAGGTAGCAAATTTACAACAACTGGAATTCCAGGGGAATTACACCTTCCAGGGTATTCTTTCTGTGGCCCAGGAACAAACTTGGATAAAAGATTAGATGAGGCTGACAATCCTAAACCTTGGTCTAAACCTACAAATAGGGTTGATGAAGTGTGTATGAAGCATGATATTGCTTATGGGAAAACCACTACGTTGACTGAAAAACATAAAGCCGACAGAGAAATGTTGTATAATTTGTCTTTGATACAAAATCCAACGTTGAGAGAGAAAGTTGATAGGTTTATTGTGAGAAATTTGATAAATGCTAAATTGAAACTTGGCCTTGGTTATTCACCCTCAAAAAACTATTAGGCTCTCATGATGTCATCAAGACTGAGGAGCTTTTGGCTGATGAATTACATAAACCTATAATCACAAAGTTTAAAAGAAGGAAAGTTTATTCTAAATACACCGACCACATATGGTCCGCTGATTTAATTGAACTAAAAAATGATAAGGGATACAAGTATGCTTTAACCGTTATTGATTTGAGGAGTAGATTTGCTTGGGTTGTTCCTTTGAAAAACAAGAGAGGTTATACTCTGATGTTAGCCTTCCAACAGATATTTAATAAAAGTAAAAGAAAACCAAAGAAACTGTGGACCGATGAGGGAACAGAGTTCTATAACAAAATATTTATGAAATTTCTTAAGGGGGAGGGTATTAAATTATACAGCACCTTTAATGAAGGAAAAGCAGTTGTTATTGAGCGTTTTAATCGTACTTTGAAAGAGAGGCTATATAAAAAATTCACACAACTCGGTTCTCAAAAATGGGTGTATTTAATTCAGGGTATTGTAGATAATTACAATAATACCGTTCATTCATCAACAAAATCAAAACCATCAGAATCATTTACAAAATTAGAATATGAAAAGGAGATTAATTTGAGAAAACCGAAGTTCAAAGTTGGTGATATTGTAAGAACTAGGGCATGCCCGTACTATATATATATCTAAAATTATATCCCCCCCCTCTATTTACATGAAATGGTTTGGTCCAAAGCGAACGGCTTGCGAGTGGTGACAATCCCCCCCCTCTATTTACATGAAATGGTTTGGTCCAAAGCGAACGGCTTCCGGAGCTTGGTAAAGAAATCGCCATCGCGTGCACAAACGCGCAGGAAAGCGAATGAATCGCAAATTCGTTTTTATTAGTTTTAAAACATAGTTTAACGCCAACATAGTTTGCAAACGTGAAATAAATGAATACGCTCTCAAATGTGCCATCCGAGGCAGAGTGTGTCCGCCACGTTCGGCACACGCGATAGTTCGCTGCTCTCTGATTGGTTGAATCGTTTTTTGGACATAGCTCGGTAAGTAATTGTCCGATTAATATGAAACCTTGAAAAGGCACATCCTCGGGTCCCCAGCAATATACCTGGCAAGTTAAAAGTATATCGGACCCGTGGTTGTCGAGAAACAGCGGTCACAGACAAACAGACGTACAGACGTACAGACGTACAAACGTACAAACGTACAGAGATTACTGGAATTATAGATAGATATACAGATGGAAAAGCCATTTTGAGAAAGGTTATACAAAAAAATGGACTAATGAATTATTTAAAATCGTTGATGTAATGGATACAGTCCCTTGGACCTACAAATTATATGATTTAAATGGAGAAGAAATCTTAGGGTCATTTTATTCACAGGAATTACAAAAAACAAAGCTGATAACCCTTGAAAATAATAAATAAATAAAAAAATGTAATGGGGATACGTTTTTAAATCTGTGAACCCCAAACACAGAATCCCACAACTTTTTAGTTGGGGCTTAACTTTTGTGTGTATAACGGGGATACGTTTTTAAATCTGTGAACCCCAAACACAGAATCCCACAACTTTTTAGTTGGGGCTTAACTTTTGTGTGTATCATGGGGATACGTTTTTAAATCTGTGAACCCCAAACACAGAATCCCACAACTTTTTAGTTGGGGCTTAACTTTTGTGTGTGTGTGAGTGGGTCATAATAATGTACAAACCCTAACCCAACCCCCACATTAAAACACCATATTTGTTAGTCAAAACAACTGAATCCATTACATCAACCATTAAAAAAAGTTCTTAACTCCATCTCTTTGTATGACCTTCCAATTCTATTTATCTTTTCCCAACTTTTTTAAAACAATTCAATGATAATATAAGATAAATGAGTCTGTGAGGTTTGACATTCATTCAAAAATTCACCTCACATCCAGAACGCTAACCCAACCCAATCCCTAACCCATCCCCATCCCTTACCCAACCCATCCCTAACCCTCACATTCAAAATCCCAACCCTAACCCAACCCATCCCTAACCCATTAACCCAACCCCATCCCTAACCCTCACATTCAAAATCCCAACCCTAACCCTAGCATAATCTTTTTTTCCTTTTCTTTTTTTAATACGTATTTCAATATTTTTTTAAAATGTTTTTTAATACGTATTTCAATATATATATTTTTCCTCTTCCTCCAATTCTGTCTTTCAAGGCTTTCAAGTTGGAAAAAGTAGAAATGGGAAGAAAGTATTTTCCAGCATCTTCTTCCCCGAACTTTCTTGATATTGCTGAAATACATGTAAAAAAGAAATATATTACTTATCTAATATTGAATGAAATAACATATACTTTAATTGATTATTAATCAACTGAACTTACCTTAAATCAAACGTCATTAAAGAAAGAACATTGTTCATTGCTTTAGAATCCAAAGAGCCTCCAAGGTAAAACTCTTTCGTTGGATTATCAAGGTAAAACTCGTTCTCTTGGTCATGGTCTTTAAACAAATCGATCATTTCACCCCAGGTTGTGGCAAAAGTGGTATTTTCATTTTGAATCTCAGATACAATTTCCTGTGAGAGAAAATAACAACGTATTAATTAATTATTTTTTACATTTAATACACAATTATTATATGTATATTAAAATAAAATATTACCTTCATTGATGAGAAATTTGAATCGAGTTTATCAAGGTGAAGGTTTAGCTCCACACAGCTAGAGTCTCCAAAACGAAACCAGTTTTCAAAGTCTCCAAGGTAAAACTCTTTTCCTAATTTTATGAAATTTAGTGAGTCTCCAAGGTAGGCTCCACAGTTAGAACCATCTAGGCAGACCTCATAATTTGTTTTTCCCAAATTTAGTGAGTCTCCAAGGTAGGCTCCACAGTTAGAACCATCTAGGCAGACCTCATAATTTGTTTTTCCCAAATTTAGTGAGTCTCCACGGTATAACTCTTTGGCTGGGTCATCAAGGTAGAACTCGTTCTGTGGGTCTTGGTTGTTCAAAAGGTCTTCAAACAAATCAATCATCATTTCACCCCAGGTTGTGGCAAAAGTGGTATTTTCATTTTGTATCTCAGATACAATTTCCTGTGAGAGAAAATAACAACGTATTAATTTAATACAATATTATTATTTATATAAATCAAGCTCTATGAATATTAAAAGAAACTTTGCTGACTCTTGCACGAGTCTTATCTAAAAAAAAAAAAAAAAAAAAAAAAAATACAAAAAAAAAAATCCCAAAAAAAATACAAAAAAAAAATACAAAAAAAAAAATACAAAAAAAAATACAAAAAAAAAAAAAAATAAATACAAAAAAAAAAAAAAAAAATACAAAAAAAATACAAAAAAATATATATATATACAAAAAAAAAAAAATACAAAAAAAAAATACAAAATAAAATATACAAAAAAAAAAAAAAAAAAATACAAAAAAAAAAAAAATACAAAAAAAAAATACAAAAAAAATAAATAAAAGTAGTGTAATAATGTTGCTTCTGGGACACCTCCGTTTAACATGTGAAATCCCTATCTAATGTCATTTACCCCCTTGTCTTTTTCAAAAATCATAAACACCTCTATTTCTCCCACCCTCATCTTTATGAACCTTTTGTCTGTAGTACCTATCCTTAATGTTGTTCATTAGACCACTCAAACACTACAAATATTTGTTTTCTCTTATAGACCTATCATCCTTCTTCTACATATCATCTGGCAGATTAATCTTTGACCCACTCAAACATTGACCCATTCACTTCCATATTAATTCTTTCCCTCCCTCATTGCCCCTAAACACCTATATTTCTCTCACCCTGTTCTTTACGAACCTTCTAACCTTTTGACATGTTATCCTTATTCATTAGACCACTTAAACACCTGTGATCCTTCTGACCTCATGGACCTTTTAACCTTTTACTCTTAATATCATCTGGTGAATATAACCCACTCAAACAACGACCCTACAAATATTTGTTTATGCGTGGGAAATAATTTAATTCTCCTACAACTCTCTTCACCATCTAATATATTAACAAAAAATATGTTTGAGTTTGGTTCTTTATTAAGATATTTTAACTGAGCTAAGATAAAATGGTAAACCTCCCTCAATGTTCTTGTTTGAGCGCCTCCAGTGCCACATACCATTTTTTGGTAAGCTCCGCCCACTTTTTGGTAAACCACGCCCATTTTTTACTAAGCCCCGCCCACTTTTTGTTAAACCACGCCCACTTTTTACTAAGCCCCGCCCACTTTTGCTAAGCTCCTCCCACTTTTGCTAAGTCCCACCCACTTTATAAACTCTTCAGCATTGTATCATTTCCAGGTAATACATTACATCATTTTCAGGGAATTTCCATCACATCATTTCCAGTTAAGACACGCCCAGGGAATTTCCACAGGAAGACACACCCAGTCCTTATAAAAGGCACCGACCACACAGGCTTTTTCAAACACGCTTTCTGCTTCACTTGAGAATGGACTACTATGCCGAAATGGAATGGGATAACTTTGCTATTCCATGGAGTCCTACTACCTGTGTAGAACTCAACCTTCAGATTGATGAACTGGACTCGAACCTCTTATCAATGGAGGTAAGTTTGTTTATTTATTTATTTATTTATTTAATTTTTTTTTTTTTTTTTTTTTTTTTTTTTTAAGATGAGACTCGTGTAAGAGTTAACAAAGTTTATTTTAATATTCATAGAGCTTGATTTATACAAATAAAAAATATTGTATTAAATTAATACATTGTTATTTTCTTTCACAGGAAATTGTATCTGAGATACGAAATGAAAATTCTGCTTTTAACACAACTTGGGATGAAGTTATTTTTTTGTTTGAAGACATTTTGAACAACCAAGACCCCCAGAACGAGTTCTACCTTGATGACCCAGCCAAAGAGTTATACCTTGGAGATCCACAAAATCCTGAAAAAGAGTTTTACCATGATGATACTTGTTGTGAGTTATCAAAACAAAACCCACTGAACAAGTTCTACCTTGATGAGCCAGAATACAAGTCATACATTGGAGACCCACAAATTTCTGAAAATTGGGAAAGGAGAGTTCTCCCTGATGGTCCGCAGTTATACTATGTGAGACACATCATAGAAACCCTAAAAAATTGGGCAAGGAGAGTTCTCCCTGATGGTCCGCAGTTATACTATGTGAGACACATCATAGAAACCCTAAAAAATTGGGCAAGGAGAGTTCTCCCTGATGGTCCGCAGTTATACTATGTGAGACACATCATAGAAACCCTAAAAAATTGGGCAAGGAGAGTTCTCCCTGATGGTCCGCAGTTATACTATGTGAGACACATCATAGAAACCCTAAAAAATTGGGCAAGGAGAGTTCTCCCTGATGGTCCGCAGTTATACTATGTGAGACACATCATAGAAACCCTAAAAAATTGTGAAATGGGAATTCTCCCTGATGGTCCGCAGTTATACTATGTGAGACACATCATAGAAACCCTAAAAAATTGGGAAAGGGAAGTTTTCCCTGATGGTCCGCAGTTATACTATGTGAGACTTATCACGGAAACCCCCAATATTTCTGAAAATTGTGGTTTTACCTTGGGGACTTGGAAAGATGGTTATATTTTTGGAGACTCGGAATGGGGGTTTTGTTTTGATGACTCGGAATGTGATACCTATCTTGGAGGCTCAACAGGAATGTGGTTATACCTTGGGAACTTGGAAAGTTGGTTTTATTTTGGAGACTCTACCTGTGGGGTTCCTCTTGGAGACTCTTTGGATTCTAAAGCAATGAACAATGTTCTTTATTTAATGACGCTTGATTTAAGCAATATCAAGAAAGTTCGAGGAAGAAAATGCTGGAAAATTCTTTCTTCCCATTTCTACTTCTTCAAACTTAAAAGCCTTGAAAGACAGAATTGGAGGAAGAGGAAAAAAAAAAAAAGAAATACGTATTTAAAAAAGAAGAAAAGAAAGATTATGTTAGGGTTTGGGTGGGATTTTGAATGTGAGGGTTAGGGATGGGGTTGGGTTAGGGTTGGGATTTTGAATGTGAGGGTTAGGGTTGGGGTTGGGTTAGGGATGGGGTTGGGTTAGGGATGGGGTTGGGTTAGGGATGGGTTGGGTTAGGGTTGGGATTTTGAATGTGAGGGTTAGGGTTGGGGTTGGGTTAGGGATGGGATTGGGTTAGGGTTGGGATTTTGAATGTGAGGGTTAGGGATGGGTTGGGTTAGGGATGGGGTTGGGTTAGGGATGGGGTTGGGTTAGGGTTGGGGTTGGGTTAGGGATGGGGTTGGGTTAGGGATGGGGTTGGGTTAGGGATGGGGTTGGGTTAGGGATGGGGTTGGGTTAGGGATGGGGTTGGGTTAGGGATGGGTTGGGTTAGGGATGGGTTTGGGTTAGGGATGGGGTTGGGTTAGGGCTTGGGTTGGGTTAGGGTTTGTATATTATTATGACTCACTCGCACATACACACACACACAAAAGTTAAGCCCCAACTAAAAAGTTGTGGGATTCTGTGTTTGGGGTTCACAGATTTAAAAACGTATCCCCATTATACACACACAAAAGTTAAGCCCCAACTAAAAAGTTGTGGGATTCTGTGTTTGGGGTTCACAGATTTAAAAACGTATCCCCATTATACACACACAAAAGTTAAGCCCCAACTAAAAAGTTGTGGGATTCTGTGTTTGGGGTTCACAGATTTAAAAACGTATCCCCATTATACACACACAAAAGTTAAGCCCCAACTAAAAAGTTGTGGGATTCTGTGTTTGGGGTTCACAGATTTAAAAACGTATCCCCATTATACACACACAAAAGTTAAGCCCCAACTAAAAAGTTGTGGGATTCTGTGTTTGGGGTTCACAGATTTAAAAACGTATCCCCATTATACACACACAAAAGTTAAGCCCCAACTAAAAAGTTGTGGGATTCTGTGTTTGGGGTTCACAGATTTAAAAACGTATCCCCATTATACACACACAAAAGTTAAGCCCCAACTAAAAAGTTGTGGGATTCTGTGTTTGGGGTTCACAGATTTAAAAACGTATCCCCATTACATTTTATTTATTTATTTATTATTTTCAAGGGTATTATCTGCTTACTTGTGTTTTTTGTAATTCTTGTGAGTAAAATGAACCCAAGATTTCTTCTCCATTTAAATCATATAATTTGTAGGTCCAAGGGACTGTATCCATTACATCAATGATTTTAAATAATTTACGAGTCCATTTTTGTGTATAACCTTTCTCAAAATGACTTTTCCATTTGTATATTCTTACAATATCACCAACTTTAAACTTGGGCTTTCTCAAATTAATCTCCTTTTCATATTCTAATTTTGTAAATGTTTCTGATGGTTTTGATTGTGTTGATGAATGAACTGTATTATTGTAATTATCTACAATATCCTGAATTAAATACACCCATTTTTGAGAACCGAGTTGTGTGAATTTTTTATATAATTTCTCTTTTAAAGTACGATTAAAACGCTCAATAACAACTGTCTTTCCTTCATTAAAGGTGCTGTATAATTTAATACCCTTCCCCTTAAGAAATTTCATGAATATTTTGTTATAGAACTCTGTTCCCTCATCAGTCCATAACTTCTTTGGTTTCCTTTTATCCCGATCAAATATTAGCTTAAAGGCTAACATTAAAGTATCACCCCTTTTATTTTTTAAAGGGACAACCCAGGCAAATCTACTCCTCAAATCAATAACGGTTAAAGCATACCTGTATCCCCTGTCATTATTCAATTCAATTAAATCAGCGGACCATATGTGGTCAGTGTATTTAGAATAAACCTTCCTTCTTTTAAACTTTGTGATTATAGGTTTGTGTAATTCTTCAGCCAAAAGCTCCTCAGTCTTGATGACATCATTAGAGCCTAATAGTTTTTTGAGGAATAACCAAGACCAAGTTTCAATTTAGCATTTATCAAATTTCTCACAATAAACCTATCAACTTTCTCTCTCAACGTTGGATTTTGTATCAAAGACAAATTATACAACATTTCGCTGTCGGCTTTATGTTTTTCAGTCAACGTAGTGGTTTTCCCATAAGCAATATCATGCTTCATACACACTTCGTCAACCCTATTTGTAGGTTTAGACCAAGGTTTAGGATTGTCAGCCTCATCTAATCTTTTATCCAAGTTTGTTCCTGGACCACAGAAAGAATACCCTGGAAGGTGTAATTCCCCTGGAATTCCAGTTGTTGTAAATTTACTTCCTGACAGAAACTTTTGTATGTCTCCTCCTCTTTTAGGAGAGATGAATTGGCACTTTTTAGAGCCACATACTTGACATATTCCTTTTTGATAAACTCTATTATTTTTAGCTTTAACATAAGAGATATTTTTAGATTTAGTTTTCTTTTTACATTTGAGACAATAACTCATATTTATTTATCAGAAAAATTCCGACAGAGTATCAAAACCTTTTTGGTTTTCAACATATACATTTCAATCTTTATTTTTAAAACATAAAGAATCATAAGGAATGCCTTCACTCTCTCCTCCATTTATTTACAAATAAAAACTAACTAAAGTCAATGACACCAACATCATCAATCACATAATCTTTTCCTTCTTCTTCTTCTTCTTCTTCACCACTTTCTCGTTTAAATCTCCTCCCTGAAATTGAAGACATTGACGTTCTTATTTTTGAAACCATTATCTTCATAAGAGTTGTTAATTCTTTAATTTCCTCTTCGGTGCGTTGAGATTGATTTATTTGCTTTAATACACTCAATCTTTTATGAATCTCAATGATTTCCATCTTTTTATATTTTTCCTCCCTCTCTCTTTGCTCCCTCTCCTCCTCCTCCATTTTCTCCCTCTCCTCCTTCTCCTTTTTCTCCCTTTTCTCCCTTTCCTCCTTCTCCCTTTTCTCCCTTTCCTCCTTCTCATTTTTCTCCCTCTCCTCCTTCTCCTCCTTTTTCTCCCTCTCCTCCTTCTCCTCCCTCTCCCTTTCCTCCTTCTCCTTTTTCTCTCTTTCCTCCTTCTCTTCTTCAACTCCTTCCTCATCCCTTGCTACCCTTGAGTTTGAACCCCAAAGAATATTATACATATACTCATCTGGATTTTGAGATATTCTTGTATCTATAATTATTTTTCTCATAATAGGATACCAATAAGATTTGTTGACGATTTCTAAAAGAGTTTTATATTTCATAACTTTGAGAAGTTCATTTTTATTTAATATTTTAAACAAGTCTCTATTTGTGGGTTTAACAATATCAGTATAAGGCCAGTTTTTAATGACAAAATTCCCATGTATATGCTCCAAATCATAAGGTATGTAATACCGAGCACCCTTTTCTTGTAGGTATCCTTGAATACAAAAATTATAATTCTCTTGTAGTCTTCTTCCTGCCATTTATGTATCAGAAATATATGTGAGATTAATATTATGACAGGTAATACCACCCCATCTTCCCACTACCAAATCGGTTTGTATTCCTCGGCTTTCTATCCTTATCTCATTACCTTCCTTCTTTGTCATGCGAACCATCGCTATACTATCATATATTTTTCTTTTCTTAAAATCACGTATTTGTTGTTTACTAATTGTACTTCCACATAAATCCTTATCCTCACCAAGTGGATAATATTCTTCTTTACGAGACTGATTTAAATCATGTAGGTCTTCTATGTTTATTGAAAAAGACCAATTATACCCTAAATCAGGCATATCATACCCCCATTTATTAATTCGCATATTAACTAAATGTCCTTCTTTATAAAATTCATTTGTAAGCAGGTAGTTAAATTCAATGAGGAAAGGTGTATGGTCAGTATAACCAGGTGTTGTGGTTGTAAATTTTACTTCTTTCACAAAACGTGCTGTTTTCTTTAAAAATATATATTGTGATAAATCACTTAATCTAATTAAGTCATTCGCATCTGTAGGGTTTGGATAATTGATTAATTTATAAGTATTCTTCATATTAATATTTTTACTTACACTATATTTTTGTCGTTCAGCCTGTGCCTTTGTATAATAATTTGATAAATCAATATCCTGAGAGGATTTTCCAAAGATAGAACCATCTTTTCCAACATAAGTCATTTATATTAGATTAAAAATGATATCATAAAAATTTTCATTATTGTTGAGTTGAAATAATACATATAAACATAATTGACCACAACATTTAGAATTAATTTCTTGAACTTGAAATGTTTGATAAACACCATTCTGTAAGAATTGTATTACTTCAACAGGTGGTGGCATACCATAACTATCAAAATAATATTTATCCTGACTATTATGAATACAAACCCAATGAGAACCATTCTGTGTGTCTAAATTCATAATAATATTCTTTGTATTCTTATTTATATGTATTAATTCATCTCTCATACAGATTACCACATTATCAATTTTTAGTGTTTTACAATACTTGGCTAGTTCTATATTTGACGTTGTATTCTTTCCAAATTGTTTAAACCATTTATCCATTTATTTATGAGAAAGATACAATCCATTACCCCGTTTAGTTAGTTTAACACCCGCTTGAGCGATAGAGGAAAGCATATCACCAACCAACAATCTAGCTTTATCAGGTAGACTTTCAAGTTTTTGAGCAAAATCTACAATTACACCACTTCCACTAATTTGTTTCTCCAACTCCTTGTTATGTCTTTCCAATTCTTTTTGAGCTTTTAGTTGTGCCTTCCTTTCGTTAGCAGTTTTTACCGCTGCTGAAATACCACCAGTCAATGCTCCCGCCGCACTTAAACCAGCAAATAAAGGAATTAGAAACGGGAGAAATCCTCCTCTTGACTCGTCTATTGAATATTTCTTTAACATAGGTTTCGTCATTTTAATTTTAAGTGATCCAACATCATTTAGTGTTTTTACTTGTGTGTGTGTGAGTAAAACATCAATTCTTACAGCTCCTTTTCTTTGAATTGTATTAACATTAATAATACAAGGCTTTTGATTTTGAATACAAGATGTTAATTTATTAAGATTGATTTGATTAACATATACCCCTACCATTTATTTATGAGAAAAAACCTATGTGATATTAATCATAACACCATTATCTGTATTAATCTGTAATTCTGTTTCCTCCAAAAGCAAACAATAAGCATCAACTTCTTCATTCTCCCCTCTTTCAATGTATAGAGAAGTATCCACTCGATTAGACTTTATAGTTTCCTTTTGAGAACTCAGGTCAATTGCGTAGATTGTATATAAACCTTTAAATGCAACCATATCCAAAATAGGATCATTATTACCATTACTTTCACACACTTTTTGGTAGGACTTGTAGGCTTCCGCATAATCATTTTTTTCCCAATCAATTTCCAATCTATCTCGCGGATAAAATGTGCCATCAAGAGAAACCCGAAGTTGTTTCACCTTAGCATTATCACTCAGCGCATTATTCTTATTAGTACCCTCCTCTCCATCTGGTTTTTTAAAAATGAGCCATAGGTATCGTGGCTTTCCTTCAAGAACACCCAAATTCCAAGTGTAGGTAGTGTGTTCCAGTTTAACGTGTTGACATCTTCTTTTAAGGTATGATACATTTAGCGGTTTCTTTGAGTTAAGTCTTCTATTTAACATCTCCTCCGTTTTAAGATTAGGAGTATATTCATTGATATACCAACACAAATCATTAATAACAAATTTATTATTGTCGCCAAAAGCATTTTCAGCCCCAAAAAGCAATCTATTTACATTATCATTCCTTTGTAGTTGAAATCTAATTTTAAGACCATACAAAACTTTATCATAATCACAAAATCCAAATATACCTTTAAGAGGTACTGCTACGGTAAAACTATTCTCAGCTTTTGCGTCATCATTATACATTGACTTCCTTTGACTATAACCAGGGTCTGTGTTTGTTCCCGTTGACATATCAGGAATAAAGCCTTCAACAGCTCCCTTACCCATTCTATCACCAAACGAATATAGTGTAAATTTCATCATTTCAGATGTAGCAGAGACATAATCAACCGCTTCAACCTCTTGTGTTCCAATATACAGGCGAACACTGTCAAACATTTTCCAGAAGAAATCATTTACGAGTGTAGCATTAGTATTATTCGCAGCCTTAGTGAATTTAAATTTACACAGCAAGAAACTATCAGCTATATTCAAGTAAGTTTGTTGATTATTTATTTCAAAACTTTTTGTTCCGTTTGAATTCCAGTCGGTTCCTGTAATAGCATTTACCTTAAAATAGTCTTCCTTTTTAGTAGAGTTTGAAATGATAATCGTATCATCCAAATCATAGATACTATCAATCGCTTCCATACTTGTATTTATATAGTATTAAAATTGTTGAAACCCTGACCCAAGTATTTTAATGATTTTTTGTCGTTCTTGTGAAGATAGTTGAGTTTTACCTTTTTTAATTTCTTTGATTGCTTGTAATTTATGGGACTCCTTTTGAGCATCTTTTATACTCTTTACAACACCTGCTACATTTCCCATGAGAGAAGCAGTTGAACCAATTAGGTCTTTATGTTTAAGAATGGTTGAACCAATACCCATTAGAGTATCAATTATCCCATCTCCTTTATTTCGAAATTGATGACCCACACCCCGTTGTCTCTTAGGTTTATAGTATCCTTTACCCACATACCTTGTATAGTCTGGTGAAAGGAACATGCCCTCCCCTGTAATTATTTTATATTTTCCCAACTCGTGTTTTCTTACAATAACCATTATTTATTTATTGAAAAACTTCACGTAGGTGAATTCTGATGGATATAATTTCATCATTAAAGGATATCATACGATTATCTTGGTCGGTTATCCTAAAATTTACTCTGTATATGGTTTTTCCTGACACAGGTAAATAGACAAGATTTTTTGGTTCCATATTAAATTTATAACCAATCGGGGTTGAGTATGCACTGAATGAAAATATTGTATTTGTTCTTATTCCATCGTTATAAGCACCATCAATCAAATCACAATGAATTAATACTGAATTTATACCGGAGGATATTTGGATAACATTATCACTGTAAAACGTCCCGTTATTTTCAATCTTTTTTGAAGAGAAACCCAATAGCTCTCTGAACGAATTTTCAATCGTGAAATCAACTTTATAATTATTTTTCAGTTTAATAGTTGATTTTGAAGTGTGTGTTTGAATATCTATTACAATATTTTTTGGTTCATCACCTTTTTCTTTCATAAGGCGAGAGACTTCTGAAGATATTTGAGAAATCTCGTAAGCTCCAGGTGAAACAGTTATAGTTTTGTAGGCAGTGCCTGGATTATAACTAAACTTGTTGTTTTTCTCTGTGATATTAAAAAGGGTATTGTAAGTTTCCATTGACAACAAAGATGCCTCATATGAGGTAAGGGGGTCAAGTTGTAGTGGGTAAGGGAATGAAGCTGTGTAATCGCTCGTTGTGAAATTAAAACTAAGAATTGTGCTTCTCATCTTATTTAATATCTAATAAAATATCTTTGTATTGACATTTATTAATTATTTTCATGTTCATCAACTGATCTAAAATGGCTGAGGATTCATTAAAACAATTGTTGTTTCCAGCCTTCTTACTACCTAATAACAATAATAGCCTATTAACTAATTGTGATGGGTCATTTGGAAGAAAACTAACACCCGAACCAAGCTTACTTAAAGCATCAATAATATGTTTCTCCTTCTCATTCTTCTTACTTTTACCAGCAACAGAAACTCCATAATCAAGTGTATTTAACAACTCAATATATACCCTATCTTCCTCTCTTTCCATATCAAGTGGTTCCTCAAAATATTTTGAACCGCTGAATCCGGGGTTTGTTAGAAGAAACATTAATCTTGGAGTTAATTTAACATTTGGTTGAGTAGAACTCAAGAACATCAATTCATCATTAAATATCAATACCTTTTCTTCCACAAGATGAAACACTGCTGGTTCTTCTGTTGGAATGAGACCTGCTCTGGTTTTTGAACCCGCAGAATATTCATTGTTTTGAAGAGCTTCCACAACATAATTAGGGGGTTGATTTACCTGCTCAAGTTTCCGAAATAATCCCTCGTCATCATATTCTAATTCACCAAGTTCTTGTTTTGTTATCTGACTAAAATCTTTGAGCATTTGAAGTTTTTTCGGAGTAAATTCTACCGTGGGAACTGTAGGGTGTTGAGTTTTCAAAAGTGGTTTAAAGAATTTCTCTTGTTTTCTTTCAAAGGCTTCTTCACCAGTTAGTTTCTGTCTCCGTTTCTTCTTTATCTCTTCCTGTTGTTTAACAACTTTTGAAACTAATTGTTGATGTTCCTTAAACTTTCTTTCTCTTTCTTCAGTATTCATTTTCTGTATTTATTTATTGAAAAATATCATTTAGTATCTCATCTTGTTTCACAACAATATATTTATATTTTCCAATCGTGTGTTTCATATAATTTTCAAATTCTTTTTTACTACATAACGTAGAGCAATTATCTCTCCAAAAATTATTTACATCTATTGAATTTAACTTAAATAAAATAAAAGTATTGGCATTGTTTCTTATTGAGCGTCGAGGGAGTTGAAAATATGATTGACTAAGATATATACAATTACAAGAAGAATGTCTCCCTCTTGTATAGTAGCTATCCATTACTGTTTGGTTTCTCTCATTAACACAATCATCAAAGATGACAAGGTTCTTTTTTGATTTATCTAAATCTTGAGGTGAAGGTATATCATCCGTATTATCACTGAGAATACAAGTTATGGGTTTCGATTTTGATTTCTGTGTATCACAAAATAATTGTATTATATCATCAATATTATAATCATTTAGTTTGTTTTGAAGTTTAAATAAACCGATAATGTCTTCCTTTTTAAGACCCGCATTAAAACCCTGTGAGAGTAGTTGATACTCGGGTTGAAAACTTGACTTTGTAAAAATTATTAAATTATCATAATCTAAAAAATTAGAACCAAGGAGCATCTTTAAAAGTAAACAGGTTTTTCCACATCCGCTTGAACCAACTATTAGACATCTCAATGAATTTGGAATGTTTTTATGGTTATTAAATTTTATCTTATTTTCCCAAACGGGTAAAAAATCATTCATTTATATATTTGGAAAACAAGTTATCCAACTTTTTTTGAGCTATTTGAGAAACTCTATATTTTATCCTGAGTTCGGGTTTAATTTCAAAATAATCCATTATTTTATTTATATAGTATCTTGTATTAACATTTCCATTAAAATTATTTTGAATAATAAATATCATTAAACCCTTATACATTTCCTCAATACAATTAGTCTCTTCCCTTGAAAGAAATGGTGTATTATCATCACAATACTTAACATTCATCTCTCTTATTAATCTTGTAAAGTAATTCATTTTTGGTTCTAATTTAAAAGAGTTATATATTTTTTTATATTTCTTATTATCATTAATTAAAATTAAATCACAGAAAATACATTGTTTATATGAATCCTCATCATTAAGCCCCACTCTATCACAAGCCGGACAATTCTCTAATTTATCATATGGAGAGTCTGGAAATTCTAAATATCCTTCAGAACTTATCATATTTATGTGGTAAATTTTTACTTAAACTAAACGCAAGTTTATTCATTAAT
The DNA here is from genome assembly GCF_964187855.1 of Myxine glutinosa. NCBI lineage: Eukaryota > Metazoa > Chordata > Myxini > Myxiniformes > Myxinidae > Myxine > Myxine glutinosa. Next base: position 62,969,920 of record NC_136268.1, on the reverse strand, counting down.
AAATACAATGTTTCAAAGCACAAAAGACAAATTTCAATCAATCTCTACTTCGGTGGAAGATATAGAAAAATATGTCAAAGATGTTAAATTGAACAAAGATAAATATGGAAATTTTTGGGTAAAACCAGTTATGGAAAATAACATGAGCCCCTCTATTTCATTTAAAGGAAGAGCTCTAACTATACCTGGAAAGACATCCATTAAAGTAAATCTAACAAAAGTTTCTCCTCTACTCCTGGCAATTTATTCAAAGCTTGAAAAAGTGATTGACCACGATACTTTGAAAAAGAATGATAAGACCATTAATAATTCTAGAGGAGACATTTGTATTTTCTTTAATAATCCAAAGGGTGTAGATCTAAGTAAAATGAATGATGTTAATATTTCTGGTGAAATGTCATTTCGTTCTATGATAGTTAGAGATTATTTAAAGATAACTTTTGATATAAAAATTGTAGAGATTGAATCTGTTAATGAAAGAAAGTATATAGATATTGATGGGAATATTTTTCTTGCTAATTAAATATGAGTCAATACAGCAGTGAAGATTTTACTATTTCATTGAACTCAGACGATAGTGATGATAGTATTTCATTGAACTTGGACGATGGTGATGATAGTATTTCATTGAACACAGATGATAGTTATGATACTAATAGTTTGTGCTCAAATGATAGTTATGAGAGTAGCTTTATTGATGACTCTGAGTATGATTCTGAGTATTCATGTGATAGTTATGACTTAGATGATTCTGAGTGAAAAAGTGTTTTAGTTTAAGCACAGCGATATATATAAAACGGAGCTGTAAAGCTCAAAAGTGTTTTATTTTAAGCACAGTGATATATATAAAACACCACGTTTTCTCACGCTATAAATATGGTTTATTGTGATACTTGCGAGAAGGAAGTAAAATATTATAAACAACATATTCTCACCGCAAAACATACATACAACATTTTAAACAAACTTTCCCCTCTTCCACCTGAAACAAAACACTGTTCTACATGTAATAAAAATATCCTCAAGAAAGGCTTCAAAATACATCTTAAAACAAATCTACATTTATCAAATTTTATCACAACTAAAAACTCTGATGGAGCATTCAAAGGACATATTAAAATAAGAGTCTTTAACTTCAAACCTCCTGAACCAGAGTCTATAGTTGATGCTGTAGAAATAGTTAAACCTGCTGTTCAAACGTTGATTGAAAAAACACTAAAGGAAATGAAACCACTTAAATTTTATATGGGAGTAAAATTAGAAATGACAAAGGATGAAGGAGTTATAGATGCACCATACATGAGAACTGAGCCACACTTTATATCTTCATATCAAGATTTTAAAACATCAGGAGTCTATGATGAACTTATTAAACAAGAGCAAGATGTGGATAATTCAATCGTAGGAAGTGGATTCAATATAGGAAAAATTATTTACATAGACATTCATATTCTTAAATCAGATCCTCTAAAAGCTTCTTCTTACATTGATTTACCCAGTGTTATCAAAAATAGAAAAGCAGTTATCAATATCAAAAATAAAGACAATAAATGTTTTCTCTGGTCTATTTTAGCACACTTACATCCTCCACATTTTCTTGATGAAAGAGTATCTCATTATAAAAAATATGAGAATACATTAAATACGAAAGATCTAAAGTTTCCGATGACTTTAAATGATATTCCTAAATTTGAAAAGATGAATAATTTATCAGTTAATGTTTATGGTCTAACAGAAACAAACAACATTCAGGTTTTAAAGCTTTCTGACAATTGTAAACAAACTCATATTAATCTTCTATATTTTAATTCAGACGAAAATTCACATTATACATACATCAAAGATATTGCTAAATTAATAAAACCACAAGTCTGTAAGAGAACAAATAAAATATATATTTGTTTGCGTTGTCTTAACTTCTTCAATTCACAAGAAAGATTAGATAAACATTCAAATTATTGTGGCGAACATAAATCAACGGTAATCAATATGCCTAAAGAAGGCTCAAAGATCACATTCAAAGATGAAAATAAAAAGATCAAACATCCATTTGTTATATATGCTGATTTTGAAAGTATTTTAGAAAAAATTGATACTGCTTCTCAAGATCCAAAAGAATCATACACAAATAAATATCAAAAACATACTCCTTGTGGTTTTTGTTATTATATCAAATCATCTGTTGGTGATAAATATAACAAGTTAGAGATGTATAGAGGCTCAAATACCCCAGAGGAGTTTGTGAAACGACTAGAAAAAGACTGTGTTCGATTAACCAAGATAATGAGAGAAACCAATAAATCAATGTCCTTAACAAGTAAAGAAAAAAGGGAATTTATAAAAAACAATGTCTGTCATATTTGTGAGGAGAAAATTGGTAAAGGTCTAAAGGTTAGAGACCATTGTCATCTCACTGGTAAATATAGAGGTCCGGCTCATCAAAGTTGTAATATTAATTATCAACTCCCCTCTTTCATTCCTGTCTTTCTTCATAACAACGCTCATTATGATACACATCTATTTATCAAGGAACTCTCAAAGACTTCTGGAAGTATCTCAGCAATTCCAAACACGGATCAGAAATACATTTCATTCACAAAAACAATTCACACATCTCCTATTACTCATATCAGATTTCTTGATACATTTAAATTCATGGCAAGTCCATTGGTTAACTTGGTTCAAAATCTAAAAGAGTTTCCATGTCTTTCAGAGTATTTTTTAGATAAAGATTTTCTAACACAAAAGGGAATTTACCCCTATGACTATATGGACTCATTTGAGAGATTCAATGAAACACAACTTCCTTCAAAAGAAAATTTCTATAACAAATTAAATAATAGTCATATATCTGATAAAGATTATGTACACGCACAAAATGTTTGGGAAAAATATAACATCAAGAATCTTGGCGAGTATCACGATTTGTATCTCAAAACTGATGTGCTTTTATTGGCCGATGTATTTGAAGCCTTTAGATCTGTTTGTCGCACTGGATATGGATTGGATCCTGCTCACTACTACACAGCACCTGGATTGGCCTGGAGTGCGATGTTGAAAATGACAAAACAAGATTTGGATTTGATAACCGATGTTGATATGCTTTTGATGATTGAAAAGGCAAAAAGAGGTGGAATTTCACAAGTCTGCTCGAGTAGATACGCAAAAGCAAATAACAAATATCTTCCAAATTATGATCCAACGAAAGAGAGTTCTTACTTGATGTACTATGACGCGAACAACCTGTATGGCTGGGCAATGTCTCAGGCTCTTCCTTATGGAAAACTTAGATGGGTAAAGGAAAAAGACTACAAAAACGTTTTACAAGATGTATGTATCTCTACACAAAAAGAATTGGATGAAGAAAAAGTTGGTTATTATTTTGAAATTGATTTAAAATATCCAGAGGAACTCCATAACCTACACAAAGATCTCCCATTTGCTTGTGAGAAAGCAAGTCCAAAGAAAGAATGGTTGAGTGATTATCAACGATCGTTTGATATAGGTGAATCAACAGAAAAATTACTTACTACATTATATAACAAGAAAAATTATGTTCTACACCAAAGAAATTTGCGACAATATTTATCAAAAGGTCTAAGAGTAGAGAAGATCCATAGGGTTCTAAAGTTCAATCAAAGTCATTGGTTAAAGGGGTACATTGATTTTAATACACAAAGAAGAACAGAGTCAAAAACAGATTTTGAGAAAGACTTTTATAAATTGATGAATAATGCGGTCTTTGGTAAGACTATGGAGAATGTGAGGAAAAGACAAAATATCAGACTATCAACATCTTGGGAACAAGCATCAAAATTAATTAATAGACCGAGTTTTACTCGAGCTGAGGTCTTTACTGAGAACTTTTGTGCGATCCATTTGATTAAAGAGAGTATTGAAATGAACAAACCTATTTATATTGGAACAACAATTCTTGATTTATCAAAGTCATTAATGTATGATTACTTTTATAATAACTTGAGGAAGAAATATCAAAATGATGTTAATCTACTTTATATGGATACAGATAGTTTTATTTTGAAAATTAATACCAACGATGTTTATTCAGACATGAAAAGAGACATTAATATCTATGACACGAGTAATTACAGTCCAGAGAGTGAGTTGTTCTCTTCTAAAAATAAAAAGGTGATTGGAAAGTTCAAGGATGAATTAGGAGGAAATGTTATGAGTGAATTTGTGGGATTGAGGTCAAAGGCTTATGCTTATAAATACATTGTGAATAACGTTGAAAAGACTGATAAGAAGTTAAAAGGTGTAAAGAAAAATGTTATTAAAGAAACAATAAACTTTAAGGATTATTATAACTGTTTAACAACAAAGAAAGAAGAGTTTAGAAAGATTAATGGAATAAGAAGTTATAAACATCAATTATATTCAGAAGAGATAAATAAGAAAGCATTGGGGGCTTTTGATGATAAGAGGTTTATTTTAGAAAATGGAATTGATAGTCTCCCTTATGGTTATATAAGTATATAAGTGATAAGATATATATATAAGTGATAAGATATATATATAAGTGATAAGATATACATAAGTGATAAGATATATATAAGTGATAAGATATATATAAGTGATAAGTTAAAAAGGGGGGGGGGTTGGGGATTTTAACGGGCTACCGCCGCCTTTTTTACTATTATATAAATGATAGAACCAAGTATCAACCAGACTAAAGAGTGGAGGTGTAATCAACCTTGGTATATAAATGGAAAACATAATGAATGTGAAAAATATCAAATAGGTATAATTGAAAAGGCAACTGGTAAAAAAGTTCACAAAACAAATAAGAGAATTAATTTAAATACCGGTGAATTGGGTAAAAAAGATGGAAATATTTTTGAGTGGACGGAAAACTTTGATGGTTGTCAGGAAAATATATACTTTAATTTAAAAATGGTATGTGGCACTGGAGGCGCTCAAGCAAGAACATTGAGGGAGGTTTACCATTTTATCTTAGCTCAGTTAAAATATCTTAATAAAGAACCAAACTCAAACATATTTTTTGTTAATATATTAGATGGTGAAGAGAGTTGTAGGAGAATTAAATTATTTCCCACGCATAAACAAATATTTGTAGGGTCGTTGTTTGAGTGGGTTATATTCACCAGATGATATTAAGAGTAAAAGGTTAAAAGGTCCATGAGGTCAGAAGGATCACAGGTGTTTAAGTGGTCTAATGAATAAGGATAACATGTCAAAAGGTTAGAAGGTTCGTAAAGAACAGGGTGAGAGAAATATAGGTGTTTAGGGGCAATGAGGGAGGGAAAGAATTAATATGGAAGTGAATGGGTCAATGTTTGAGTGGGTCAAAGATTAATCTGCCAGATGATATGTAGAAGAAGGATGATAGGTCTATAAGAGAAAACAAATATTTGTAGTGTTTGAGTGGTCTAATGAACAACATTAAGGATAGGTACTACAGACAAAAGGTTCATAAAGATGAGGGTGGGAGAAATAGAGGTGTTTATGATTTTTGAAAAAGACAAGGGGGTATTAGATAGGGATTTCACATGTTAAACGGAGGTGTCCCAGAAGCAACATTATTACACTACTAATAAATAAATAAATAAATAAATAAATAAATAAACTTACCTCCATTGATAAGAGGTTCGAGTCCAGTTCATCAATCTGAAGGTTGAGCTCCACACAGGTAGTAGGACTCCAAGGAATGTCAAAGTTATCCAACTCCTTTTCAGCATAGTAGTCCATTCTCAAGTGAAGCAGAAAGTGTGTTTGAAAAGGCCTGTGTGGTTAGTGCCTTTTATAAGAAAGACTGGGTGTGTCATTTCCTGTGGAAATTCCCTTGGGCAAGTGTGGGCAAGTCTGGGCAAGTCTGGGCATGTCTTAACTGGAAATGATGTAATGTCTCAACAGAAAATGATGTAATGTTTCAACAGAAAATGATGTAATGTTTCAACAGAAAATGATGTAATGTTTCAACAGAAAATGATGTAATGTTTCAACAGAAAATGATGTAATGTTTCAACAGAAAATGATGTAATGTCTTAACTAAAAATAATGTAATGCTGGAGAGTTTATAAAGTGGGTGGGCTTTAGTAAAACGTGGGCGGGGCCTACCAAAACGGGGCGGGGATTAACAAAAAGTGGGCGGAGCTTAACAAAAAGTGGGCGGAGCTTAGCAAAAAGTGGCGCGGAGCTTAACAAAAAGTGTGTGGCACAGGACCCGAACATAATCAATCATCAATGAACAACAATGATCATTGATAGTAAGAGAAAAAGGCCCATAAGACCAAGGGGGTCAGGAATAGAGGTGTTAAGGGGAAATGAAGAAAAGTGATGGTGAGAGGGAAAATTACATGGAAGTGAGAATGATCATAGGTTCATAAGGCTAGAAGGATTATAGGTTCATAAAGGAAGAAAATCATAGGTTCATAAGGCGAGAAGGATCATAGGTTCATAAGGTGAGAAGGATTATAGGTTCATAGAGGGAGAAATAGAGGTGTTTATGATTTTTGAAAAAGACAAGGGGTAAATGACATTAGATAGGGATTTCCCATGTTAAACGGAGGTGTCCCAGAAGCAACATTTATCACCTACTTATATATATCTGAAGTAACTGGCTTTGCCAGAAGGGGTGGGGGTGGGAGAAGAGGCAGGAGGTGGAGGGGAGAGGAAAGGAGTGGGGAGGGGGGGGGGGGGAGTGGAAGGAGGAGGGGAAAGGTATTCGACATATACATCTTTTGGGGGTGTGGAGTGGCTTTGACAGGCCTCTCTGTTTTGGGGGGATAGGGGGAAGGGAAGGAAGAAAAATTTACCCGTGCAAAGAGTGCTTTAACCTCAGTATTGCCCAGGTACAAAAGTAAATTATAATACCCCCTGCCACCAACACCAGGTGGCGGTACACAGTACACATTTACATAGAGAACTTACGCCCCTCCCCCGGCCTCCCACACCCCGACATGAAATGAAGCCGCAGCTACATAGCCTATGTTACCACCCCCCCCCCCCCCCCCACACACAAAGTTGTGGTTGTATCCTGAGTAAAGTGTATAAGCGTTTATAGCTGGAGTACCTGGCGTTTCTCAGGTGAAAAAGAAACATTAGCATATTTTAAATGAGGGCAAATATAATGGAAAAGCAGTTGCATCCAAATCAGAATCCAAAACAAATGTCAAATCATCATTTTACCTTTTCGTTGGATATATGCTGCTGATTGTGTCATTGATCACGTTTCTGAGTTTGATGGAGTTGATGACGTTCATGGAGAAGAAGAAGACTTACCACCAACTTCAACTGCTTCTGAAATTGTGTGAATCTGATTTGTTTGATGTCATTCATCAAAAAGGCTTAAGCACTACAGAGCGATTATTTAACCCCCCACACCCCCCCAAAATCGACCTTTTGCCATGTGGTAAAAACTGTACTGTAATAATAAACTGTAATAAATATATGCTGCTGAATGTGCCATTGATCAAGTTTCTGATTTAAGTATGGCAGAGTTACCCGGCGTTGCCCGGAAAATATATATTCAGTCACGCAATTTAGTTTAGTGGGTATTTTATACATATTCAAAAATATGTATCTATTTTTAATACATATTTTATACATTTTTATACATTTTATACATTATACATGTTCAGGAAGAAGAAGAAGAAGAAGAAGAAGAAGAAGAAGAAGAAGAGAAGAAAAAGCCTTACCTCCAACTTCGACCGCTTCCGGAATAGTTTGATTATTTGTTCAAATGTCTGGTAATTGTTTTGTATTTAATTATGCAACTGTGTACTTGTATATAACTGTCATTAATGAAAAAGGTTTAGGCACGCAATGTAGAGGGATTTTTTTTAATCCTCCAAAAAAAAATCGACCTTTGTTTTGGAAATATGAAAAAAAAAAATTTTTGGGTCTAAAACACTCCCTGACACTCACTGACAAACCCCTGAAAGTTTGACGAAGATCCGTTCAGTCATCTCTGAGAAAAATGGCGACACAGACACACCGACAAACGGCTCTCTTATACTGCATACTCTTATACTGTTCAGTGTATACTGTATACTCTTATACTGTTTCAGTGAATATGACGTATTTAAGGGGAGAGTGGGGCAGTGTATATATATATATATATATTGTTGCGGATCTCGAGCCCGTCGACATACAAAGGGGGGGTTAAACCCTTTTCCCCCTTGGGCCTTCGAGTCCACGAGGCCGCTACCCACTTTACACTCGTGGGGTGGATTGCGGAGCAATTCCAGCCGCCAACCCCGTAGCGAGCGTGCGGAATGGTCTCTGCTCGAATCCCCAAGTACCTTCAATACACACGCCGCCACGAGAACGGGGGCTGGACCTCGCACGAGTCACGCTGGGTTGATACGCTCGAGCGGTTTGTGTGTCACGTGACTCGTGCCGTTAATTATTATTGAACCCGATTGAGCGGTTTTATTTCGTACAATGCGAGGCCAATGGTGGAAAGAGACGTGAACGGCCAAATGGAAGCAAAGAACAAAGGTTTATTTATAATGTACAATGATCAGAGTAAAGAAGAGACACAGAGTAGAAACTTAACGTCCTTAACTTACTTTCCCAGGCAAGGGCCCTGTGGAAGTGTAACTCAGTGTAACTTATTAATTGGCACTGGTAACTTATTAATTAACCTGGTAACAAAGCAGATACATTTTACATGCAAACTCTGTGAAAGACGAGTTTGTAAATGAGTCAGGAATGCGCCCGAACATGATAATCTCTTGTCCACCTGGTCACAGCCCCTGGCTGAAGCACCCCCCTATCGTTTGGTAAACGGAACTCACAACAGGAGGGGAGCGAGCTGATACCAGGACTTGGTACATGCATGACCTCGGGGCATTAGCGGAGAGGGGATTAAGTCCAGTTGATGTCATATAAACGAGAGCAAACGTGGAGTCGAGAGAAGCTGCTAACAGAAGCTCTGACCAACGGGAGTGGCAGAGGAACATCAGCCGAACGAGAAGGACATTGGAAAAGAGTTAACCTGATCCATTATATTATGCGGTATTATTTGGTAAATGGAATGAAGTGAATAACCAGTTAATAAACCAGACCTTTTGTAAACCTGTGTCCGGTCATTGGAGTCCTGTGAGTCTCTCAGCTACAAATTCTTCGACAATTTGGAGGCACCGCTGACATCAACTGGACACAAACAAGTCTTTAAAAGGTAAGTGTGTCTTGTTTTTGGTCCAGTATGATTTACGAACTTGGGAATAGTTATGTGTATATACATGAAGGATTTGGTGTGTGGGACTTGTGATTGTCCATAGGTAAAATCAGGATGGAACGTTTTAAATGATTCTAATTATTCGTGGGCTTGCGAGTATATGTACAGTATACGCTGGGTATTAAAAGCCTTACTCTGGTCTGCAGGCAAGTCGGCTCATGAAGTGCACCATGAAGCGATTTGTTTGTCGGTTCGGTAAGGTCCGTACACGTGTACAATCGTGTACACCCGTTTTAAATAAATAATTTTTTTCAGTTTTCCCGCCATGCCTAAACCTCGTTCGATCAACAAATAAATTCATGACAGACAACCCCCCCTCATGCCGGTCCAGAATTATGATGAAAGATGGCGATTGGATAAAAATTGCATCAAATTTTGTCCAGGTCCATCACTAAGCCTTTGAGACATGCTTCACGGTTGAATAAAAAAAAAAAACCCACCGTTTAGAGGCCATTTTTCCCCGCAAAGCGAGGGTTGGCCTTTTCGGGGACCGTGGTAGGTGTTGGTTTTTGGTCCCCTTTTTGAAGCAATGTTTTGCGACCGGATGCCCTTCCTGACGCCAGCCCTTTTTGCCGCCTTCAACGACAAACAGGGAAGTTTCACGGTTGAATGAAAGACCCACCCGTACACGTATAAAGTACTTCTTTTTTTTTGCACTTGTTCAAAGCACTCGACTTGCTCAGCGAGCCAGCGACTTGCTCGGCGCTCGGCGAGCGACAGGGAACCGGGAAAGAGAATTATATTTATATATATATATTTTTACCTCATTCCAATTTATGGTATTGCGACAAAAAGGCTTATATCTTTGGAGATTTAGACAAATTAAAAATCGTTCGATCAACAAATAAATTTATGACAGACAATCCCACCTCATGCCGGTCCAGAGTTACTGTGAAAGATGGCGATTGGATAAAAAAAAAAAATTGCATACCAACACTCCCTCACTGTCCCTCATTGTCCCTCATGTCCATTCCGGCACCCTGTCTCTTGCTCCCGCTTTTTTCCCCTCCCTTTACTTCCGATTGGCGGACGTTTTGCGAGAAGCAAAGCGTTTTGCAGGACGCTTCCAGGAAACAAAACCAGTGCTGTTGTTTTTGTTTTTTTTTGACGAAATTTGCCAGATAAATAGCATGGGTGACACGGAACCAGTGCTGTTGTTTTTTTGACGAAATTTGCCAGATAAATAGCATGGGTGAAACAAAACCAGTGCTGTTGTTTTTTTTTTTTGACGAAATTTGCCAGATAAATAGCATGGGTGAAACAAAACCAGTGCTGTTGTTTTTTTTGACGAAATTTGCCAGATAAATAGCATGGGTGACACGGAACCAGTGCTGTTGTTTTTTTAACGAAAAAATAATTCTGTATTATTTAGTTAACCAGTTTGTGTGAAACCCCAACCTAAATATAAAAATTGATCTGCTTGGTGTTAGTTTAAGGGCTGTTCCAAATTTATCCTGATTATGAGAGATAATTACAGGAAATGGTGTTTGTGAGTAACAACCACCCTCTGGTCGAGGCTCATAGAAGGGGTGATGCTTACTGATTCGGCACGCTTACAATAGGTGTTAATGGTGGAATGTCAGAGGTTTTGGTGTGGGTTAATGTTCACACTGTTTTGGAAAATAATGCTCGATGCAACATGATCCTAAAAAAAGAACCCAGCCCTACATCGAAAGATCAGGAAGGGAAGGAATGGAAAATTTGTCAAGGTTTGAAATTAATCGGACAAGTGGGTCCCAAGGTATGGTCACCGTACTCGCAAGCCGTTCGCTTTGGCTCTGCGAATGGACCAAACCATTTGATGTAAATAGAGGGGGGGGGGGGTTCTGTGGTCGTTCGTTTTGGCTTTGCGAATGGACCAAACCATTGCATGTAAATAGGAGGGGGGTTCTGTGGTCGTTACTGCCACGTGGTTTCAAAGTTTTTGTTGTTGCTTGCACGCATGTTTTTTTTTTGCAAGCACGTACGGGCAAGCACGTACGTGCGGGCACGCCCTAGTATATATAAATAGAGGTAATATTGAGATATGGAATTAATTGCTTTCAACAATGCAAAGGGTGACAAGATATGGGATTTTAATGGGATTTTAATGGGATTGCATTGTGATTCATTGGGATTATCCATTGGGATAATCCACAACGTTTCACTTTCGTTGTTGCAACGTTTTGCTCCAACGTTTTGTGAACATTTAAATGTTGGGTTTTGCTGACGTTTCCACAACGTCGCCACAACGTTTCACTTTCGTTGTTGCAACGTTTTGCTCCAACGTTTTGTGAACATTTAAATGTTGGGTTTTGCTGACGTTTCCACAACGTCGCCACAACGTTTCACTTTCGTTGTTGCAACGTTTTGCTCCAACGTTTTGTGAACATTTAAATGTTGGGTTTTGCTGACGTTTCCACAACGTCGCCACAACGTTTCACTTTCGTTGTTGCAACGTTTTGCTCCAACGTTTTGTGAACATTTAAATGTTGGGTTTTGCTGACGTTTCCACAACGTCGCCACAACGTTTCACTTTCGTTGTATCAACGTTTTGCTCCAACGTTTTGTGAACATTTAAATGTTGGGTTTTGCTGACGTTTCCACAACGTCGCCACAACGTTTCACTTTCGTTGTTGCAACGTTTTGCTCCAACGTTTTGTGAACATTTAAATGTTGGGTTTTGCTGAAGTTTCCACAACGTCGCCACAACGTTTCACTTTCGTTGTTGCAACGTTTTGCTCCAACGTTTTGTGAACATTTAAATGTTGGGTTTTGCTGACGTTTCCACAACGTCGCTACAACGTTTTACTTTCGTTGTTGCAACGTTTTGCTCCAACGTTTTGGGGACACTCAAATGTTAAATAAACCGGATAAGAATTCACGAGTTATTTAATTATGAGCGATTATAGAAGTACTTATATAATTAATTACATTTCTTATTAAATTACAGTAATTACATTACAGTAATTACCTGAGGTAATTACAGTAATTACAGTTCCGGTAATTACAGTAATTACAGTAATCATTACAGTAATTGCAGTAATCTTATTACAGTAATTACATTACATTAACTCAGGCACCTTTTGAGTAAGGAAGCTGATATTTGGACATGACACTGACCAAGTGATGTGGCTGTCAAGGAAAATATTGATTTATTGATTAATCATTTAATAAATTAACTCGTTGATTTATAAATGACTTATTTAATTAAAAGTCCTCAGAGATACATCTTCGGATGAAATACTTACAGATTGGTTATGCTATGAGCCAATTGATTAGGGAAAATATTTTGTGATGGCCATATTGGCAATTTCGTGGCCATATTCGTGGCAACTCAGTTAGTGCCACTGCACCTTTAAAATGCATCCCTGCGTTCATTTTTCGATCGATTGAGTTGAAATTTTGAACAATCGGATCTGGACTGTCGTTGTTAACGACTCTAGCACGCACTCGTCCAATCAGGATGGAGCGGTATGGTCCCCGGATTATCACTGCCCGCAGTTTTAATTAATTTTACTTTTTCTCTTGGGCATATAATTTTGAAGACATGCATGTCATGATAGAGGAAATGTTTGTTCTGTTAAACGGAATAAATGTTGTTTATTTGTGTGGGTGTGTATTTTTGTGTATTTTGAATATATTTTCACGACTAATTCCAGTTATCATCCTGCAAAAGGTCTGCTCGTTCTTTTTCCTTTGAGTCGTAAATTCCTGTTGAACTCTCATTAAAATGCGGAATTAAGTACGCTGTGTGATGATGGAGATCCTTGATGACGAATCAGGAATAGTGAATGAGCAAACAAATATCACGGATGGTACACCGAATAGGGAAAATGTAGATGAAACCCCTTTTGCTCAGGTGCTGTGTAGCGCTGCACAAAGATCCATATGAGCGGGGCCTGGGTGCTGTGTAATTAGTACACAAAGAGCCAATTACTAGGGTGCTGAATAAACACAAAGATCCATTTTTTGGAGCTGGTTCTCCCGGTGCTGTGATTTATTCAAAGAACCAAAATCTTGTAAGAATTAAGATATGATTTGTCGACATCATAAATACTTTAATATATGTAACGATTTTTGTAACGATCATCCTGCAAAAGGTCTGCTCGTTCTTTTTCCTTTGAGTCGTAAATTCCTGTTGAATTCTCATTAGAATGTGGAATTAAGTACGCTGTGTGATGATGGAGATCCTTGATGACGAATCAGGAATAGTGAATGAGCAAACAAATATCACGGATGCTGCGGCTGGAGCAGGGGAAGCGATTTTTGAATTGTTCAATGATTATTCGATATTGTTATGACTTATTGTCAATAGGTATACTAAGTGGCCATGAGGTAGCCTGTTGCTATGTACAGTTTTATTCTATTGTTGATTATACCACATAGCTGTGGTGATAAAGGAAATGTTCGTTTAAATAGATGATTATGATAGGACCATGACTATAAAATCATGATGATTATTATGAATGATATCATAGGGTTCAAATGCAGAATGCTGCATGAACTTGGGAAAGAACTTTCAAGCCCTATGGGATAAATTGGGTATTACAAGCGATGGAGTTTCAAAATTTAGCATGATTGAAGGAATTTGACAGTCCCATTTCAGGAGTTTTACGAAATTTATATTGCCAAGAGATTTTGGGTACTATTAAAAGGAAAATGATGAGATATTTTTCCCAAAGAACTTTAATATCTGCCATCCATTTTGGCTGTCTCACGAATGAAGGATGAGTTGCCTTTAGTGGTTGCAAAGAAAATTTGTGGAGACCAGGCAAAATGGGGAAATATGTCAGATATGACCCTAGGACAGGACGGTGATTCATCAATTAACATGAGGTACGAACCAGAGGTGACGGTCAATGGATGGACCTGTCCTGACATCATTGGGGAAAGGGCTTATGCAAGGAGTCATCCAAAATGATTAATTTGATTTATTGATGAATAGTGATGAATTAATTGAAATTGAATAATTGATTGAATTATTAATTGATTGAATCTAATTGATTGAATTTAATTGAATAAATTTAACTGAATAAATTGAACTGAATAAATTGAATTGAATATATTGATTGTTTGATTGATGAAAATGCGGTCTCAAGAAAGAAGCTTTGATATCTTTGCGAGATATTAACAATGTGGAGACAACCTGGGAAAATTGAGCAAGGTGGTGAGTTTATATACAGATATATATGTGCGGTTACCATTGTGTGATTTCCCCGTCAACAGAGCGGACACCTGAGGATTCACCCATTTCATACTGACCCTCCGGCTCATCTGCAAATACTGATCTGTGAGATTGGATTGTGCAAAAGCCACGGCTGAGGGAGATTCTCTGAAAATCACCGGGTGAACAGGTGGAGAGACCCTTCCTGGAGGAACGAGTGAAGCTTTAGAGGAACAAACTACAACACATCCAACGCTACTTTGATAAAAGGCAGAATGGGAAATGGAGCCTGCAAGAATACACAAGGACAACCAGAGATTCCACAAAAAGGTACTTGTACACATCATATGTACGACCGTTATGGTGCAGAAGCTATAAGGCAGGTCGAGAATTGGTATTTGTGGACAAAGGGACATGATCAGGAGTTTCCAAGAGATGGTACATTTGAGCGAAGTCGATTGGAAAGATTGGAACAAAGATTGAAAGCCAGGAAGAGACAGAATCTAACGGTAGACTGGCTTGCATTCCATCTTTGGGATGGTGAATCCAGACAACGGGAACAGCAAGAACGGATAACGGATCTAGAACTTAAAATAAAAAGGATACAGGATACAGTGGAGGAGACAAATGCACAACTGCCCTCGAAATTAGGAATGAAAGTGACGGTTGTCCCATCTGATTTCCAGTTGTCTCCCCAAAAAGGACGGTACAGAGAATTTTTTCGTGTTTCAGGAGACAACGAGAGATTGCAGTGGCAACTCAGGGATGTAGAGATGCAGCCCAGCAATACAAATGCACAGGTGGACAGAGCAGGTAACGACAGAAGCCGGTGCTTCAACTGTGGAGAGATGGGACACTGGATAAGGAGATGCCCATATCTGAGCAGAAGACAATTTCAACAGGGAAACCAAGGACAAAGAAACCAAGGACAAAGAAACCATGGACAAAGAAACCAAGGACAAAGAAACCAAGGACAAAGAAACCAAGGACAAAGTAAACCAAGATCAAGGGTACCAGTGCTGACCGATACCTCAGACAATGATTAGGCCTTCATTGCGACAAATCCCAAATGACGATTGGCCTCAACAAATTAGATTACTGGACAAACATGAATAACTGTCGATGATTCTTGGGTCTGAAAAGTTTTCGGAGCAAGAATTATTTATTTTTTTCTTTTGCTTGTAAGCAAATTGATAATTAATTGATCAAATGCCGAAATTGGATCTTTTATGTTGGGCACACAATTTTAAATTTACAAAGTTGGAACAATTGCTTTGCAAATTTTAAACCAAGGGACAAGGGTCACATGATGATCAGGTGGGAATTTCGGACTATTGTTCCACACGATTGATAAGTCAGTGGTCGACTGACATGTAAATGGGTGTGTAGTCAAATTTGGATAAATTATTGTGGGAACTGAAAGGGTAATTTCAATGTGACATCATAGGGGTTTTCTAAGAATAAACTTTTTGGTCCATTTGTGTATTAGCATTTATAAAAAAATTGAAGGACAAATTTTATGAAATTGAAATAAAATTGACACCCATCTTGATCTGTAAATAATAGTTCCAACGCAAACAAATACGCATAATGCATGTGTGTGTGTATTTTTTGTGTGTCAATGTTAGTGTTTTTTATTGTTTTGTGTATCAATCTTACAAGATTGTTGACACCGACAGTGTGCCTGTCTGGAAATGGATAGTTTTATGTGGATGGGATTGAATATGCAGAGAATCCGTAAAATAAAATAGAAATAAAATTTGATTATGAACATTATCTCTTTTGTCAAGGGAGATGGAATATAAAGATTTGATGTGCTGGGTTATGAGCAGCCATTAATTAAATAGTAAAATTGTGAGTAATTTGGGGATTCCATTTTTGATAGAATTTATATGAGAATAATAGCTATTTATGGATATGAGCTTCATAAAAAGAAATGAGGGAGTACAAAATTATCCAAATTTGGGAGAGGTCTTACACTGACTTCCCAGAATACTCTACTCATGGATTTATATATATATATATATAAACTTGAATTTTATCAGCATATAAATTGTGCTGCATGTATGGATGTGTATTAGGCATAGATGATATGGGAAAATAGTAAAGAAAATCTTGCTGATTTGAACAATTGTGAGTTTTAAAACGGAATGCATTGTGCATCTTAAACCAAGGGGCAGACATGAACGCGCTGTTACGTTATTTATACTCAGAACGCGCTGTTACGTGTACCTGCAACATATTTGTTAATCTCGCACACCTATATTGGCATACTGGTGTCAGTAGTACTCACTGGGTGCATAGAAATGGCTGAGCAACAGTTAAGGGGGTGTAAAAAAAAAAACACTTAATTGGATATTCTACAAAAGTAGGGGTTTCAATAAGTGGTACCATACACATGGGATTCATCAAATTAAGTTTTGGAGTTCAAACAAAGTCACTGGTTAACAGATGGGAATGGATAGTAAATAAATTCTTCGATGCTGGGTAAATGAAGTGAGATATTACAAAGACTTATTAGAGCTATTGTTCTTCCTTGCAGCAGTGGGAGAAAATTTAGATCCAACATAATGAATCTATAAATGAATGTGATAGGGATAATATCCTCAATTTGTACTAATTATTTGATTGTGGGTAAAGGAATTAATTAATCGTAGTGGATTGTTAACAAGCAGCCTGAAATGTCCTGAGAGTGTGCATCCATGTAATCAGAAATCCCAGATTTGTTTTTACAAACAACATTTTGGTAGAGATCTTATGTGGACGAATACTTGCTTGGTAGATAAAAACGGTACTGCATGTTGGCAGCCACTTCAGTGGCCATTTAGGCCGAACAAATAGGAAAAAACTGTAATTGAATATGTAATTTACAGATGAGTATTTGGGAAGTAAAAAGGGAATTTATTGATTTGGGAGACATTTTTCGAAGGTTTATTAAAGTGTTGCAATATGACATTTGGCAAGGAAAATTATTGGATGGGAAAATTAGATCTGTTTATAAAATGAGTTTTGTTGACCCATTGAAGTTAATTCTTTGAATTGTTGTTTAATTAGCATGTTGAGTTCAAATTGGAAATAGTTTGGCAGAGCTTTGGTTAAAACCTTTGGTTGCAGTGTTTTGGAACAAATTGATAAACCGTAGGAGGTTGATAAGAATAGAAACAAATATGGACCTAAAATAGAAAGATTGTTATGATGATATGAATAAATACTGAGATTAAAAGATTAAATCAAGTGATGTTGCAAATGAAACAGTAGAATTAAGATAATGGCATAACGACAATGTTATGAGTTGTGTCAATTACAATATCAGTGAACTCATATCACCACGAGTGACACACTGTTAGGAAAAAGAGGGAAAAGAAAAAGTGGAGAGGAATTATGGTAATAATACATTATGTTTAATTTGTTGGTTTGAAAAAATTGTTGTTGGGAATTAGGTATTCCCGTTTGTGATTGTAATCATATACAATGCTATTCTTAGTTTAGTAATAAAATACATACCTGATTGAATATTATTTGTGTGACGCATATAAATGAATATAACTTTTTGTGTTAAGGAAAAACAACAAATTGTTGAATGTGAAACTGTCGGAAGATATACATGATTATGCTGATTTCATGGTAAGATGCACCCTATCTGATTCAGTGTGTGCGGAAAGCAGATTCAGATGTGACTGAGCATAAGGATAAGACGAGATCACATTTTGGAGGGATTGCTAACGGAATTGGGAAGAAGTTCGAGAAAGAAAATTTGTGGCTAAAAAATGAAGTTAACCGTGGCATACACCCTCTTTCTCAAAGAATGATGAAGACATTCTCCCATGTAACTAGGAGATGAATGCTTACCTTCACCAAGGAAATTTATGTGACCATTTGCCTGGATCACACTGCAACATATGAAAGAAAGGCGATCACTTACTCTTGTTCGAAGGCTTCGAACATTCACCACATCAGAAGTTGCAGGACAACGACATTTTACCTGCAACCTCTGTGAAATGCGGGGACATATGTTATTACTTCACCAACGTCCGGGGAACCAGCATGGAGCTGCAAAAACGGCTGTGCCCTTGTCACAACAGCTGTGCACGATTCTGCTGGTTGCTCCTGGTAAGGACCATGAATGACCTGAACACCATGGTCCCAACATCATTGTGGATGCATCCGGCATCCCTGTTCCACATCTTGCTGGCCAATCAACGTCACACCAATACTTGCTGCCCACTCACAATGAGGGAGGAGGCAAGTCGACTACAACTGGGTGAAGGCCGTGTTCAGGAATTACTATGGTTTACAGCAAAAAGTGGCAAGAATGCTACAAGGAGAGCAGGGTCAGTCTATGACTCCGCAATGTTACCACAACAGCGAAATCCTACACGAAGTAGTGCAGGAGCTATGAAGACATTAGGAGAAAATGTTTCATACCAGGATTCAAACACAAGTGATCAGCCCTTCCTTTCAAACAAAGTCAACATTTGTGTGGAGGCAAACGTTTTTTTACCAGATGGTGCAGATGCTTTACAAAACTTGAAAATGAAGTGAAATTGTTGTATCTTGGTGATGGTGAAGTGTTGTTTTGAAAATATATTTGTGATGCAAATGCAATAGATTGAACGATATGGAAGGAGTCAATGACCAACGAAATGTTTTGTGATTCTTGCAGGATGACGGTGTATGCCCAAGGGAATTTGATTACCAAAGTGATTGATTATTTACTTATACTTGTAATGATGTTTACTTGTAGTGATTGATTGTTTACTTATATTGATGTTTAGATTAATGGTTAATATAAACAAAAAACAAAAAGATGAGGGAATTGTGGAAGTGTAACTCAGTGTAACTTATTAATTGGCACTGGTAACTTATTAATTAACCTGGTAACAAAGCAGATACATTTTACATGCAAACTCTGTGAAAGACGAGTTTGTAAATGAGTCAGGAATGCGCCCGAACATGATAATCTCTTGTCCACCTGGTCACAGCCCCTGGCTGAAGCACCCCCCTATCGTTTGGTAAACGGAACTCACAACAGGAGGGGAGCGAGCTGATACCAGGACTTGGTACATGCATGACCTCGGGGCATTAGCGGAGAGGGGATTAAGTCCAGTTGATGTCATATAAACGAGAGCAAACGTGGAGTCGAGAGAAGCTGCTAACAGAAGCTCTGACCAACGGGAGTGGCAGAGGAACATCAGCCGAACGAGAAGGACATTGGAAAAGAGTTAACCTGATCCATTATATTATGCGGTATTATTTGGTAAATGGAATGAAGTGAATAACCAGTTAATAAACCAGACCTTTTGTAAACCTGTGTCCGGTCATTGGAGTCCTGTGAGTCTCTCAGCTACAAATTCTTTGACAGCCCTCTCACTCACGCGGGGAAAGGAAGGAAGAGAAGAGAACGTGCTCAAGCGCGGTCGTTCATGAAGTTCGCCCTGGACAGCTCG
Source organism: Myxine glutinosa (assembly GCF_964187855.1). Lineage (NCBI taxonomy): Eukaryota > Metazoa > Chordata > Myxini > Myxiniformes > Myxinidae > Myxine > Myxine glutinosa. The sequence continues at coordinate 62,950,101 of NC_136268.1, read as the reverse complement.
TTGGGCGCTCCCTTGATGATGTTCGCGGCACCGGACGTCGACCTCGGTCGTGCATGCATGGGAATCCGCCCAGCGTGTCCCGATGTTAGTGAGGCAACCGCGCACGTGCAGGGAGCCCAGGCAGGGAGATCGTTGAAGTCTCGGGCCCCGGGAGAGATCGTCCTGTGAAAGCGCTTGTAACAGGCGGCAGAGAACAGGGCAGGGGCAGAACGCAGACTACAGAGAGAGTTTGTCCTTTCGACCACAGAGCGCAGAGAGAGCTGGGAGCTTGGCCACGGAGAGAGAGTTCGTGCTTCGGAGTCATGGGCTAGAGAGAGAGTTCGGGGATCCGTACCGGGTTTTATAGCCCCTCCCAGAGTCCCACCCGAATGTCCCAAGCACCTCCCCTGGCCACCGTCGCTGGCCACTCCCCTTTAGCTCCCATTGGCTGCTTGCCGCTTACCGGCCACTCCCCTTCAGCTCCTCCCTCGGGCCTCCTAGACTTGTTCCAGGCCCTAGCACATGGCATTCCAGTCCAATGAGGCCTATACTTACTTACCTGCATCAACGCATACTAACACAGAAAAGGAGGCTATACTTAACATTGAATAATACATAACTGAACTAAGCGAGGCTACATGTTGTGGTGCAACTAACTAAGAGGGGGGTTTGCCTTTATTCCAAAAACTGCAACAATATATATATATATATATATATATATATATATATATATATATATATATATATATATATATATATATATGTATATATATATGTATATATATATATATATATGTATATATATATATATGTATATATATATATATATATATATATATATATATATATATATATATATATGTATATATGTATATATATATATATATATATATATATATATATATATATATATATATATATATATATATATATATATATAATTATATATATATATTGTTGTGGAAATGAGAATTGTGTTTTTTTTTATTGTGTAATAAATTGTAAAATGTCAACCTCCTTCCTCCAGTTGTTATGTATAAAGGTCAAAGGGCGTCCCTTAGTTAGGTCATATACCATCACGTAGCCAAATCATAGATTTCCTCCTTGTTGGTAGTTATTTCCTTATTCTGTGTATTAGGTTAAGGCATTGTCTTCCATTAATTAATACTCCATTGCACCGAATTCAAATACAGTGAAACCTTGACTTACGAGTTTAATTCGTTCTGTGACCGAGCTCGTAACTCAATTTGCTCGCTTCTCAAATTAAATTTCCCCATTAAAATGCATTGAAATGCTATTAATCCGTTCCAGCCCCCAAAAAACCACACCAATTTTTTTTGTTACGTGTTATTAAATAAGAAAAATGTACTTTATAAATAACAAATAATGTATAAACAAGCACGACCTCGTATATACTGTACATAATAAGTGGCGTTACGCGCGCTGCTTGTAAACAAGGAGGAAGCGGACAACGCGGTAATTTGTAAGAGTCTTTATTCAAGAGCTCACTGTAACACTGGCGCGCTCCGGGCTGTGCGCCCGGTGTATATCCTGAGGCCACGCCTACCCCTCGGTGTGGCCCCCACCCACTTGGTGCGCGGAATGATGTCACCACGCCAGTGAGCCTCCGTGTCCGCCACAATGTAAAGAAATAAACTGGTTTTATTAAGTGTATTTACCTTGAAGATCAGACGAAGATGCTGGCGGAGGTGGAGGAGATGACTTTTGCCTTTTTCGCCACACTTTCCTCGCTTTCACTTGCAGGGCGTTTCAATAAAAAACTGTCCAACGAGGTTTGTTTCTTCCTCCCTTTCAAAATGTTTCGATCGTACTGCTACGATCGTACTGCCTCGCCAAGTCGACAACACGCACACCTCGCTCATGTTTTTCGACGATTGTGTGTTTTATATCCAAGCACATCATCCTCTTCTTCTTCTCAGTACTGCCCTTGGCACTCAATTTCTTAGGACCCATGGTTAAAACTAAGAAATTTTCCAAAATAACCAAAATGCGAAAACAAAGCAGCAGCGATATACGGCAGAGATGCTTGCACGGCAAGATAACCACGTGACCGGAACGCTCGTTGGGCCACCTAGTGGCGGGTGGCGTAAGCTCGTAACTCAGATCTTGGCTCGCATCTCAAAGCAAAAAACCGCCCGAGCGACGGCTCGTATCTCGGAAAACTCGTAAGTTGGTGCACTCGTAAGTCAAGGTTTCACTGTAGATAGATCCCCTTTTTCAAATTCCCCCAAAGCCTTTATTGCCAACTGCATTTATGACCAACTGCATTTGCCTCCAGTGAGCACGCGGTCGGTTCGGAGAAGAAAGGCGTGTCTCCACCTCGTCATAGAGGGGAGGAGTGAGCCAGCCCTTGCCGACCAACCCAGAACGAGGGGTTTGGCTTTGAGAGGGTGTGGGGAGAACCGTCGAGTAGGTTCGCGAAGGTTGAAGGGCGGGGCCTATATAACCCGTAACGGGACGCTCCCCACGGCAGATGAGTCCTGGCTCCTGGGAAAGCAGGCGACGTCCCCACGGTGGCACGAAGAGACGATTGAGGAAAGAGGGAGAGAGACGTGAGGGGGTGCCTGTATTGCGGCAATAGGCCGAGACCCTCTAGGGCCTAGGCCCTATTGCCGGTCGGTGAGACGCGAAGCGGAGCTGTGTTTGCCGGGTTTTTCGCCTCGACCCCAAAGCGTGGATCGGAGCGCGCGCTTGGAACCGGACCTCGACGCCACCATCTACCTGGACCTTCCTCTGCCGTCCCAAACGATTCCTGTCCTTCCATCCTTTTGTGTACGTGAGTTTGTTTTGTGTGTCTTGTCCCAGGGAATAAGTAAGACTGCCATAGGTAAGCTAGAAATTGCACTGTGTCCTTCTGGTCCGTCCCTCTTTCTGTCTTTATCTTCGTATCCTTCCTTCTCCTTGGTTTCTTTGGTCTTGTAAATAGTACAAATAAATCATATTTGTATTTTCCAACCTTGGTTCTTCTTCTTCTTCTTTCCTTTACATCCGTGTCATCCTTGTCTTTTCCCAATTGAATACCTGTGGCACGATTTGGCCAACATTTCGGAATCGGGTTTAGTGAATGCTAATGACTCCAACTTCGGGTTGCTAAAAACCGCTCGGCAACTAGACCATCTAAAACCAGGGTTCGAGCGGGAGTCCCTCCCTTGCTTCACGGTCAGGAGTGGCACTCAGGTCCTTGGGACTTTTTGTAGACCAAATAACCTGGCTGCTCCCGACCGGAAGGAGCATTGCGACCCCCAGGACTCACGTCGGTCAGTCGCGGACAAGGGGATTAATCCCCCCTTCTTAAGGGGGAAAGGCCGACGTAGAGATCCGTAACATTTGGTGTCGGGAGCGAGATTCGGACCTGAAGCGCTTAGCGCGCTCAAATTACGAGTGGCCCGAAATTTTGTTTTATAAAATCCCAAATTGAGTCGTGCCATGGACAATCAAGGCGATCGGATGCAGGTGGGTGAGTTGGAGATAGAAGGGGTAAAGTCGACCCAGGACCCCAGGGAAATGTATATGGGGGAGAGGGAAGAGGAGAACAGTGAGGATGTGGTTGCGGGGGTATCAGGTGCACAAGATGGCGCCCTCGCGCACGTGGTTGCAGAGGAACAAAATGGCGGCGCCGTGGGGGTCAAGCCCGCAGTGGCGGCTGGAGCCGCTGTGCCAGTCGGGTTTGATTTTAGGTTATTCCTGACCCAAATGGATGCAAAGATGGATAGAATGAGGGACGAAGCGCGGGGTACTAGTGCCCAAATTGGGAAGTTAGACAAGAAATTTGAGGGGTTAGACAACGGGATAAAAGGGGTGAAGAATGGGTTAGCGGGGCTAGAAAACAGGATGGAAGACAAATTGCGGGCAATAGGGGAGCAATCCGCCCGAGAAATTAAACAAATGGGAGAGCAGATAGAGGAGGTAAAAATCGGGTTAGACACTAAATTGGATGCTCAGAGGAATGAATTGGGACAGATGAGGGCGGCATCTACTAAAGAAATGGAGGAGATGGGGGAGGAAATAAGACGAGGTGTAAGCGAGGAGGTCTCGGGGGTACGCGAGGAGGTAAAGCGAGGTGAGAAGCGTATGGAGAAAAAGGTGAGGAATAATACGGCTAGGTTACAGGGGGGCATAGAGGAGTTGACGCAGGAGGTGGAACAGCTAACGTTGGGACAAAAGGAACTAGTGGAGCAGGTAGAAAAGAACACTGCGGTACAAGGAGGATTAAAGGCGACACAAAACGAAATCAAAAATGACTTGATAGCGACGAAGAGGGAATGTCAGATGGTACGTGAGGGACTGACAATGAGGTTGGACAAGGTGACGGAGGCAATGGAGACGAAGGACCGGGAGGTGAGGACGCATATAGAAACGGTCCAGGTGGCATTAGAGGACGAAATTGAGGAGACGCACCGGGAACTAAAAGAGGTGAAGCAAAAATTAGAGGAAGTGGAAGAGGGGGTGAGTGAAATTATGAAGAGACGGAGGGAAACTAAGAAAGAGATAAGGGAGGAGGTAATGGAATATGTACAAGGTCGGTGCTCAAATCGTGATGGTGAGCTTGCTAACCAAATAAAGAGTTTGCAGGTGGCAGAGGAGGTGCGACGACGAGGTGCCAAGGTGAGTGACGGTATACTCGGAAATGTATATGGTGTGAGGGGAGATTCAGTCGGCTTGGGGATTGGTTTGGACCCGGGTGTTCGTGAGAGGCCGCTGGTAAAGTGTGCGACAGGTACGGAGTGTATGGACAGAGGAGGTGTGCGAGAATGTCCGACTATGGGGTGTGTGAGGAAAACGTGCGCGCCGAGGAGTGAGTGTGCTGTCGAGAGTGAGTTGGTCGTAGCGCGTGTGCGAGGGGGCACATGGAAGCGCGGGATGGGGAGTGTTACAGAGGATGTAACGAGAGAGTGCACACCTGTGGTGAGTGTTACGGAGGGTGTAACGGGAGAGTGTGCGCGGGAGGATGCGCGAGAAAGATGTGTCACAGAGGAGTGTATGGGTACAGAGTGCGCTGTCGAGAGTAAGGGTGAATGTGCGACGGAGAGTGGTGGTGAAAGTAGTAAGAGTGACACGGAGCGTGAGTTGGTTGTGGCAGGTGAGAGAGAATGTACACCTGGAATGGAAGGATGCACACCTGTAATGGTCGAGCGCGTATGGGAATGCACACTGGAGTTAGTAGTGAGGCACGTGATTGGGTGTGCAAGCGAGTGCACACCCGTGGTTGTCACAGAGGAGGTGACCGAGGACTGGGCGCAAAGAGGTGTGTTGGTGAGGTGTACGAACGACGAGTGTGTGCCAAGATGTGCGGTGGTCAGGTGTATGACAAAGTCTGTGAGCGGAATGAGTGTACCTGGGTGTGTAAGAGAAGGTGCAATGACGAAGAGCATGGAGACAGCTGGATGTGTGAGCAAGGAACGGGCTGCGGGGTGTGAACATGCAAGTGGAGCATCGACGCTAACCGGGTTAGCGGTTAGATCGACTTATAGCCGAAGCGAGCCCTCGGTGCGGGCCGGGCAGCTTCGTGTGCCGCGGGGACCAGCGGGGATCGTAACCGCGGCGGTTTCGAAAAAGAACCGCCGTACGCGATCCATGCCGGGCCGCGCTCTGAACGGCCGCGTCCGTGCTCCGCTCAGCGGAGCGGGCGGCCCGGTCGGAAGGGTCGTCATGGCGACCCCTTTTTGTTGCGGCGTTCCGGCAGGGCGAGATCGGGCCATTGGACGGCTCCGGGCCGAGATGGTGTGTGGGATCTCGGCCCGGGTAAGCCCCCTTCCCTGCACCGAATGCCGGACAAATCCAACCGCCGGCACCAAACAACCCGCATTCATTGCTCGGCTTTGCGAAGCCGAGCTTTGGAGATGAATTGGCGCACCGAGAGGCTCCGGTGAGTAGACGTGTGATGATGATAGTGTTTTGGACCCGAAAGTGAAAAGCGAAATTTGATGATTGGCAAAGGATTGGCAGATTGATGATTGGCAAATGATTGGTAGAGTGATTGGCAAGTTTTTAATTGGCTGGAATTTGGTGAGCAAAATTTATAGTGAGAGATGCCCGATGTGGTGGGATGGCAACTCTGCCATCCCTCACAGCGGGGGGCAAAGGAGCACTAGTTATGGGGTTTGTGGCAGTGAAAACTAGCCCGGGAGGGTTAGGATAAAATGATAGGGATCTAGAGAAGATGACCATAGGTAACGGTAAGGTTAGGTAGTGACACTGATACCTGTAGTGGGGACGCAGGTAGATTAGTTTGGATGATAATGACGAGGGAGCGCAATAGTTTAAAGGGGCGACTGGGAAGCGCAAGTTCCAGAGGGGAGTAGTTAGATAAAATGATGCCGTGTATTTGAGAATCGAAAGTGTATTGAGCGTGGAAGTGTATGGAGCAGTGAGTAAGGAACGATTGAGATTGCACAGGTGTGCAACTGAACAGGTGTATGGAGCAGTGCATGAGTGAGTGATGGTGATGTGTGTTGTGTTGACCGAATGGTCCAGGGAGGAAGGAGGGTGCAGGTGGCACCAGGTGTGATTGCACAGGTGTGCAACTACAGGTGTATGGAATAAATGGTCTGGAATACATGGAGTATGGAATGGATGGTCGTGGAGTGAGTGTGTTGGAAACTGTGGAGTGGAATGGATGGTGCGAAGGTGTGGATGGGGGAAAGGAGGATGGACCCCATCACGAATACCCGGGGAGGGTCGTGTAAGAGTTAGGTAGAGGGTATAGGTAAATTGTGGTTGGATATTGGCATCTGTGGTGCGTGGTGGAAGAATGATGGTTGAATGGGTGCATTAGTGTTGTGGAAATGGCTGGGCGTGTAGCCTGTTAGTATGTGTAGTTGAATGGACACTCCGCCACTGTGAGGATGTCGACCAGGTGAGGCCGCAGGTGGGCTCTGGGAGCCGGTAGAGTTGTTGTGGATGGGGCCCCAGGATCCGGAGGACGGACCCGGGTAGCCCAGTGCCAGAGAGGGCACCGAGTGGGGTAAGCACCAAGGAGGGCCTTCCCCAGTTAGATAGGTTAGGTCAAGAAGCAGGTAAGCTCGGAGGCAACTACAGTGGTGGAAGTGTGCAGGTGGGTAGACCTGCTGGGAGAGCTGCATGACCCAGCCCGGAAATTGTGCAAGGGCACAGGGAGTTGAACCGGGGGAGTGAGACCCCAAATTGAGGAGCACCACAGTTTGGTCAATGGGAATTTGGTTCTTAAAACCGCATAGAGTAAGTTGGCCAATGGATTGGCAGGGAAGACCCCGGGTAGTGTAAAGTGTGTTAATGTCAGTTAGCGGATAGTTAGGATGGAAATCTCCTCGCACCATCTGCATCCACTCACCTGAGGTGACAAAACTCCACACCATGCCATGTTTTTATTATTTTTGTGCAAATGTTTGGAATGTGAGACGCATCATGACGTGGGTGTGACATTGTGCTTTGTGTTCCATCTCTCCCTCCTTATGAGGATTGATGATGATTTGGTGATGGCAAATTTTGGTTAGAGGGATTGTGGTGACGAATTTGGTATAGGGGAAATATGGGGGAGACGGGACAGTAGTGACGAATTTGTAAAGGTGTAAGTTTTTGTAAATATGGGGAGGGGCAAGGGGGGGTAGTGGAGGTCACGTGGGGGGCGTACGGTAGGGACGAGCATTTCTCACTTCGCTCTCCGTACGCACCTCATCCTGCATTGCCTTGTTTGATGTGTACCCTTGTGACCTTACCCCTCGCTCACCTGTCTTTCCCCCCTCTCCCCCCCTTGTCTCCCACACGAGGACTGTGCACCACTGGGCGCCGAGGGAGTCCGCCATTGTGCGCCCGAAACTCCCGGAACCAGCTGTCTGCATCGATGCACCACCTTATGGACCACATGTCTGTGGCTGAGCACCACTGATGGACCCCATGGGTTGGGGCATGGCCCCTCTGCTGGAACCGGCCATGAAGGCCCGAGATCTTGCTGGCGGACCTTGGTCACAGGGCACCGATGCCACACAGGTGAACCACAGTAGTCGGCCCTGTGGGCCATAAATAAATAAAAATGGACACGGTTGTGCACTTTTATTTTACCAAATAGGCTGCCAGCAAAGAAGTTGACAACATCTGGAAGAGAACAAGAGCCAGCAGAGGGAGCCGAAGAGGAAGACACCACCAGGGGTTTGTTGGGTTTATTTTTATTATGAACTGTGGTGACTGTGCACCAAAGGGTACTTTGTGGTGCTTGATGGTGTTTTGGTACGTTTTTGGTGCTTTCTGGTGCGTCGATGCAGGGCAGACTGTCTCCCCCCCAACAGAACAATCACAGGTCCTGGGTTGCGTTTTGTAAATAAAATAGCGTCAACTGTAAATAATGCTCCCCCCCCGTAAATGTATAGTTTGAAAACCATTCCGCAATTCGGTTAGCTGTGGGCGTGAGTCTGTTAGGCAGGGTGCAATGGAGCAGCGGGACATAGTTATTTGTGTTTTAAAACTGTCACACTCAGGGTCAGGTTAAATGTAGAGGGAACTACACCTACGTGCCACACTAAAAGTAAAAGTAATAGGCCCGGGACGTGCCTAAGAGGAGGAGGGTGCAGTGTTGTGGAAATGAGAATTGTGTTTTTTTTATTGTGTAATAAATTGTAAAATGTCACCCTCCTTCCTCCAGTTGTTATGTATAAAGGTCAAAGGGCGTCCCTTATTTAGGGTGGGTGAGTTAGTTAGTTAGTTAGGGTGGGTGAGTTAGAGTGATTTGGCTACCATCACGTAGCCAAATCATAGATTTCCTCCTTGTTGGTAGTTATTTCCTTATTCTGTGTATTAGGTTAAGGCGTTGTCTTCCATTAATTAATACTCCATTGCACCGAATTCAAATAGATAGATCCCCTTTTTCAAATTCCCCCAAAGTCTTTATTGCCAACTGCATTTATGACCAACTGCATTTGCCTCCATTGAGCACGCGGTCGGCTCGGAGAAGAAAGGCGTGTCTCCACCTCGTCATAGAGGGGAGGAGTGAGCCAGCCCTTGCCGACCAACCCAGAACGAGGGGTTTGGCTTTGAGAGGGTGTGGGGAGAACCGTCGAGTAGGTTCGCGAAGGTTGAAGGGCGGGGCCTATATAACCCGCAGCGGGACGCTCCCCACGGCAGATGAGTCCTGGCTCCTGGGAAAGCAGGCGACGTCCCCACGGTGGCACGAAGAGACGATTGAGGAAAGAGGGAGAGAGACGTGAGGGGGTGCCTGTATTGCGGCAATAGGCCGAGACCCTCTAGGCCCTATTGCCGGTCGGTGAGACGTGAAGCGGAGCTGTGTTTGCCGGGTTTTTCGCCTCGACCCCAAAGCGTGGATCGGAGCGCGCGCTTGGAACCGGACCTCGACGCCACCATCTACCTGGACCCTCCTCTGCCGTCCCAAATGATTCCTGTCCTTCCATCCTTTTGTGTACGTGAGTTTGTTTTGTGTGTCTTGTCCCTGGGAATAAGTAAGACTGCCATAGGTAAGCTAGAAATTGCACTGTGTCCTTCTGGTCCGTCCCTCTTTCTGTCTTTATTTTTGTATCCTTCCTTCTCCTTGGTTTCTTTGGTCTTGTAAATAGTACAAATAAATCATATTTGTATTTCCTACCTTGGTTCTTCTTCTTCTTCTTTCCTTTACATCCGTGTCATCCTTGTCTTTTCCCAATTGAATACCTGTGGCACGATTTGGCCAACGTTTCAGAATCGGGTTTAGTGAATGCTAATGACTCAAACTTCGGGTTGCTAAAAACCGCTCGGCAACTAGACCATCTAAAACCGGGGTTCGAGCGGGAGTCCCTCCCTTGCTTCACGGTCAGGAGTGGCACTCAGGTCCTTGGGACTTTTTGTAGACCAAATACCCTGGCTGCTCCCGACCGGAAGGAGCGTTGGGACCCCAGGACTCACGTCGGTCAGTCGCGGACAAGGGGATTAATCCCCCCTTCTTAAGGGGGAAAGGCCGACATAGAGATCCGTAACAATATATATATATATATATATATATATATATATATATATATGTATGTATATATATATATATATATATATATATATATATATATATATATATATATATATATATGTATATATGTATATATGTATATATATATATATATATATATATATATATATATATATATATATATATATATATATATATATATATATATATATGTATATATATATATATATATATATATATATATATATATATATGTATATATGTATATATATATATATATATATATATATATATATATATATATATATATATATATATATATATATATATATATATACAGTATATATATATATATATATATATATATATATATAGATATATATATATATATATATATATATATATATATATATACACACTACATGGCCAAAAGTATGTGGATACCCCTTCTAATTTGTGGATTCGGCTATTTCAGCAACACCCATTGCTGACAGGTATATATGATCAAGCACACAGCCATGCAATCTCCATAGTCAAAGATTGGCAGTAGAATGGGTCGTACTGAAGAGCTCAGTGACTTTCAACGTGGCATTGTCATAAGATGCCACCTTTCCAACCAGTCAGTTTGTTAAATTTCCGCACTGCTAGAGCTGCCCCGGTCACCTGTAAGTGCTGCTATTGTGAAATGGAAACGTCTGGAAGCAACAACAGCTCAGCCGCAAAGTGGTAGGCCACAAAAGCTCACAGAACAGGACTGCCGAGTGCTGAAGCACATAGAGCATAAAAATTGTCTGTCCTCGGTTGCAATACTCACTAGAGAGTTTCAAACTGCCCCTGGAAGCAAGGTCAGCACAACAACTGTTCGTCGTGAGCTTCATGAAAGGGGTTTCCATGGCTGAGCAGCCGCACATAAGCCTAAGATCACCATGCCCAATTCCAAGCGTCGGCTGGAGTGGTGTAAAACTCACCGTTATTGGACTCTGGAACAGTGGAAACGCGTTCTCTGGAGTGATGAATTACGCTTCACCATCTGGCAGTCCGACGTATCTGGGTTTGGCGGATGCTAGGAGAACGCTACCTGCCCGAATGCATAGTGCCAACTGTAAAGTTTGGTGGAGGAGGAATAAAGGTCTGGGGTTGTTTTTCATGGTTCAGGCTAGGCCCCTTAGTTCCATTGAAGGGAGATATTGACGCTACAGCATACAATAACATTCTAGAGTTTAGATGATTGTGTGCTTCCAACTTTGTGGCAACAGTTTGGGGAAGGCCCTTTCCTGTTTCAGCATGAAAATGCCCCTGTGCACAAAGCGAAGTCCATACAGAAATGGTTTGTCGAGATCGGTGTGGAAGAACTTGACTGGCCTGCACATAGCCCTGACCTCAACCCCATCAAACACCATTGGGATGAATTGGAATGCCGACTGCGAGATAGGCCTAATCGCCCAACATCAGTGCCCGGCCTCACTAATGGTCTTGTGGGTGAAGGGAAGCAAATCCCCACAGCAATGTTCCAACATCGAGTGGAAAACCTTCCCAGAAGAGTGGAGGCTGTTATGGCAGCAAAGGGGGACCAACTCCATATTAATGCCCCTGATTTTGGAATGAGATGTTCGCCGAGCACATACGGGTGTGATGTTTGGGTGTCCACATACTTTTGGCTATGTAGTGCATATGTATATATATAATATATTGTTGCGGTTTTGTGTTTTTATAATAAAGGTTAATTTCCCCTCCTAGTTTAGTTACACTACAACATGTAGCCTCGTTTAAGCTGTTATTTCTTAGTAAATGTAAGCATAGACCTTTTCTGTGTTAGTTTTGCGTTGAGTAGAATAATGAGAATTAGGTCCTTTATGATGCCTCGATGCTTTGGGTTTTGGCGCGAAATACCACGAGGCCGGCCTGAACAAGTCGATCGAGGCCGAAGGAAGGCGAAGTCAGAGAGACTGGTAAGCACGAGCCGCCAATCAGGGCTCGGGGGAGTGACTTACCACTGTGGCAAAAGGCGGGGTTTGGAACATTCGATGTGGGCTAGGGCGGGGGCAATATAACCCTGTGCCCGGAGCCCCCACCTCAGTTATGAGTTGGAGGGCAAGTTGAGTTATGAGAGTGGCGCAGCCCATGAGTTATGAGCTCGAGTTATGAGATGCGCGCAGGGCAAGCCAGTTGAGTTGTGAGACCGGAGCGTGCAGTTGTATTAATCGCGCTGTGAAAGACAGCCGTGCCGGGCCACAGACGCGCGCATATTGCCTTTTGCCTGCCTTTGCTGAGATACGCGCCACGAGGATTTTCCCGCCTGCCTGCCTTCGCCGGGATACGTGCGGTGACCGCCAGAGGGCCACGCCGGGTGAGCTGTTCCTGGAGGACCAAAGCCGGCGCGTTCGGCGCATGAACATTCTTCCTTCATCTCCCTGTATGTGTGAGTGGGCCAATTGTCTGGGCAATAGGTTACGACTGTTTAAGACTGCCCTGTGTCTCTTCTTCTTCTACCATTGTACAATGCGTAAATAATAATTAAATCTGTTCTTCCTTTGATTCGACCGTTTCATCCCTTCCATCATTGACTTAGCATGGTACGAATTAGATCGCTCTGATCGGGTTTCCAATAGCAAGGCAACAGCACGGACCACGTGGTACGCCATCCGCTCGGGTGTACTCAATTACGCGTGGTTTGTGCGAGACTCGATCCCCGCTCCGTGGCGGCGTGGGTACTTAGGTATGTGCGAACTTGTCCCGAGACCCTTTTCCACGTCTGCCCAGAAGTGGCGACTCAGTCTCACGGTTCGAAGACCCAAGGAGAAAAAGGGGCTTAATCTCCCCTTTGTAAGGGAACGGGCTTCGCAAAACCGCAACAATATATATACAGTGAAACCTTGACTTACGAGTGTACCAACTTACGAGTTTTCCGAGATACGAGCCGTCGCTCGGGCGGTTTTTTGCTTTGTGATGCGAGCCGAGATCTGAGTTACGAGCTTACGCCACCCGCCATTAGGTGGCCCAACGAGCGTTCAGGTCACGTGGTTATCTTGCCGTGCAAGCATCTCTGCCGTATATCGCTGCTGCTTTGTTTTCGCATTTTGTTTATTTTGGAAAATTTCTTAGTTTTAAACATGGGTCCTAAGAAATTGAGTGCCAAGGGCAGTGCTGAGAAGAAGAAAAGGATGATGTGCTTGGATATAAAACACGTAATCGTCGAAAAACATGAGCGAGGTGTGCGTGTTGTCGACTTGGCGAGGCAGTACGATCGTAGTACTTCTACGATATGCACGATTTTGAAGCAGAAGGAGTCGATAAAGGCTATAACGCCAGCCAAGGGCGTTACGATTATTTCAAAGCTCCGGACCTCTGTCCATGAAGAGATGGAGAAGTTGTTGTTTGTGTGGTTGACGGAGAAGCAGCTCGCAGGAGATACCGTGACTGAGAGCATCATGTGTGAGAAGGCCCGAGACATTTACAGGGATTTGGTGCAGCAGGCGGCGGGAACATCAACGGACGAGGCATCGGAAGTCATTCAAAGCCAGTCGGGGATGGTTTGATAATTTTAAGAAGAGGACCGGCATTCACTCCGTCGTCAGGCATGGTGAGGCAGCAAGCTCGGATGTGAAGGCAGCTGAAGATTTTATTATAACTTTTGCCGAACTGATAGAAGCCGAAGGATACATCCCCCAGCAAATCTTCAACTGTGACGAGACAGGGCTCTTCTGGAAAAAGATGCCGAGGAGGACGTATATAACGGCAGAGGAGAAGAGCATGCCAGGCCACAACTTGTTCAGAGTGCTGGCGATAGCTCGCCTTCTCTTTGTGGAAGATACGGTGAGATCCTTAACATCCAACAACTAATGAGACGCAAACGGGGCGCCCAGTTTAGCGGTACACACATTGATGAATCACCCTGCCTGTGAAACACCGACATGACAGGTTATAGCTGGGTCGGGATTCAAACCCAGGCTGGACAGTTTAGAGTCAAGTGTGCATACCTCCAGTCCAGGCCATCCTGCCAACTTGTATGCTGCATACAGGTGAAATATAAAGCGCGAGATGTTTATATATATATATTTCAAAAAAAAATTGGTGTGGTTTTTGGGGGGCTGGAACGGATTAATAGCATTTCAATTCATTTTAATGGGGAAATTTAATTTGAGAAACGAGCAAATTGAGTTACGAGCTCGGTCACAGAACGAATTAAACTCGTAAGTCAAGGTTTCACTGTATATATACAGACTTGGCATTTAATATGGAATATTTTTTTGTGGGGGTGAACTTACTTTTCAAGATGTCTTAGAACCAAAAGTTCATTGGAATTATGTTGAAATTATTCTAGATTTTGTTAATGTGACCTTTAAAAGAAACAAAAACCACATTTGACATTTCGAAACAAATAAATTGATCCTTGAAAGTGATGTAAACTGATATCGAACTCAATTCATGGATAGTACTGTGTAAAACTTCTGTACGTTTTCCAGAAGTATCTCTTTATTTTGCACATTAGCCAAAAAATTTTTAAACAAAAACAAAAGTTAAATTACGACTGGGATTACGGACAGTAAAATTACAGTTCAGTACTTCGTGTAACCCCCACGAGCATTCAGGAGAGCATGTATACGGTGAGGCATGCTGTTCACGAGATTTGCCAAGGTTTGAACAGGAATCGCTTGCCATGCAGTGACAATAGCCTGCTGAAATTCACGCACAGAGGTCGGCTGCTGGTCCAAGTGGTCGATTTGACGCGTTAATTCTGCCCACAAGTTCTCTATCGGATTCATATCCGGGAACATGGCAGGCCACTCCATATGCTCTACACCACGGTCAGCAAGAAAGTGTTGGATCATGCGAGCACGATGAGACCATGCATTGTCATCTTGGAAGACAAAGTTTCAACGAAAGGCTGCATGAGCAAATGGAAACATGGAAACAATGTTTCTTCTAGAATGGCCCTGTACTTGAACTGGTTCAGGTTTCCATTCAGAACAACCAGGTCAGTTTTGCCCCCTGCATGAAAAGCAGCCCAAACGGTCACCCCACCACCTCCAGCTTGGACTCTTTGCACTATACAATCTTTGTTGTAGGCTTCATGCAATTGTCTGCGCACTCGGACGCGGCCATCTTGACGATAGACTAGAAATCTCGACTCGTCACTGAAGATCATGTGATTCCAGTGTCCTGGCTGCCATTGACGGTGCTCTCTGGCCCACTGCAATCCGCGCTGGCGGTGTTGTCTGGTCAGGCTTGGCTTTCTCAGGGGACGCCTGGCACGATAGCCTGCTTGAACCAGTCGTTGGTTGACTAGCCTTCTGGATACAGGCACATTTGTCAGTTGCTGCCACTCAGCCCTAAGCCGATTAGCTGACTTGGTACGGCCATTGCGGACTAACCGGTGCAGCTGGCGATCATCCCTCCTTGTGGTTCTGTGGGGACGTTCTGGCCTCGGTATTGGAGGAGGGACACCCCTCTGAGCATTTCGTTTCAGGATCTTTGACACCTGACCTTGAGTGATGCCATACTGCCGAGCAATAGCATGCTGTTTAATGCCGTAATTTCGTAAAGCCACCACTCCATGACAAACAGCATTGTCGAGTTGACGGACCATCTTCAGAGGAAGCGGCAATAACTTTTGGAGACGTGCAGCAGTTGTTTTCCACTAATACAGAACGCAACAACCATTGTATACCCGACTGTGAAGCCAATCATCAAATGCACCTGTCCGTACATTTTGCCACGCCACCTGTGATATAATCCTGTTGTTGACTTCTTGCTGCGACAGACAATCAGTGACATGGTTCTTTTAACAAATAAATCACCAAAGTGTAAAAGAAACTCACCAGATTGATATACTGAGTTAAGAAAGTAAACCCAAGTCAAGAAAAAAAAATATTCCATATTAAATGCCAAGTCTGTATATATAACATTGATAATTGGGTTTGGTGTTAACGTGTTAATTATGAATTAATAATTAATATGGTCTGACAGAATATGTCGAAGGTAGCATACAAACCATTACCGTATACTATCTTACCTGGATTTGATTCCCAGCCCAACTATAAAGTCTCCCGGGTGTTTCACATACAGAATGCTGCATCAATGAGTAGATCGTCCTTTCATGGGGATGTTAAGTTAGCTGTCTTGTCTGCTCACATTAGCTTGCGGAATTTAAAATCCATGTATGCCTTTCGAAAAGAGTAGGCCATTGGATGCTGCTTGGCTGGCTAAATTCTAAATTTGCACCCTAATTCGCACTATTAGCAGCACAACACTGTCCCCATAAAGGCATAAATGATGCAAATCAGCAGTCTGGTCCTACATAAATGTGTATGAATTGTTAGTATTAATCGTAATAATTTAACGAGTAATTTACATACATGATGTTAACCTTATACCGGGTCAAATGGTGTGCAGAGGTCTTTATCCAGTATCAGTTTCACAAAATCAAGGGCACCAGTCTTCGTTCGGTCAATGTTTAATTATAGTATTCAGCCCACACTGAATTAATTGGAGATACAAATGTTAAAGTACCACTCGTGATGCCAGATTATAATTAGTTGATCAACTGGTGTTTGTGTGTGTGTGTGTGTATATATTATATATATATATGTGTGTGTGTGTGTGTGTGTGTGTGTGTGTATACATGTGTGTGTGTTTGTGTGTATACATGTGTGTTTGTGTGTGTGTATATATGTGTGTGTATATATGCGTGTGTGTGTGTGTATGTTTGTGTGTGTATATGTGTGTTTGTGTGTATGTGTGTATATATGTGTGTGTTTGTGTGTGTATATGTGTGTATGTGTATATATATGTGTGTGTGTGTGTGTGTGTGTGTGTTTGTGTATATATATATATATATATATATATGTGTGTGTGTATATATGTGTGTGTGTTTGTGTGTGTGTATATGTGTGTTTGTGTGTGTGTGTGTTTGGTGTTTGCTTGCACAAATACCTACATGCACTTTTGTATGTGATGAATGGTGGAAAGGATCGTGCTTGTGACCTCTTTCCTCTTGCCTTTCTTCATCCAACACGGGTCTTGCAGCCATTAAAATTAGGCAAGCCATGCCTACAAGGTGGGATTACAAACAGCCTATTATCATAAACACAAGGCACGAAGTAGCATGCTCTTTGTCAGTAAGCATCCGAGGGCCTGTCAGGCACACAGCTGGGGTTCTCCTCGCCCTGTCACGCCGCCCTGCCTCCCTACGGCACAGCCCCAGCGAACGAGACTCCAGATGCTCGACTCAGCCTCCAATTTCCGTGCCCGACCCATCCACCATCCCCCGTCAGTGTAGCTGCCGCCGCTGCCCTTTTGTCCGCACCCGTGTGCCGACTTCCTTAATTTCGAATCCATCATCCCACCCACCTCCTCATTAAAGATGCCTTGTCCCCAGACATGGCGGCTCGAAAGTGTTTCGCTTCAAATTAAGGCACGCCTGCCAAACGAGTGCTTTAGCGCCGCTCATCAAGAGCCGAAAAGGTGCAGAGAGGCCTAAACCATCGTCTGGGGGCATCATTATTCCAACTCATTATTTCTGCCTGATCAAACCGGCAAGTTTGGCAAGCACAGGCCGCTGTTGAACATCTAGCGAGGAATACAGATTCTACTCTTGGAGCCAGCTTTTCAAGTAGCCTGCAAGTCGCCATCTTTTTTTACAAGTGGCCTGTCAAGTGCTTAAGGGCCATATCGCTAGTCTGTGACAAGGCCTGACAGGCAGCACTAAACTCTGCCCCACGTGGCTGATCAAATGGTTGCTTCTCCTCACACTGACCCACGCAAAGAGATGGATGGCCCAGAAGCAGGCCTCCCCTCGGGGAAACCTTTTCACACACTTTTGCTCTCACTTGATAAAGCACCCACGACCTCCCAGCAGAAATACAGACCATTCCACAGAACAAACTCCGTGTATAAATGTTCCTACCGGACCTTATTTTGCACGTCTTTTATCGACCTCGAAGGATGTCGTGTGTGGTAGAAGGATCTGGATAATCATGTCACCAAGTGACAATCAGAACTTCCGACTCCCTTGTCAAATCATAAAAAATGGCATTCGGCATGGGAACCTAATGACCATCCTTTGAAAGGAAAGAGTATTTCTCCGTTTCATGTTGACCTTTACCTTTTTTTTTTTTGCCTTGCTCTACAAGATCGAGGCTCATGGAAGAACAAGGTGACGGGAGTGCAGTGGAGGAACTCTTAGACACCACAAGAAAGGAAACATGAACAGGAAAGAGATAGAGGAGGGGAGGAAATACTATAACCCTCCGCACAAACAGCGTTGGACTAGGAAGGGTTAATGGGGGTGACAAAGATTGTGAGTTAGGATGGGGGATGACATGAGATGGCAGTGCATCCACCGTCCGATTGAAGCTCTGGAGGGAAGAGTGAAATAGTACAGCCTCAGGAAGGTCGTTCCACATACGAGAGAAGAAAGCAACAAACAATAATGGAGGCATGCAGTCAGTCTAGATTTTGAAAGTCAAACCAAGAGTGGGTTAATGGAATGATGGATATATATACTGGAGTAATTGAAGAGGGTCGAAGGGCTGAGAGAGCAGAAGGTGATGAATCAGGGGAGGGGAAATTTTAAAAAAAATGTCAAAGACCTGCCTGCAATGTAAGAGCACCAGACCGTGTGCTTCGGCCTCCTCACGAGAGATTCCACAGAATTCAAGAGACTTTTTAGAGACAGACCATTGATGCCCGTAACGTTCACCCAAACATTTGAATATACCAGGGGGCCCGTTTGGCCATTGGACCAAATTTTAATTGGTCTTCACTGCCTTGTAGAATACCTGCCTTCTGGACTCGGGTGGAGGGAAGGGGTGCAGGGTCTTTTGGGTCCTCGGGGTCTTTTGGGTATTCTGGGTATTTGAGATCTTCGGGGTCTTTTGGGTTCTCAGGGACTTTTGAGTCATCTGGGTGTTTTGGGCCCTCAGGAACTTTTGGGTCATCTGGGACTTTTGGTTCATCTGAGTCTTTTGGGTCTACGGGGTCTTTTGGGTCCATGGGGACTTTTGGGTCTTTGAAGTCTTTTTGGTCCTCAGGGACTTTTGGGGTCCTCTGGGTCTTTAGTGGTCTTGAGGATCATATGGGTCTTAAAGGGTCTTCAACGGTCATTGGGATCTCAGCAGTCTAAAGAGTTAAAAGATACATTTCAATAATACATAATACGTAATTAATTAATAGACTATGTACGAGTAATTATTAGACACAGAAACTGTGACACACACACACACACACACACACACACACACACACACACACACACACACACACACACACACACACACACACACACACACACACACACACACACACACACACTTCAACCATTTATAGTCGATGGATTTCCAGTTCATTGACCACATTGACCACATTTCCAGTTCATCGAACACATTTAACATTGGTTGTTCAGTTACTCCTTCCACGTTTTCGTCCAATTTTTCATCTTAAACCATACCTGTATTACCTGTACATACCATATACATACCTGTATATGTGGTATTGTTGAACTTGCGTCCCTGTGGATGTGTGATCTACTCACCCAGGCCTCAACTAGTCGGCGTGCAAATTCTGTCTCTGCTCTGATGCCGTGTACCTTGTTCCGTTTTCTTTCTCTCATGTATTGTCCTTTTAGCTTCCTCAACTTTATCCTGTCCCCCCACGTCGATTCAAACTAAAAAATAAATCACAAACTCATTATGCCTATACTGTACTTCCTCCGCTGCTGTACTCTGCTCCTCCCTATTCCATCTCCAAGCGCTGGATGACGTCATCTCCGGATGCTGAAGGGGGCCCGGCGATGACGCTCGCCGAAAGGGAGTACTCAGTTTTTCCTCCATTTGTTTGTTTTCTTTCTTTCATTGTTTGTTTGTCCGGGTGATATCTCAGCCATCCTTTGAGCTGGGAAGCTGAAATTTGGACACAATAGTGACCACGCGCTTTGGAAAAAACAGTATTTTTATTTTTGGATTAATTGGAGGATATTGTGGCGGACACGAAAGCCCACGCGTGGTGACATCATTCCGCGCACCAAGTGGGCGGCGGCCACGCCCGAGGGGTAGGCGTGGCCTGAGGATATACACGGGGCGCGCAGCCCGGAGCACGCGAGTGTTACAGTGAGCTCCTAAAATAAAGACGCTTATAAGTTACCGCTTGTCCGCTTCCTCCTTGCTCGCAAGCAGCGCGCGTAACGCCGCGCTTTACTGGTGACCCTCGACGTTGGATCTGCCGGAGCGATCCTTCCACACACGACGCCATTGCCATGGCCAACAACGCAATGTCGATTAAACTTCCCGAATTTTGGGAGGCCCAGGCCGAAGTCTGGTTCGTCCAAGCCGAAGCCCAATTTCAGCTTCGGCGCCTCACCGGCGACGACACGCGCTATTGCCACGTCGTCGCCTCCCTCGGGCCCGGCACGGCCGCTTGAGTTGTGTCCGTCCTTCGCCACCCACCGGACGGCCACAAGTACGAGGCACTCAAGCGGCTACTCCTAGCCACGTTCGGCCTCACGGACGACGCACGGGCCGACCGCCTCCTGGATCTCCCCGAGCTCGGCGACACGCGCCCGTCGGTCCGAATGGACCATATGCTGTCACTGTTGGGCGACGAAGCCCCCGGTTCTCTATTCCGGGCGCTTTTCCATCACCAACTTCCAGCGCAGGTTCGCCTCGCGTTGGCCGGGACCGTGCTAACGGAACCCCGAGCATTGGCAGCTGAGGCGGACAGGTACTTCGCGGCTTCGGACACGCGGGCGAGAGCCGGTGCAGCCGTCACGGACCTCGAGGCTGATGCTGCTGATGATGCCGATCCACAGCATCAGCTTACACAGCATACGCAGCATGCTGATACGCACCTCATGACCGCCGCCACGCCCGCCCACCACCGCGGCGAAAACCGCCACCGCGGGGAAAACCGCCAACTCCACCGGCCTGGCGGAGCCAGCCGCACTCCTCCAGCTCCACCACCTGGTGCTGGTTCCACGCCAAGTTCGGCCACGAGGCTCGGCAGTGTCATCCGCCATGCTCCTTCAACAGGTCGGGAAACGCCCGGGCCGGCACTCAATAGTGGCGATGAGCGCCGGCCGTTCGAGCAGCCTGCTGTTCATAACGGACACCTTATCCGGGCGCCGTTGCCTGTGCAACACGGGAGCGCAGGTGAGTGTCGTTCCCGCCGGTACGTCAGACAAGCACGCCGCGGGCGGGGGCCCCGCGCTGCTTGCCGCGAACGGGATGCCCATCCATACGTACGGAAAACGCTGCCTCTCTCTGCGGTTCGGAGGGCAGGTTTTCCGATGGACGTTCGTCACCGCCGACGTGCCCATGGCACTGCTTGGCGTGGACTTCCTGTGCGCTAATGGGCTCCTGGTCGACGCAGACGTCTTGTCCAGGCTGAGACGTTCAGCTCGCTCGCTTGTGCGCTGCCCAGCTCGTCGAGCAGCTCAACGGGCGGCTCGCCGAGCGGCTTGCCAAGCGGCTTGCCGAACGGTTCGGTTCCGGCCACGTTGATCTGTACGCTTCCGGCAGCGGACGAATTCACCCGCCTCCTCGCCGGCTTCCCGGCCCTCACGCGGCCCACCTTCTCGGCGGGGGCCGTCAAGCACGGGGTGGCCCATCACATCCCCACCGTCGGGCCACCGGTCTACGCCCGGGTACGCCGCCTCGAGCCGACGAAGCTGGCGGTGGCAAAAGCGGCGTTCGCTACCCTGGAGCGACTCGGCATCGTTCGGCGCTCGGAGAGTGCTTGGGCATCGCCGCTGCACATCGTGCCGAAGCCCGGCGGGGGATGGCGACCGTGCGGGGACTATCGCCGTCTCAATGACGCCACCACTCCCGACCGCTACCCCGTCCCCCACATTCAGGACTTTTCCGCCCGTTTGGCGGGCATGTCCTTCTTCTCGAAGGTGGACCTCATGCGCGGCTACCATCAGGTCCCCGTCAGGCTGGAGGACGTCCCAAAGACGGCGGTCATCACGCCATTCGGACTCTTCGAGTTCCTGCGGATGCCCTTCGGTCTGAAGAATGCGGCTCAGGCGTTCCAGCGACTGATGGACAGCATCCTGCGCGACTTGGATTTTGTCTACGTCTACCTGGACGATATCCTCGTCGCCAGCGCGTCCCGCGAAGAGCACCTACGCCACCTCCGCACGCTCTTCGAACGCCTGGGCCAGCATGGCCTGATTGTGAACCCCGCAAAGTGCCGGTTCGGCGTCGCCGTAATCGATTTTCTGGGGCACCGTGTCACCAGGCAGGGAGCCGTCCCCCTGCCGGCCAAGGTGGAGGCGGTGAAGGGGTTTCCGTGCCCCCGCACAATCAGAGGGCTGCAGGAGTTCCTGGGCATGGTGAACTTTTACCATCGGTTCCTGCCCCGTATCACCCAGCTCCTGCGCCCCCTGCACGAAGCTCTCCGAGGTAAGCCGGGCAAAGGCGACGTTACCTGGACCGAGCAGATGGACACGGCGTTCACGGGCGCGAATCTCGCCATGGCTAACGCCACCATGCTCGCGCACCCGGCGCCCGATGCACCGATCGCCCTCACCACCGACGCCTCGGACTACGCGGTGGGCGCGGTGCACGAGCAATGGGTGCGTGGAGTTTGGCAACCGCTGGCGTTCTTTAGCCGGCAGCTTCGCCCGCCCGAACGCCGTTACAGTACCTTCGACCGCGAGTTGCTCGGGCTTCACTTGGCGGTCAGGCACTTCAGCCATCTGTTCGAGGGCCGTGCGTTCACGGCCTTCGTCGACCACAAGCCGCTGATCTTCGCGATGGGCAAGGTCACCGAGCCGTGGTCGGCCCGGCAGCAGCATCACCTCTCGGCCGTGTCCGAGTACACGACGGACATCCGGCACGTCGCGGGGAAGGACAACCCGGTGGCGGATTGCCTTTCCCGGGCCGTCGCCCAAGCAGTCCACCTCGGCATCGACTATGCCCGGATGGCAGCGGACCAGGCCGCTGACCCCGACATCTAGGCCTTGCGGATCGCCGTCACGGGCCTCCGCGTCACCGAGGTGCCGTTCGACGGCGCGGGCGCGGCCCTCTTGTGCGACGTCTCCCTCGGGCGGCCTCGCCCCATCGTGCCCACGGGCTGGCAGCGCCAGGTGTTTGACGCCATCCACGGCCTGTCCCACCCGGGCGCGAGGGCCTCCCAAAGGTTGATCGCCGACAAGTTCGTCTGGCATGGCCTCCGGAAGGCCGTCCGTGGCTGGGCCAGGACGTGCCTCGCGTGCCAGCGCGCCAAGGTGCACCGGCACACCCAGGCCCCGTTGGCCCCGTGCACGGTGCCGGAACGCCAGTTAGACCACGTCCACGTGGACCTGGTGGGACCTCTGCCCCCCTCGCGGGGTTTCACCCACGTCCTCACCATGGTGGACCGCACCACCCGGTGGCCGGAGGCCGTGCCCTTGGCGTCGACGACGGCGGCGGACGTCGCGCAGGCTTTCATCGCCACCTGGGTCGCCCGGTTCGGCGCCCCCTCAGACATCTCGTCCGACCGCGGCCCCCAGTTCACCTCGGAGCTCTGGGGGGCGGTCGCGCAGGGGCTCGGGGTCCGGCTGCACTGAACCACGGCCTACCACCCCCAGGCTAACGGCCTGTGTGAGCGATTTCACCGCTCATTGAAAGCCACGCTCCGGGCCACCCTCCGTGACGGCGGCTGGGTCGACAGGCTCCCCTGGGTCCTGCTGGGCCTCCGGACGGCGCCCAAGGAGGACCTGCGCGCATCCGCGGCGGAGTTGGTCTTCGGGCAATCGCTGTGGGTGCCGGGCGAGTTCCTCCCCGACTCCACGGCACCATGGTCCGCGGCACAGCAGCGCTCCGCTCTGCAAGAGACCGCCCAGAGGTTCGCCCCGGTGCCAACGGCATGCCACGGGCACCCACCGACGCACGTCGCCCCGGAGCTTCGCACGGCGGAGTACGTCTTCGTCCGCCATGATGCCCACCGGACACCACTGCAGCCCCCGTACGACGGGCCTTTCCGCGTGCTGGAGACCGGGGCGAAGCACTTCACCCTGGACATCGGCGGTACTCCTGACTGCGTTTCTGTAGACCGCCTCAAGCCGGCCCACCTCAACGTGGACCATCCACCGCCAGTGGCCCGACCCCCGCGTCGGGGCCGCCCCCTGCGGGCGGACCCCCGGCACCGCCCAGCCCCGCCGCCACGCCGCCCCCCGGTCCTGCACCCATCCCAGGGGCAGCCAGGGGCATCCCACCTGGCATCCCTGCACCCCGGACACCGCCGATCGCCAGGGGGCGCTTCGGCCGGGTCATCCATTTGCCCCGCAAACTGGCCCTCCAGGTGCGCGGGAATTCTGGGGGGGCGCGTGTGGCGGACACGAAAGCCCACGCGTGGTGACATTATTCCGCGCACCAAGTGGGCGGCGGCCACGCCCGAGGGGTAGGCGTGGCCTGAGGATATACACGGGGCGCGCAGCCTTGAGCGCGCGAGTGTTTCAGTGAGCTCCTCAAATAAAGACGCTTATAAGTTACCGCTTGTCCGCTTCCTCCTTGCTCGCAAGCAGCGCGCGTAACGCCACGCTTTAATATGTTGTTTATTTATTTGGCATGTGGAAGGTGTACTTTGAATGATCCGCCATCTTGATGCATGCAGCGATTGCTGATGAGTCGTCGTGCTAATCAAAATGTAAACCTCGACGTGAGTCCAGTTCGTTATCGTACATGTCCGTGCAGCTGTTTCGACAATGTCGTCGCCTGGGGATTTTTCACCCATCTCCACCTGCAATGTTCACTAACTGAAGCAAGACCAGCCATTCTTATCTCGGCTATCACATCTTGGTAGTTGTGTAGTTGTTATGGAGATGTGTAGGCATCACGCTCCTCTAATTGGTTATTCTTTATCCCTTCATTTTCTCAATATCTCCAAACTGAATCTTGATTGAATGAAATGTTTCTTCCTTCGAAAGCTTTTAGTAACTTTTAAAAATGCTTCACTTTCCTTATTTCTGTCAGGACCACCCCCAGTGTTTTTCTTATTCATCATGCTCTACTCCTCTTGTTGTTCTTCTTCAGAAGGCTTAATTCCCAAACCTGTCTCACTCTTAAACGCTTGATCCATCAACCCTCCACTTGTCCCTACAGCACCACTTTCTTCTCTGATTTCAACAAGCATTCATTTCACCCCTCTCAATGTCTGTCTGTGTATATCCAGAATGGGGAATCTTGAAAAGTCTAGTTTGAAGAGGTTGTCTGCACACAACCATCAATTCCCCTTCATGTCCATTAACAGTGTCAACCCCCTCCATGTAAGTATACTTCCCCACATGTCCTACATGCCTGCATCCTCCAAATCCCACGCCACATCTGCGCCCCCCTTTTCACCATCTCTCAACTTCATGTCTCCTCTTTCAGCATCCACCTCAAAGTTTCACCCTCACCACACTTCCTTCCATCTTCCCTTTCCCCCTGCCTGCTCCTATATCCCTCCTCTCCTCCCACCATCCCCCTCTCCCTACTCTCTTCCATCTTCCCCTGCCCTGCTCCCTCTCAGCTTTCCCCTATCCTGCCCGTTTCAGCCCCCACCCACCTTGCACCTTCTCAACTTCCCTCCCAATTGTGCACCCTCCAGTTCCCCCCACCTACCACATCCTCCCAGCTCCCTGCCCCCCACGTCGTGCCACCCCTTCCAGCTCACCCACTGCCCCACCACCTCTCCTAGCTCCTTTACACATTCCTGTGCCCTGTCAACATGGCTTTCTCCCCAGTTCCTTACCACATGGACCTCAAGCATCAGAGGCCTCCACTCCAACCTGACAGATTTCTCAATCCAGGCCGCTGTTGATACACTCGACATTATCTGTTTAACATAATATTTCCTCCCACAGGACAACCTTGACTCCTTTGCATCTCAGGTTTGATAGGCCCAAATTCCGTCCTGGCGGTGGAGTTGCACTTCACATCAAGAATTGCATTTCTAACTATCCGTGTATGGCTCTTACACCTTCCAACTCCCAGGCCCACATTTGGCTGCGACTTCCCCTCCACTCCAACCTCTTGTTTGTTCATGTGTTGAACCATCTGCATCCTCCCTTCTAGACTTGGAGATGACAAATTTACCTGCTAATGCCTCCTGCTCTTCTCTGCTCCAATTTGTTTGGTCCAATATGTCCTTGTGAGAGTTAACATCTCTCTGGCTATTCTCAGAGAGCCACCTCAGTGCTGGCGAGACTGGCAGTTCACTCAGGCAGAGAGGCAGGGCAAACAAGCAAACATATCACTGCATGACTGGTCTCCTATATCAGCCACACCTGATATGAGCTCAGCATGGGAATTCTTCCACAGAAACATGCTCTCTCTATTGCATAGAGATCTATCCCATCTCACCTTTAGTTATCATACCCTTCTTACCACCCATGATACACCAAATCCTGTGGTAAGGCAGTTGCTATGAAACAACTGGCCTTCTCTACCTGCAAGGCTAATTTGACCGAAGGCAACCACAGAATAATTTCACAAAGCCCACAACAAGTGTGTGTCCACAACTAGGAGACCTAGAAACCAACATCTGGCGAAACTCAAGATTGAACTTCAAACTCGTCTCCCTCCTCTAAAACCTGGTGGTGCCTTGTCAAGTCTGTCTCTGGTGTATGCTCCCCTTCCATAACTTCCCTCACTTCAAATGACACCACAGCGGACTCCACTCATGATAAGGCCGAATGCCTCAATTCTGTATTTGCTTTCAAATCTTGTGTCATCACCTTACATTCAACACCCACCATGCGCAGTCGTACCCAACTGCTCCTGAACTATGTGCCTTTTTCACCTGAGAAGGTGAAACTATCTGTTCTGAAACATCTGTGAAGGTGAAACTCCTGAACTATCTGTTCACCATATAATTTACCCTAGGTCATCTTCAATCCTCCTGGAAGTCAGCTAACATTACTGCATTACATAAAAGGTGCAAAAACGGATCCCCTTAAATACAGACCTATCAGCTTACTTCCAATCATCAGCAAGGTCATGGTATCCATCATCGCAGTTGATATGAAATCCTTCCTTTTCTCCAACAACCTCATCTCAAATCAACAATTTTGGTTTCAGACCAGGTCACTCAACATTGGACATGATGCTTCTACTCAACCAACAGTGGATGGAGGCCCTCATTGTCAGACGTGACTTCAGGGGCGTCTCTTTGGACACATCTCGTGTTTTTGTTTTGACACAGTCTAGCATCCCGCCTTGCTCTCCAAACGATCTGCCCATGGCATCCAAGGCCAACCCCACACATGGCACACTGACTTCCTCTACTCTCGTAGCCAACGTGTGGCTCTCAAAGGAATCTTTTCATCCCCTCTCTCTTTCTCTCTTTTTCTCTTTTTCTCTTTTTCTCTTTCTCTCTTTCTCTCTTTTTCTCTTTTTCTCTTTTTCTCTTTACCTCTTTTTCTCTTTTTCTCTTTTTCTCTTTCTCTCTTTCTCTCTTTCTCTCTTTTTCTCTTTTTCTCTTTTTCTCTTTTTCTCTTTCTCTCTTTTTCTCTTTTTCTCTTTTTCTCTTTTTCTCTTTCTCTCTTTTTCTCTTTTTCTCTTTTTCTCTTTCTCTCTTTTTCTCTTTTTCTCTTTTTCTCTTTTTCTCTTTTTCTCTTTTTCTCTTTTTCTCTTTCTCTCTTTTTCTCTTTTCTCTTTCTCTCTTTTTCTCTTTCTCTTTCATGATAATAAGGTTCTGAAAAGAGAAGAACTATACATGTTTTATTTAGGGTTACTTACGTTCCAGCTGAATCAAAAGGAGATGCTCCAAAAACTTGCTCAACGTTTTGTTTAAAATCAGGTCATTCATAATTAATTGCCCAACAAGACAAGCTGATATGTACCATTGGTAACAAACAAAAACTTCCTCTGCAAACAAAACTATTATTTATACTGGAACAAAGTTATGGAATTTGCTTAACGTGAGCCTGAGGTTAACTATTTGTGTTAATAGCTTAAAACACAATCACAAAAGTTTATTATTGGAGAAGTATATCATAAATTGATGTAGTAATCACTGAAATAATAGGAATGAGGGATATTGCAATGCTAATACAAAGTATTACATACCAGCTGATTTCTCCTCCTACACCCCATCATACACCATTTGCATTCCTTTCCTATTTTGGGGGGCAACCCCCTTCCCCCCCCCCCCCCCCCGCCCTTCCCCCCATACACCCACCCAGGGCCAGATTTTTTTGATGCCGTGAACAAACTTTGGTACGTCATGGGTGTTGAAAGTTGTGGTCAAATTTCACGGAAATTGTGTGTAGATTCTGAGAAGAAAGCAAATACCTATTTTTGGAGCAAACCCCATAGACCGCCTTAGACCACTATTTTTTAATGCCTGCAACAAACGTTGGTACATCATGAGTGATGAACGGTATGTTGTGGTCAATTTCATCGGAATTGTAAGCTTATGTGTAGTTTCTGAGAAGAAGGCAGATACCTATTTTGGGGAGGCAACTCCCCTTCCCCCAGTAGACTCCCTCAGGGCCTGATTTTTTTTTAATGCCGTGAACAAACTTTGGTCCAACATGGGTCATGAAGGTTGTGGTCAAGTTTCATCAGAATTGCGTGTGTAGTTTCTGAGAAGAAAGCAAATACCTATTTTGGGGGTCAAACCTGGACACTTTGACCCCCAGTAGACCCCCATAGACCCAGATTTTTTTTTTTAATGCCGTGACCAAACTTGAGTTGCAACATACCAAATATCATTTGTGCCAAGTTTGGTCACAATCCCACCAGCGGTTTCGGAGAAGTTGCAAGTGTTTATGGACTGACGGACGGACGACGTGCCATCACATAAACTCCCCGGAACTACGTTCTGTTTAACCGTGATACTGTTTAAAATACCTTCAGTCAGTGTAGTATACTGCTTCATTCTACCAGGTGAGCACCCAGGGGTATTGCCCCTATTTTTGTATACAGAGTCGAGGCTCCTCCCCCACACTACTCCCACCCACTCCCCCCTCAACCCCTACTCCATGCTCTGGCATTCCAGGTCATAGGGACCTGAAATTTTACAAGCCATGCATTTATCCAGGCTTCTCCACCGATCTCATTATATGATGTATGTTTCTCGTATGTTGTGTTTGATTGATACAAGAGGAGAAATAACAACGTTAAAAAATTAAAATTTGTGTAATCTTGTTTATGGTTATTTTTATATCAAATTCCTCCCTGAGAGAGTAAGGCCTTTTTGCCTGAAATGTATGCAACTTATCCACATCACATTGACTTAATCAGCTTACTCATCTTGTATACACAACTATGAAAAAAAAACTAACAGTACAAAAAAAATTCCCATTAGAAGACAGTTTGTTAATCATAATCCAAATTCCAGGTTAACACATTTTAATAGAGCCTCCATTAACCGACAATCATAACTACTTTATGCTTGAGCAACAGAAAGAGGATGCGTTTGTATGGCAGAGCTGAATTTAATGGGCTAACAGATTCTAGTGACAGAATCCATTAAACAAGTCATTGTTCATCCTCTGAATTGTCTGTTCAATACTAAGACCAGCTGGCTAGTTTTTCAACACCAAAAAAATTCCACAAATACATGCCACAGTAGAGAAACAGACCGACAGGTTTGAATGGGGCGGCATCGTGGAGCGAGAAAACGAAAAGTCAGAACAACACTAAACAGAGATAAAAATGTATCCATATATCCTTTTGTTAACGTTTTCCTTTCTGGATCTGGGTATCTCAATCCCTATTATTATTGGAAAAATGATTTCATTCAACATTTGAAGAAAGCGTTAAATTAAAACTGCATAAATATTCTGAATCATTTTTACGACAATTCTATGCAAGTCTAGTGTACGACAAAAGTGCAAGGGGGAGCAGAAACATGATGCTTGGCTGGTCACTTAGGAGGAGGAACATCCCCATGTTGGTTAGAGCAGGAAGAGGAGGAGAAGGGTGAGGAAACGTGGTGAGGCATTCATGTGCAATGGCACTTGCAGTTGGTGGGTGGTGAACTGTCGTATTGTAAATTCAAGCACACTTTGCAGTGGAGGTGGACCTGCCAGCCACTCATGTGAGCCTCACTCTTGAAAGGGTTGTGCCGATTGTTGAAGTTATGAAACTGAGTGGGACAGGTGGAGAAGTGGTGGACCTCTGAACTTTAGGCACATTGGGCAAAGCAAAAAAGGTTCAATATGTGGTGGCAACCATGGAAACAACTGACCACAGTGACTCGGCTCAGACTGAGGGGTGTACCAGTGACACTTGCCTGAATGGCAAGGTGATGCGAACATGCTGCCAAAGGGGTAGAAATACTCTGAGGGCCTCCAGACCTCAAGCAAGGACAAGGCATGCTCTCACAAAAAGATTGGACCACAATCTCGACATCCCCTGATTATGATTCTGCCTGGAAATGCTTTTTACCAAAGTCAACCTTCTCTTGAATACAGATTTATCCCATTATGTCTGCTGTTTTCTTGTCCATCCTTTCAACCCTGGTGCACTGGATCTTGAGGGGAGAGGAAGGGCAGTTGTA
This sequence comes from Myxine glutinosa, assembly GCF_964187855.1. Lineage (NCBI taxonomy): Eukaryota > Metazoa > Chordata > Myxini > Myxiniformes > Myxinidae > Myxine > Myxine glutinosa. Next base: position 62,919,713 of record NC_136268.1, on the reverse strand, counting down.
TTCAAGCAGCTTGGAAAGCTGAGTGACTGAGTATAACTTTCTTTCATTCTGTAAGGCTCGCAACAAGTGTGTGTCTATCCGGAGGCAAGCCAGAAAACATCTCACAAACCCCAAAACTGAAATCTCTGAACCACTCTCCTTCTTCAAAATTATGGTGGTGTTCCGTCAAGTCTGTCTGTGGTCTATGCTCCCCCTCCATCCCCTCTAGCCTCAAATGGTAGTATGCACAGACCAAAGATGAGTCTGAATGTCTAAGCTGTCTTTGCCTCTAAATCACCTGTGTACGCTGCATATCCACTGTCTGCTGGACTGTGTCATCCTCACCTGAGAAGGTAGAGAACGTTCTGTCCAGCCTTGATCCTGCTTCGGCGTCAGGCCGAGATGGCATCAGTGCCCATGTTCTCAAATTCGATATGGCTCTTCTTCCTTCCCCTCTATCTGCCCTGTTTAGTCTAGCCTTTTCCTTTGGCACCTCGCTTCTGCATGAAAGTCAGCAAACATCACCCTTATCCATAATAAGGGTGTAAAAGAAGACCCTACCAACAAGAGGCCAGTGAGCTTGCTTCCAATTACAAGTAAAGTCATGGAATCCATCATTGCTTCTGATGTCCAATTATTTCCTGTTTTATAGGGGAACTGAAACACTCAGACCACCTTAACGCAAATCTATCCCTTGATGCTCTACAAAATAAATATTTGTGATTTTCTGATTTGTGATTTCTAAAGTAGGTGAATTCGCGAATAAATGCAATTCTTCTTCTTCAGGCTTTGCCGTGACGTCACTCTCAGAAGTCGACCGCCATATTTGTACTGTCTTTGGGTTACATCGTGATACGATTTAACTTAAACGGTGAATAATTTTCATTTTTCCACGAATATGCATAGTCGACATGTCCTTGGAGGTTGTAATACGTAACAGAGTACAACTTTACAGACAATTAGACAATTTTACAGGTTGTCGAACAATTTTACAGAGTACTGTTATGAAACAACAGAGATGGCCAGAGATCTTGTGGTTATCCGCCACGATTGAGAGAGGATGCCATCCCCACGATTTAGCAGAAAAAAACAGCTGTTGCTCGAAACTGTAAGACCATCTTTATCCAGCTACCAGAACGTTGCACGGGCAATTTGAGCGGGGAATCAAACACCTGTGTTGGGCGGCGACCGATCACAACTCACCACCACCCCACATACTTTCTTCCCCTCCCTCTCCACTGGGGCAGGACATCGACACGGCATGGACATGGTGCAACACAGCACAGACACGGCATGGACAGATGGTGGGACACAACAGTACGGACACGACACAGCACGACCACAGACACAAATGGCGTCCCGGGAAAGTATGAAACGGGACGATCCTGTAACATACAGCCTGTGACGGTGGGGCAAAACATTTGTCACTCATTTTGTCGGCAGTGTCCATGTGTGTCTGGACGGTGTCCGAGTGTGTCTGGGCGGTGTCTGAGTGTGCCTGGACGGTGTCTGTGCTGTGCCCATGCTGTCATGTCTGTGCTTTGTCATGTCCATGTTGAGTCGTGTCAATGCTGTGTCTGTGCTGTATCCGTTCTGTCTTCCCGTATTTATTCTGGAGTAATATAACAAAATCCCTGATAGATCGTCAATTGAACGGAAAAACAAAACCCACCAATCTGTAGTGAACAAGTGGCTGGCATTTTCATCTCCATCAACACCTCCATTGTCGCCATGTTCTTCAGAATCGCTCGCATAAGGCTCGAAACAATAAGGCTCCATAATTCCCCTGAAAGCGTTTCCATCACTAATTTTGTCTCCAACAGTTTCTTCAAAATCCCACTGATCAATTCAATGTACGAAGAACCTTCAGAGTTGCAAATGACAGTGGAAGCAGTATTGGAATCTGAGCTCGAAATGCAAAGTTTCTCTATGAAAGCCGCCATTTGGATGAAGGTGGGCGTTCTGAGTGTGACGTCACTGGCGAAAATAAAAAATCGACATTTTAGGGCTTTTTCGGCCACTATGAAAAATCGACATTTTATTTCTGACTTTCTCCGTTCATGCAGTCAGCATGTTGCCATCAATGGAACCCTCTCCTCCACTCTCCATGTGGAGGCTGGAGTTCCCCAAGTCAGTGTTTTTGGCCCAGTCTTGTTCTTCTTGTATATAAATGGCCTCCCCTATGCTGTGGAAACTCCTCTCTTTCTTTTTGCGGATGAGTCCATATTGTGTCGCACCCTCTGCTAGGCAGGCAGACGGAGGCTGCATCTCTCTCTGCTGATGTGGGAATTATTAGATGCTGGTCTGGTAAATGGAGCATGTCCTTCACTCTTGGAAAATATCACATTCTCACCCTATCCATCTATTTCCTTCGTCCTTCAAGAGTTCAATCACTTAAATATTTCGGCCTCGCAATCATCCATGACCTTTCCTGGGCCGACCACATTGTAAATCTGACTTCCAAAGCCAGCCACACATTGGGCATCCTCCCTTGATGATTTTTACCAAGTTACATCTAAATCATGTGAATATTTTTTGAGAAGTCAAAAGTGGCGACCCCGGAATTGTAATGACCTTTGACCTTTAAATTGACAGACTTGATATGCAATTTTTTGATTAAATTTGCAAGCATCAGGAGGCCTTGGTTCTCAGAAATTCTACAAAGTTTGGTGAAAATTGGACTTTTAGTTTTAGCATCACGGGTGATGAAGGTTGTGGTCAAGTTTCATTAAGATCGTGCTTGTAGATTCAGAGAAGAAAGCAAATACCTATGTTGGGGGATCAAACCCCCCGCGGACCACCTTAGGCTGGAGACCACCTTAGACCCTGATTTGAACAAACTTTAGTACATCATGGGTGATGAAGGTTGTGGTCACGTTTCATCAAAATTGTGTGTAGTTTCGGAGAAGAAGATTCGATTGTTTACATACTGACTCACTGACTCACTGACTGAGGGACTTTTGCCAGATACCACGCAATGATAATACCTCACCTATACAATTAGTTCCAGGTGAGCTGAAGATGGTAGGTTACAAACAGACATTAATTGGATATGTACTGCCAGCTTGAAGCCCTGAGTGGACGGTGTGATTGAACAGATTGAGGAAGAAGGTTCCACAAGTGTGAGAAGAGAGCAACTCGGCCTGAAATTTTTTCATTTCACAAGAATGTGGTTGTTGAAGGATGCATGCAATATGGAGGGACTGGGGCGTGGGAGGGGGAGGTATTCTCTGCAGACTACTGTAATGAGAACTGTAATCACTTTAGTTACTATCAATCCTTACTGCAGTATATAAACCACAATAGTATGGGTAACCTTTAGTTATTATAAAGTTAATTTAAACTGCCAGGAAGTATATGAGAGTACAACTGCAGCTCTATCTATACCATTTTACCCCAATTCTTGCCGGAGGGCCTTAAACACACTTGTGAATACCCTCGCCAGAGGAGAGGGTATTGCATTTGAGTCCGTTTGTTTGTTTGTTTGTCTGCACAGAATAAATATGATTTTCTCTGCAAACGTTGGTCCGATTGACAGGAAATTTCACCATAGCCGCAACCTTACCTCTATATTTTTTTAGTGATAATTATGACGTCATAGGTCACGTGGTTTGGCCGCCATCTTGGAAAAACCGAAAAAAGGTTGCACCTCTATATCTCCGAAAGCGCTGAGTAGAAAAAAATGAGAAATGCCTCATTGTAAAGAACTCTCCACGGGAAATATAATATGTTAAAAATGATGTCATAGGTGCCTCCATTATGACATCATAATTCGACAAGTACAAAACTTCATCCTATCAAGATGAAATTTATTGAGCGTCATGTTGGCATAAATTGGTGGAGAAAAAAAAGAAAGAATGATGACGTCATTGGTCACGTGGTTCGGCCGCCATCTTGGAAAAACCAAAAAACTTTGCACCTCGAAAGTTCCGAAAGTGCTGAATAGAAAGAATTGAGACATGGCTCATTGTAAATAACTCTCCATGGGGAATAAAATACGTTTGTGATGATGTCATAGGCGCCTCCATTATGACGTCATAATTCGACAAGTACAAAACTTCATCTGATCAAGATGAAATTTATTGAGCATAATCTAGGAATAAATTAGTTTAGGAAAAAAATAATGATGATGTCATTGGTCACGTGGTTTGGCCGCCATATTTGTTTTAACACAAAAGCCTTAAAAACCACTGAAAATACATCCTGATGAAGGTTTGCAATCTCTGATTGCTCTTTCTTGTTATGTTTGTGATTTGGTTTTGATCATGCGTTAGATGATCACTCTTCAGTGATAGGCGATTAATTTTGAACGGGTGATCATCTCACCATATATTTAGCAATTGTACACGAGTCAAATTTTTAAACGCCTTTCCTAAATTCGGCCCGGTGTGTTTGAGATGGACATTAATCCTATCCAGGTTCCCCCTGATGACTCCATCTTTGCTTATTCAGTTCCCCCTGATGACTCCAGTGCAGTATTTGGTTTTCCATTTGATTATATTCTATAGAAAATCCAAACAACATTTCTGTATAATTTGGTCCTCAAGTTGTACAGAAATTCTGCAGAACTTGTTTTCTAGATGCCATATAACAAACACAGTGTAAAGAATACATTTAGACATATATTTTTATAAGGGTTCAGTCCCAACGGGCTGTATGCAAACAAGCTTGTATATACTATTCTTCACTTCGCCTGAGTGGCTCAACAATAAAATGTGAACAATGTGTAAGCTCCACAACCATTCAGCCACCATACTGGTTCCATTGCCTGTTGGTAAGTCATCAGCAACAGTATCAAACAAGTATTTTATCAGACTCAGTGTCATAGTAGTTGGAGTCTCCTCTCTGAGTCTGGGGGATTCTGCGGTTCAAACTCAACCCTGACCCAATCATACCAATGACTTGAAAATTGATACATGCTTCCTTTCATGATTATCAGCATTCAAAAAGAATAGAGCATGGACAATAAACAAGCA